>NC_133352.1:19304524-19637857 GCF_030506205.2 Paramisgurnus dabryanus
TCCCATTTCCGCTCTAAAACAGGCTTTTTGCAAGAGTCTTTCAGTACTTCTCCAGCCCTCCCAAAAAAATTCCACCTCCCGCGCCTTAAACAATGAGAAAACATGAGAGGACAAGTTTTTTTTCTCTCTCGCTTTTTCTGGTAACCACAACACACGCTGTGGGGCGACAGCGAGCAGCTGAGGGTTGTGTATGGGCTGGCTATAAAGACCCCAGAGGGGCCAGAGATAAAGCCTGTGGTTTGGCCCCCACAATCTAGACAAGCTGCACATCGCAGCACCATATCCTGTGTGTCACCATGTAACCCAAACAGGGTCAATACACGGACACAGGCTTCCCTGCACGAAAGCATATTCACTTATGTGTTCATGAGAGAGAAAACAAGAAGTCTTTAAGGAAATCAAGTGACGAAGAGACGTTTTTTCTGTTTTCCTCCGATTAGCATCGTATCGTTTACTGTGCCTGCTCCCGATGAAAGATGGCCATGTCTGGACTTGTGCCGTACGGTGTCTGTGGCTTGCGGTCTCTTCATATGGTGTATTGCTTGCTCCCATCCGCCCTCTTTACACTGCATGCATAAGCGACACGTAAGCAGAGCTGCAGTTTAACTGCACATTTACATTGATTATGTACTACATAACTGAACTGTGGCTCTATGCAGGGATTTCTAGATTCCGTTGTTTTTTATAACAGCTATAAATTTTTATGTTTACTGGGAACTTGATCATCATGAAATTATTTACTTGGGGAGAGGGATCGCGTTTATATCCAAATAATTTACATTCCCCAAACCCCCACTGAAAGCTTTTAATATGGCAGCTGAAATAAACACATGCCACTTAACCACTGCTAACAAACCTTACTGTATATGCTATATATGCTAGATTCCTTTTACAGTCTAACTGGTATATCTATATGTGTATATGTGTATGTATATCAGATGCAAAACCCTCTAAGTGTGTTTGACATGTTTTCTTGTAAATGAGCATCTTTGTCAGGTTTTATGTTTAGGTTCAGTAATTTAATGGCAATGAAAAGGCTATTAGTCAATAATCTTTTTTTTTTCTTACAAATGTCACTTAGTCATTTCATTAGTATTTAACACATTTGTATTTCGGTGCAAAACCCTCTAAGTACATGCAATGTAATAAAAAGTTGTTTCAACTTAAAAAAGTAAGTTACCTGGTTGCCTTAAAATTTAATTCAGAGCTAATTCAACTTAAAAATATAAGTTAACTGAAAAATACAATTCATTTGAATTAACTCAAGGCAACTGGGTAACTTACTTTTTTAAGTTGAACCAACAAATCTTTCTTACAGTGTGCAAAAATCTCCACTTTCTTCACTTTCCTTTCTGAATAAAGGTAAAAGCTCAAAAAGTTGGTCAATATCTTTATATATTCGGTAAACCTCTTTTAACCGGGTAATTATCTAATCAATCAATCACATGGCAGTTGCTTCAATGCATTTAGGGGTGTGGTCCTGGTCAAGACAATCTCCTGAACTTCAAACTGAATGTCAGAATGGCAAAGAAAGGTGATTTAAGCAATTTTGAGCGTGGCATGGTTGTGGGTGCCAGATGGGCCGGTCTGAGTATTTCACGGTCTGCTCAGTTACTGGGATTTTCACGCACAACCATTTCTAGCGTTTACAAAGAATGGTATGAAAATGGAAAAACATCCAGTATGCGGCAGTCCTGTGAGCGAAAATGCCTTGTTGATGCTAAAAGTCAGAGGAGAATGGGCCGACTGATTCAAGCTGATAGAAGAGAAACTTTGACTGAAAGAACCACTCATAACAACCAAGGTATGCAGCAAAGCATTTGTGAAGCCACAACACGCACAACATTGAGGCAAATGGGCTACAACAGCAGAAGACCCCACCGGGTACCACTCATCTCCACTACAAATAGGAAAAATAGGCTACAATTTGCACAAGCTCACCAAAATTGGACAGTTGAAGACTGGAAAAATGTTGCCTAGTCTGATGAGTCTCGATTTCTGTTGAGACATTCAGATGGTAGAGTCAGAATTTGGCCTAAACAGAATGAGAACATGGATCCATCATGCCTTGTTACCACTGTGCTGGCTGCTGGTGGTGGTTTAATGGTGTTTTTTTTTTCTTGGCACACTTTAGGCCCCTTAGTGCCAATTGGGCATCATTTAAATGCCACGGCCTCCCTGAGCATTGTTTGTGACCATGTCCATCCCTTTATGACCACCATGTACCCATCCTCTGATGGTTACTTCCAGCAGGATAATGCACCATGTCACAAAGCTCGAATCATTTCAAATTGGTTTCTTGAACATGACAATGAGTTCACTGTACTAAAATGACCCCCACAGTCACCCGATCTCAACCCAAAAGAGCACCTTTGGGATGTGGTGGAACGGGAGCTTCGTGCCCTGGATATGCATCCCACAAATCTCCATCAACTGCAAGATGCTATCCTATCAATATGGGCCAACATTTCTAAAGAATGCTTTCAGCACCTTGTTGAATCAATGCCACGTAGAATTAAGGCAGTTCTGAAGGCGAAAGGGGGTCAAACACAGTAATAATCCTTTAGGTGAGTGTATTTCACCCCAAAGTGCATGCAAATTGAGTTTACTCATGAAGATAGACTTTGTAGACTACACTTATTGTTAGCTCATTGATAAATAGTTTCTCATTTGTAAGTCGCTTTGAATAAAATCGTCTGCTAATTAAATAAATGTATATTTTATATACTTACTATATACTTTAACTTGCAACAGTAAATACACATTCAAGGGCTTTTAAAAACATAACTTTTAGAAGAATCTAAGGTTAAACACCAGGCTTAGTTGATCTTTCAATGTAATTTTGTCTAAATTGCAATTTTATAATGACCTATGCCCTACAAAAAGCTTTCAAGCATTTCCTCATTGATACGGAATGGATGAAACATCCCGCATACGCACACAAACAGATGCAAACACGCACAGCTGGGAGGTAGACTGAGTGGTTTCTGTGGATTGGTGAGGACATTAAAGCCACTTTGGTTGTTATGGTTCATAGCGAAGGAAAGAAAGGATAAGAAAGGTACATTTTCAATGCGTGAGTCATGGAAACTTCAATACCAACACACACAACACACGCACAGAACTACACACACAGCCATTTCACGCATTACTCAACATTTATTGAATTTGAGGTGATAAGGAGGGGGGTTTGTGAACCTTCATTTCTTGCTCTCTCTTTCCCTCTATCAGCGTCCCCGCTCACCTGTCTGAAGCAGACGCATGCAGTCACGCAAGACATGGTACGTCTGAGACAGATGAAAGACACAGATTCATTTCCTACAACTAATACCTGTTCAGACAGGAGCACAAAGAGCAGGTCCTCTCCAGCGGGCTTATAAATCTGGGTGTGGGCTTTTTCAACAATGATTTATGAGTGTTTTAGCACATTTCCTCTCTCAGTTTTTTCATAATCTAAACAAGCCCTTTATAGTAGCTTCCCGAGCACCGTAACAAAGCAATTCATCAAAGGAAGCCAAACAGTTTACAGAATATAAAGGCTTGACACAAAGATATCTTTATTCATTTGAGCAAAGCTACAGGATGCTGTTTTGGATGGGAGGGCTTCAAAATGTGCTATGGTGAAGCCGTTTTGGGTTTAAAAGACTTCACAGGCTTTTCATCATGCTAATGTAAATGTTGGCATGTTTGCAGTAAATGTAGCCGATTGTTTGACAGAGCAGTGGGAGCTTAAAGAGCCTGTGATATGAGGGCCGGTGACTAAATCTAATTAGCGTCTATGGACAGGCTTTGCTTGTCTTCTGCTGCAGGGCTCGACATGTTATCACACTCGTTCCCAGAGTCATGTGGTCTAAGGCAGTCCATCTGATATCAGCAACTCAGTCACCCTGTTCCAGCCCTGCATTCCCTTATGAACACACACTGTGTGTGCGCTTTAAATTACTGCCCATCCTTTAGGCCGAAATGAGAAACGGCTATACGGTGCACACGTGGACATTCCTACAAATCTTTTTGCAGAGGTTGGAAATACTGTTTCTTATAAAATTATAGCTGTTTTTCAAAAGTTAAAAGAGACTCGAGGCTGTGCTATAGTGGGGATTTTTGTCACCACTTTGGATGCCTAAAACGCCATTCCATCATTACTCTCCACATATTATATAGGTGACATCCATGCTAAAGTCTCAATCAAATTTTAAGAGCATCAAAGTTTGATTTCAATCATTGATTTTACATTGATTTTAAGCTTTGTCATGGGTTTTCACAGACTATGGTTTAGTTTTTCAAAGGGGTGAAAAGTTTCTGGTAAATTTCAAGAAACTTTCTATGGGAACTTAAAGGGACCCTCCACTTTTTTAAATATGCTAATTTTCCAGCTCTTCTCAAGTTAAACATTTAATTTTTACCGTTTTGAAATCCATTCAGCTGATCTCTGGGTCTGGCTCTACCACTACCATTTTAAGCATAGCTTAGCACAATCCATTGAATCTGATTAGACCATTAGGATTGCGCTAAAAAATAACCAAAGAGTTTCAATATTTTTCCTATTTAAAACTTGACTCCTCTGTAGTTACATTGTGTACTAAGAACGATGGAAAATTAAAAGTTGCAATTTTCTAGGCAGATATGGCTAGGAACTATACTCTCATTCTGGCGTAATAATCAAAGACTTTGGCTGCAGCAGGCGCAATGATATTACGGAGCGCCTGAAATTAGTCCCCCTTCAAAAACTTAATTTTCAGTCTGTCTTTTGTTTTTATTATTATTCTTTTATTTTATTTTGAACATGTAAATGCAATTACAAAATAGAAAAAAAACACATGTTAACAAAAAAAAACTTCTGTTTTTTTCCAGTAACAATGATATAAAACAACTCAATACATGTACAAAAGGGAGTAGGAAGAAGTAAAACTTATGTACTCCTACCCCTTTAAACCCCTACTTTACTTAATGTTAAAATGTAAAATCTGTAAATCTCCACATTCACATACAAATATTACACATACACAAAATATTATTTATACACATATAAGTTATTCCAGATACACTCAAATTATAATTAACGCTATGTGTCTTTATTAGGGCCGGGACTTTAACACGTTAATTACACTGTAAAAAAATTCCGTAAAAAATTACAATGTTATTGCAGCTGGTTTGGCGGTAATTTACCGTAGATTTACATTTTTGTTATTTACTGGCAAGAGTTTGTTCAAAGTTAAATAAATTTTAAATATTAACAAGTCTTTATCTTTACAGAATACAACTATACAATAACAGCCTCATGCAAAGCATTCTGGGAACCAGAAATCATCATCAACCTTTTTCTGTTTTTTGCTTCAGATTTTGTTTCCCAGAATGTTTTGCTTGATGCTGTTTTTTAGTTTTACTCTGTAAAGACAAAGACTTGTAAATGTTTAATGTTCATTTAACTTTGAACACAATGTTGCAAGTAAAAAACATAAATTTAAATCTACGGTAAGTTACCGGCAACCCAGCTGCAATTTCTACGGAATTTTTTTTACAGTGTAAGATTAATTAATTACACAAAAAAAAAGCGTTAAACATTTTTAACGCATTTTAATCACACTTATTTTTGCACCACGGAACATTTCTCATTGGATGAGTTTCGGCGGACCGATTATTAAAATATATTACTAGCGTTCATGACTTCAGACAACAACAAACCACAGTGAACATGAACGAAGAAGCTGATGAGATCGCTTTGGTTAGCCCCGTGGATGGGAATTTTTTTATAAAAAACAAACGGATGGAAGCGTCGATAAGAGCATGGTTGTGTGTAAGCTATGCAACAAGGAATTCACATATCACCCGCAGCACATCGAGCCTCAAGTATCATCTCAAAGCAAAACATATAGCAGCTAGCGTGGACGTTAGCCTGACTCCGAGTACAACGACTTGGTCGAACAAAAATAAACAATATTTTGTTGCTTAAGCTTATGTATTCAGTCATTATTCATGGTATACTAAAAATCCATTTGAAAAAATAACTTCTCAATGTTCTCTGGTCAAATATTTATATGTGATTAATTTCGATTAATTAATTACAAAGCCTCTAATTAATTAGATTAATTTTTTTAATCGAGTCCCGGCCGGCCCTAGTCTTTATACCTCTGAAATATAATTTCTTTACACATCTTTTTAAAATGTAATATGTTTGTACACTGTTTTTAATTCATTATTTAATTTATTCCACAAGTTGACACCACTGACAGATAAACAAAAACTTTGTTTAACGTAGTTCGTCTTAGTATATGATGTAACTACAGATGAGACCAGTTTTAAATAGGAAACTCGAAACTCTTTGGTTATTTTTTAGCGTGATGCTAATGGTCTAATCAGATTCAATGCATTATGCTAAGCTATGCTAAAAGTGGTACCGCCAGACCCAGAGATTGGCTAAATGTATTCCAAATGTATTCCAAAACGGTAAAAATCAAAATCAAACTAATTTTGTTTGGTCATAAGCAGATATGCATGCAAGGCAATACAATTTTTGAAGAATTCTGTAGTCCTTGGGCTGAAATGCAGCAAGTGTGGCTTCTGTGGTAGTCAAGGCCTGAAAAAATAGAGGGGAATCGCCCCCTTAAATGATATATGGAGGATTGTTTTTATTTTTAGGGGGGAGTGGTGCTGGGGAGGGTCATTTTTAGACACTACTTTTTAAAATAATCGCACCTAAATGTTTTCTCAGTCCGTTTATTTGTCTTTACAATGGCATAATGTTGCACACTAGCTTACACATGCAAAACACGGAAGTTTTAAACAAATTTATATAATTTACCTGAATACATGCAAAGATTTTGACATGCAAAGAACATTCTGACATTATTTTGTGTGCAGGAAATGTTCTATGCATGTTATGGAAGAATGCAAATGCATGAAGGGGGTGTGGCCTCAATAGCCCTTCAGTAAGCAGTTTCCTGTGTGCATGTGACTGAGGAATGAAATTAAACTGAAATTGCATTAAATCTTGTTTTAAACAAAATTATGCTGTACAATTTTAAGTTCCCTGTTATAGGCAACTCTAAAATTTTTTTAATTCCCATAATATATTTCCGTTAATTCCCATAGAAAGTTTCCAGAATTTTGCAACCCTAACTAGGTCACATATATACCAAAAAAAGTATCATTGCATCTTTTAATACAGGTCAAGTCATTCATACCCATTTGTCCCCAAATAGTAAAATAATAGGCAAACCCAGAACCTCTGCACTGCTAATGCAATTCTCACCAATAGAAACACAGTGTGTGTGCTTGTGTGTCTGTGTTACAATTTTCCAGGTTTCACTGCAGGCCTATCTCAACCTCTGACACTGAGCAGTTCTCCACATGTGTAAGCACATCTCATAATCTATAGCCCCTGCCTTGTAGGACGGTGATTTGAGTTGCGAGGGCCCTAAAACAAAAGGAAAGCAAGATAGAGCGGTCTGCATCCCTCGCAGCAGGACCCTCTGATGACCCCGCACGGAGAGGAAACAGGAAGTGAGACCTCTGACCCGCCGAGAGGCTCCTGTTGTGTTTCCCGGCGAGGCCGCTGACGGAGCTCTGTGTTTCTCTAAGGTTCCTCTCTCAGCTCACGCTGGGAGATCCAGACAAACCATGAGAAATGGCGCATAGAGCCAAATATCGCAGGCAGCCCAAGGGAGGCTTTGGTTACATTGCGGGCTGAGAAACAACACAACCATAACCTTCCACCTGCGTGCCTCTTCCCCACACGGAGTGTTAGATCTCAATGCATTTTATGTACAGTCAGTGATGTGTTTGTTAGGAAGGCTAACACATAAAGCAGCTGGTCATCCAGATTCATTCATATCTGTTGAACACTGCAAAAAATTATATATCTTTAAGTCATGGGTAAATATGACTTAAAGATATATATTTTTTGTTTTTTTATTATGATAAGAACTAAAGCGTGTCTCAGGAAGCGTCCTCTGTAATATTACCATGTCATAGGAAGTCTTTCCAGCCTATCACCCTAACAAACGTGTCCTGTTAGTAAACAGGTTCCCCGGTGACTGAGATTTGTTTATTATTACATTCCTCTTTGGTCAAGCGACCTTATTTCCTCAGCACAGATGAGCTCTGGCTGTAGGGTTGCTGTTGGTTGGCTGTGTGGTAGTAATTGTAGCCAGTATGGAGGCTGGAATAGGTGGGGGTGGATTGGTGGCAGTAGGAGGGCATCAAACTTCTGGCCTCTGGAATGGGGATGGAGAAGGGTGCGGAGAGGACTGGGAGGGGGGCTCCAGTCTCATAAGCAGCCAACTAATTGGATGGAAAAGACTTCTCATGTGCTCCGTCTGACCTGCTAGCCACCAGGGGAGAGAGGAGCACATCGATGGAAAAGGGGAGGGGTGGAGAGGAAATGTGAGTATTAACGAAAAGAGATGTAGAGAAAATTGGCTGCGGCTACTCTATAATGGCTTACTTAATTTTAGTTGTTTCATTTAATTATCATCTTAGCCTAAGTTGCTCTCGGGAGAAGTAAAACACAGACTGAATGAGACAAGTGTTGACATACAGAAAGAGTAGAGTGTCATAATAATAATAATAATCCTAGATAATTTGGTTTTAGAAAAACTGGATGACCAATATTATAAATGTGAAAACACCACAGAAAACACATTTATAAGAGTAGAGAGAGACTTTCTCAAAAGTCTCCATTTGCTTTTCAAATGAATCCCATTTTTATGTATAAGAAACAACTGAGTTAAATCATAGAGATTGCAGTTCAGATTGATGAAGGCAATGAAAAGTGCTTAAGTACTCAAAAGGAAAAGACATAACAAGGCGTAATTTCTAAAAAAGCAGATATGAACGATATATTAGTGCTTGAGGTGTGAGGGTCAGCCAGTGAAAACAGAGACATCAGGGGACGTCCTGGTCTCAGGGTCAAACCCAACCCCCTCTCTGACTCTGCATCTCTAAATTTATGGAGGCCCTGCCAGACTGCTTTCATGTCAGGTGTCACGGTTAATTTAAGAAACCCTCATACCTACACACCTTCAAACAGACCAGCATCCACTAAAATCCCAATTAAACTGCATTTGAAGTGTGCATGTGTCTGTGAGTGAGGGTCTGCCTATAAATATGTGTTTGTGTGCACTTAGACTCAAGCAACCGTGACTGTTTGTGTCCTACCTTTACAGTCAAAACACCCCTGGTATACCACATGTGCCTTTATGCAAGAATGCCAAAAGAAAACAATGAGAGAAAACTTTAATAACAAAGTAAGCGTTTTCAAGATCTTTTGCTTTGCAAACAACTTGTTTTGTATGTGTATATAAAGTAACGTATACCAAAAAGTGTTGATGATGGTATCAGATGTTAATGCTATGGTTTATATAATGGCATGTCCCACTACTCATTGTACTCTGAATCTCTTAATCTGAATTTAGTTAAATTTCGCTTGCATTGATAAGTAAAGGACAATGTACAGCCAGCCGGTTGTCAGCGCAGAATAAAATCCCAACAGTCAGGGTGACCAGGACCCCAATGCAAAGCAGATTTGTTAGCCACATGAGTAAATATATGAACATGAAATATTGAAAGTAAGATATTTTATCAGTTCATTTGAAAACAATGCAAACCTTCTGTGAAGAAAAACGTTTTCTATCACCTTTATGCCAAGACATGAAGTTCATACCAATCACACCAAATGCGTTTATGGCAGTTGAAGGCGCCTTTTTTGAATGATACATGGCCAGTCGCAGCACGCGTTTTTGAAGGAGCACTGAGAGCAGAAAAGCAGGTGACGTCATTCACGTCTTTCCAAACCCTTACGTTGTGGTGAGGAAAGTTTACAGTTGCTTTGAAGAACCGGACTCCACTCGCTAATATGACAGTTTACAGCAAAAGAGCGCTCACCCTTCAATATTTGATTGACAAGACAGCTGACTTGGTGGTTGCCTAGCAATATAAAAAGCCGCGTCACGCTGATCTTTTTTTTAAAAAGGCAGTGCGTCGCGCCTTGCGTTTCCAAACGTTTAAAACACATTTGGTGTGATTAGCCCCTAAGCGAATCTGTGTGACGTCACTTTTTGTTAAAGGATTAGTCAATTTTCTTTAAAAAAATCCAGATAATTTACTCACCACAATGTCATCCAAAATGTTGATGTCTTTCTTTGTTCAGTCGAGAAGAAATTATGTTTTTTGAGGAAAACATTGCAGGATTTTTCTCATTTAATGGACTTTAACATAGCCCAACACTTAACACTTAACTCATCACTTAAGTTTTTTTTAACGGAGTTTCAAAGGACTCTAAACGATCCCAAATGAGTCATAAGGTCTTATCTAGCAAAATGATTGTCATTTCTGCCAAGAAAAATAAAAAATATGCACTTTTAAAACACAACTTCTCGTCTAGGTCCGGTCCTGTGATGCCCCAGCGCGACCTCATGCAATACATCATGATGTCAAGAGGTCACAAAAGACGAACGTGAAACTACGCCCCAGTGTTTACAAGTGTGGAGAAAGAGGACCGTTCCTACGTTGTTGTATGTGGAATGATACTAATTAATGTCTTTGTGTCAGTTTATTGTTTACAATGGTCCACAAATGTGCATTTCATATATGTAACACGTGACCTCCCTACGTCACTACGCATTTACGTGAGGTTGCGCTGGCGCATCATAGGACCGGACCTAGACGAGAAGCTGTGGTTTAAAAGTGCATATTTTTTATTTCTCTTGTCAAAAATGCCAATCGTTGTTGGACTTAAGTTGTTACTTTATATTATTAATAAATAATTATATTTTTATTTGTAAATACAACTTCATAAACTGTATGTATGTAGCATTATGCATATTTATATTGTGTTTATTTGAAAATATTAAAGTGCACCTGTCAAGATGAATCACAATACCCGGATGAGACTGCGTTATCAGTTTCAGGCGGTTGTTATCTGAGAATAACAAACCTTGGAATGTTGACACTGGCCAATCAGAATCAAACATTCCAGAGTGCTGGGTAATAGAAACTTATATACCTAAACAGGCCATTCTTAACAAATTAATGTTTATTTTGTGAGCGACATTGATCTTATTAATCCTAACCACTTCAGTAGAACTCAACGAAACATAAATTAGCTGCACGAAATGGGCAATTGGCGATCTAGGCCTGTTTTGTTGAAGGGGGGTGATTGTGTTTGTTTGTGTAGTTAAGCAAATGTTTAAAATGTTTAAGTTAAGGCAATGCAGTGAATGCGCATACAAATGCTGTGTTAAAGTGTATGTGAGAGAACGTGTGTGTGTGTGTGTGTGTGTGTGTGTGTGTGTGTGTGTGTGTGTGTGTGTGTGTGTGTGTGTGTGTGTGTGTGTGTGTGTAGATGAGGTGTTGAGGTCTGTTGGTGGACGCAGCAGTAGGATATACGGCTGTGTGATGGAATGTGTAGAGCTCTGGTTTGTTTTGATGTCTGTTCTGCTGCCTTACCTGCGGCCCTTTCTCTCTCTCTCGCTCTCTCTCTCTCTCTCTCTCTCTCGCTGGATTCAATTAAAGTGAAGTAGAGTTGTAGGACTGGAGTGTGTCACATACAACTCAACACATCCAGAAAGGAGAGATGGATTAACATGGGAGAAATGCTCGGACAGAAATGTAGGGTGGAGTTCAAAGTAAACCAGAGATGGAGAAAGTGAGAGAATGAAATGAAAAGGAGTCGGTAAAATTGCGCTAACGCGTGAAAGATATCTAGCCTAGAGTTGTTTCCCATCGTATGTGAAAAATCAAACCGGAAGATCTAATTTTCAAAGGACATTCCACAAATCTTGCACAACATGGGAACTGACATGTAATATATCCTCACCTCGCTGCACTACACATGGCAGACACATCTCGCTGCTTAAGGGAAGTACTATAATCAAAGACCAATCAGATAATTGCAGTGTTTCACTGCTATCCCCTCAGCTCCACTGGGAAAGAGCTTTTTTGAGCCGTAACTCAATACTCTGGAAAGTCCAGATGGTTTTGATGACGGCACCAATGGAAAGACATATTTCTCCAAATATGAAAATCTAATTTGCCGATCTGCGCAAATTAAATGTACGCGAGGGCGGCTGTTGAAAGAGAACTTGTCGGTTTTGTTAATTTTCACAATACTGAAACAATATGGGTCAACACACCAAATAAAACAAAACAATATGACAATCCTGTACAAATGCAGCTACAGGGTTATATACTGTAACTAGTCTTTAATATGTCTATGAGCATTTTTATATACATATCATCATTTGAAGTTGATAAAAAACATTTATCTAAGTTGTCCTAAGACAAAAACACGTATTGGCACGTATATCAGCAAAGATTTCAGTCTGGGGCAGTAACCTCATAAATATGTACCAATTACGTACAGATATGTATACTTTTGGCAACAAAATGTACCTCTGAGGTACTAATATAAACTTTTTAGGTGTACTTTTTAAAAGGGTACCACCCCAGTGAGAGCTAGGAACAAATTTTTGTCCCTTTTTTACAGACAAATTACTTGCGTCGCGCCTGTTTTTTTCCGGGTTTCTTATAAAGGGCCAGTTTTGCCATGTGTTGATCTCATCTATCCAGGAAAATTTTACACATTCATTAAGTTTTTCTAACCAAAAAACAAGTAAACTAAGGAGAAAAGTTTTTAATTTACCAATTTTCCACACAGGAAGTAAACAGTTTATAAATGACAAGACATACGATTTCCATATAAAAACAGAGAACCGGTACGGCTCGGATAAATGTCTGACACTTACAAACACAAGCAGATACCGTCTGAGGATATGTACCGTCAGTTTCATCTCCTAACACATTTGCCATTCAGCAGATAAGCATACTGTAATATATGTGTTTTAATAAAATGTACAGTAAATGAAGATACAATATCTACAGAGCCTGATATGCATTGACGCCTGAGAGATCTGTCTCTTAATCATGTTTAGGCAAGCAGATAGGAACACACAAACTCTTTGAGTACTTGCCGAGTTGGAATAGCTCGATCACAAAGTCATTTTTTCTTCATTTATAGCAGCAAGCTGCACTCTAAACTTGGCCCCATGGAGCCATTACATCAGCATCATCAGGCGTGAGAAAAAGGGGTCTGTGGAGCAGAGGGAGGGTTACGTTTTGTCTTTTCGCTGTGTAGCGCAGTCTCTAATGTCTCGGTTTCAGAAAAAGCTGACCAAATCTCAGCCAACAAGCAATCTCTAGTGGCGCTATACTAACACTTCTTGGGACACGCGCTTGTCACGCTATAGACCTCGGGAACTGAGATATTTAATACGCCTCAAAACCTTATTGCCCTATAAAATCAAATGGGTCCACACCCAAAAAAATTTATAGAATTACACCAACTGGTGAAGAAAAGTGACAAATATGCAGACTGAAACAGTCCTGCTAGAAGATTTGATTTTTGCATTTATGAAACGTCCAATATAAGTGTCCATCTACCCTGGGAAGTAACACAAATGAGAGCACATATTAGCACAGTGCCAGACAACAGCAGATGCAAACTATTATCTCACCATTCAAGGGAAAGTGATCTGAATGTTTGATTAAAACATGTTTGAGTTTCTTCTGGTGAAAATAAAGGCATCACCAGCAGTCAAAGTAAATCAGTTTTGATTTCTCAACTGTATGTGGGCTGTATATTCATTCTAATGCCATGAGATCAGTCGCTATACTGCAGGGACTTGTGGGATTGGATTTTGTTGTGTCTAGTTAAGCTCTCATTTAGGGTATTGTCTGAAAGTAGGATTGTAACTTTATTCTCATGAGATTGCAGCTGTGTTCTTCAGAAAATGCCTAGCAAAAACATCACATATACACAGTCTAACTAACAACCCTGGAATCCATAATAGCTTATGTGTGTGCGTGGCTGATGTGTTTATAGGGGCAGCGGATGCATTTATCTGAGAGATCTTTCGAAATTTACTTGTCTATCAACATGGGCGGCACATAACTGTGTGTGCGAGGTGAATCAAACTGCCAAACTTACCTAAAAACAGTATTATGCATAAAGCATACAGTATACTTTATGTCACCTTGTCTGTGAAATCCTAAATCGACGAGCATCAAAGTTTGATTTCAGTCATTGATTTCACATTGAACATACTCAGTTAATATATATAAAAGATATCAAGAGTATATTTTCACTTAAAGGAACACGCCCAGATTTTGGGAATTTAGCTTATTCACCGTATCCCCCAGAGTTAGATAAGTCCACACATACCTTTCTCATCTCCGTGCATATTGTAACTCTGTCTGGCGCAGCCCCCGCTAGCTTAGCTTAGCACAAAGTCTGGAAGTGAATGGCTCCAGCTAGCAAACTGCTCCCAATAAGTGACAAAATAATGCGAACATTTTCCTATTTATGTTTTGTGATTTGTATAGTCACACCGTGTACAAATAACAAGGTGATATGAGACACAGCGATCTTTTAACAGTATACATACTGGGAACTATATTCTGAGAAGACGAAGCACTGCTACTTGGGCGGAGTGATTTGCTCGCAGCACCCGAGAAGCCCCTAATGAGGAGCAGAGAGTTCAGTCAGAGTTGTGCAAATCACTCCGCCCAAGTAGCAGTGCTTCGTCTTCTCAATATAGTTCCCAGTATGTCTACTGTTAAAAGATCGCTGTGTCTCATATCACTATACAAGTCACAACACATAAAAAACACACGAAAATCTTTGTCACTTATTGGGAGCAGTTTGCTAGCTGGAGCCATTCACTTCCAGACTTTGTGCTAAGCTAAACTGGCGGGGGCTGCGCCAGACAGAGTTACAGCACGCACGGAGATGAGAAAGTTATGTATGGACTTATCTAACTCTGGGGGATACGGTTAATAAGCTAAATTCCCAAAATCTGGGCATGTTCCTTTAATGTTTTTTCCATTATGAATTTAATTAGAAAAGAGTAAATCACCAAATAAAGACTTTAGCTGAGTTTTCACAGAAACACTGGGGCGTAGTTCTGATACGTCATCCGCGTCACAGGACCGGAGGAAGACGGGAAGTTGTGGTTTAAAAGTGCATATTTTTTATTTTTCTTGCCAAAAATGACAATCGTTTCGCTAGACCCTTGGATAACCTTATGCCTCGTTTGAGATCGTTTAGAGTCCTTTGAAACTGCAATTTTAACTGCATTAAAACTGTTAAGTATTGGGGTCCATTAAAGTGCATTAAAATGAGAAAAATCCTGGAATGTTTCCTTCAAAAAACATAATTTCTTCTTGACTGAACAAAAAAAGACATCAACATTTTGGATGACATGGTGGTGAGTAATTTATCTGGATTTTTTTTAGAAAATGGACTAATCCTTTAATGTATATAGCCCATTTAGGTTATACATTTAATCAGTATGTGTGTCCCCTAGTGCTAATCAAACCCATGACCTTCCATGCAGCTAACACAATGCTCTACCAATTAAGCTACAGAAACACAGGAGCTGTTATACGCTGAGTAATAGATATACACACCTACTCATATTCAGCTTTACTAACTCTAGCCTAGAGCTTTTCATATTACGGTTGCATCCATCCAAAACCACACATCCTCAAGGTATAAAGGAAGTGCGGAAAGCAGCGTCCTTCAGATCTCCCTCATTGACTTCTCCTGTCTAGATGAGCCAGATGCTGTTCTCTCAGGACTCACTGAAGGGTCATATATCAGTGTGGGCTCTCGGTTACAACAGAAAAGGTGCCGAACATGAAACATAAGGGGACACGCCCAGAAATGCACACCCCACATGCAGTACAGGTGAGACGTCACACAGCTGTTCTTTTTTAAAGGCTGGAAGTCTATGAAAGGTTCTGCTTTGTCTGCAGTAATACACAGATACCGGCAGCCCCTATATCGCACCCACTGATAATGTAAAAGAGTGTTGTGCCAAACAGAGTGTTCAGACATGTGCATCTGTCTACGTTGATGGGCAGACGGTCGTGACGGGACATATAACAGGTGACAGGTTTATGCATGACCGCACGTCTGCCTGCTGACGGACAGCGTGCTTGGAATATTGTAAGCATGTGATCATTCACAGATGTTTGCTGTAAAGTTTACATGTAAAAAGCATGTATGAAATATAGAGCGTGAACACACCTGATTGATGTGTTTGAGTTTGTCTATGATCTGGCTGATGACGGGCTCAGGAGGTTTTTGTCTGGATTCCGAGCCGTGCCCGTGAGGATGGACTCTTTTCAGACCTGGACCAGAAAACCTGTAAAACATAAGACACACGCACAGACTTTGAGGTGGGTAGGTGTATTATTTATAGGCACATACTTTAAAGTCTTGGCTACAAAAGAAGCAGAACATTTATAACATATACTGCTCAGAAGAAGATTTTAACATCTGGGGATGTTACAATGGGATAATACCATTAAATAGCCTACCACAGGCTGGTTATACAGCATTTGCTAACACCTTATTTTTATAGCTAAATAAAATAAAGTGTAACCCTAAATGTGACCCTGCACTGGTTTAAAACTGTTCCTGTAGCTGTGGTGGCACCCTTATGTACCTTTACAGGTATACATTACATAATAATGTTGTAACTTTTGGGGTACATTACTGTACCTTAAGGATTTGTGTGTTCCTTTAAAGGTACAGTTAAAGGCGGGGTGCATGATCTCTGAAAGCCAATGTTGACATTTGAAATCACCTAAACAAACACACCCCTACCCCAATAAAATCTGGACCTTCTTTTGATAGACCGGCCCCACACATACGCAACCAAGGCAACGATGTCGGTTAGTAGACATGCCCCTTACTGCTGATTGGCTACAAGTGTTTTTTTGTACTCGGCGACTCCCTTTTCCAAAGTGTTTCTCAAAAATCGTGCACCCCGTCTTTAACTGTTTTGTACCCCTAAAATACAACCCTAAAAGTGGTACAAAATTGTTCCTTAAAACACACAATAGGTCCTTAAGGTATAAAATGATACCCCAAAAGGTACAGCATTTTTATGTGCTGTATATCCATAAAGGTACAAAAAGGTACCTTTAGTGCTACCACCCCAGCGACAGAAAAATACAGACAATTTTGTACCTTTTTTCTGACAGTGTGTCTGTGAAGTCCTGTGAAGAATCTTATAGTAAAAGTCTAATAATCTAATGATAACATTAGGAGCAAGTTTGATTACAATTATTGATTTTTATTTTATTGAGCTTACTCTGTCAATATTGATTATATCAAGGTTATATTGTGATATAGTCTGGATTTTTACAGACTAGATCACATTTACTAAATTCATAGTAATTTAAATATACTAAAAATATTGAGAAACTAAATGTAAACAGTTAAATAAGCATTTTTACTATTGGATCTGCCCTGATTTACCAATATATAAAAAAAAAACATTTAAAAGGTAAAATAAATATCTCATTTCAATCACTGATTATTACATACAACTTATTATTTAGCTGTATCCCAGACCTAGAGGTATTTGACCAAAAACATGTAATGTAGTCCAAGACGTCTACAGTTGGCCTCTACTGCCACCTGGAGGCAAAAATATAAATGAAAATCTTATCTGAGTAAAAAGTAATTAACTCATAAATTCTGTTTTTCATCAGGCCACATGCACATGATTGCCACATGAGGACAGAAATTTATGAGGTACTTTCCATCTGACAAAAATCTGTGCTTTTGAATAAATTATCCCATGCGGCTTCTGTTGTTCGGTTTTTCCCAAAGCTAAAATGAATAACTCGCAACAAACAGAAGCATAAATATAAATGGTGTCTGGTAGTTAGTCATAATGTTTAAGCTGCTTTTTTAGTTTGTTTTTTATACTCAGATTCTGTTTTGGCTCTCAACACACATACTAAACCCAACCGTAAAACACAAGACACAACTGGGTCAAACATGTGCTTGCATCTGAATGTTACTGAGCAACTGGAGCATATGTTGGGCATCATCAACTGCTTTAAACGTGTGCGTGTGTGTCTGCACCCAAGCGTTCCTCTTTTCCCCCAGGGTCTTTTGGACTCGTGTTCCAGTTAATTACTCCCTATTAAAACCTAATTAGTGTTGATGCACACGAGCACTGGGGTGAGAGAGGGACACTGAGTGACACATCGGAGAATGTTATGATTCCACCTATCACCCGCTGAAGTCCAGTCTAACAGAGAGCACGAGCAGTACCCCATCACATGATAAAGGCCGTTCTGGACAAATGAGCCGGAGATATGACCTCATCCTCCATATTAAGAGATGACATAACCCTTAACAGTTTTCTCAACTCTCTCACAGTGCCTTATTTTATATGCACTGCTTCTTCATTAGGCCAAATTACATTTCCATACTTATTTATCCTTCTTATTACTCTGGATGGCAGCCCACCTCCCGCTCTTAATTATCACATTAATAATACAGACAAGAGCACCATTAGTGGGAGAAGATCAGAAGACATCGGCAGCGTTTAATAGGGGACGAGATTACATCGAGCTTCAAGCATGATGTACCATCTTTGTAAAACTGACCTGGGTCAAGCACCCTCAGGTCATCGCGGGTGTCTGAAAAGTTATTTTTACTGATGGTATGGACGGTGGGGTGAATTAAGACACAAAATTAATTTAGTTTCATTGCATGAGTGCAATAGGTTAGGGGATGTGAAAACAACAGTGCAAAAGTTACACATGTAAAAAATTATATAAGCATAAAACCGTAAAAAATTAAGTTAAACAATTTCAACTTGTTTACTAAGTTACGTGAACTTATCACAAGTCAAAACTTTAAAAAGTAGGTTAAATAGACTAGAGAGGACGGGACAGTACAGAAAGGAGAAAGGGGTATGGGATCCGCAAATGACTACAAGCTGGGAATCGAAATTGGGTCGCCGCAAGTGCGAAAGCACCACACGTCGGAGCGCTGCCCACTACACCATCGGCTCTATACTGTATTTATATATATATATATATAATATTATCAATATGTATTATATAAGCAGTGTTGGGTAAGTTACTCAAAAAAAGTAATTAATTACTAGTTACTAATTACATCTTCAATCATGTAATTAGATTACTGTACAAATTACTCTCTTCAAAAAGTATTTTATTACTTATTACTTTCTAAATCCTATTTAGTAAATGATACAAAGATAGGCTTAAAATAAATCACATAAAAGTACATAAATTATTCTGGTCACACTTTTCTCACTATATTAACTAACTATTAGCTACTTTTGCCTCACTATGCTCCTAATAACTGCTTATTTATACTTAGTAAAGTAGTTGCTAAGTTTAAGTATTGGTAGGAATTGGGTAGAATTAAGAAACTGGAATAAGGTTTTGCAGAATCGGGCATTAATATGTGCTTTTTAAGTACTAATAAACAGCCAATATCTCAGTAATATTAATGCTAATAACCAACTAGTTAATAGTGAGATTTGGAAACGGCAATAACGTTTTAGTTCAATTACATATGAACTAATTGTAATTACATTACAGGAAAAAAAAGAGTAATCCCTTACTTACTAAGTAATTCAATTACAGTAACTAATTACTTAGTAACTAGTTACATCCAACACTGTATGTAAGATACTTGGCATTAAACATATCCTAAAGAAGCTCTCTGAATGTATGGCCATACAAGGGATTATAATTCAAATGTATGAGTTATTTAATTGCGTAGTAAAGGCATACAAATAAAAAAGTCAAATGTTTTGAAATGCCCCTGTGCTCTATATGCATTTCATAAAATGTATATTCTATAATACTGTCAAATTAAATGCAATGGATGCATATGAAATGATATGTTATACTTGCATTAAACTCCAGCCAAATATCAAAATAAATTTACTCACCCTTAAGCAATCTGAAATTTCATATGTCAATCATCTTTCAAATGAGCACATTTTGAGCTATTTTAGTAAATATTTTAACTTTTCCCAGCTTTATAATGGTAGAAAACAAGAAACAACTTCTTACTTTAAGCACTAAAAAACTGCATTCATCCTTTACAGAGGTAATCCACACGGCTCCAATAGGTTAATAAAGGTCTTCTGCAGGTAATCGGTGCTATTTTGTAAAAAAAAATCCATATTTCAAACTTTAACTGTAATAAAGTAACCGGCGCATAAAGTAGACGCTATCTGACTAAGCTCGCGCTATTTAATTTGCACTTCCAGTGTACGATACCTCCAAGTTTTCCTAGACGATACTCAACGTGGCGCTGCGCTGAGCTGCGCATCAGGTGTGCGACCCCCTTAAGCGTTGTGAGCATTGGTTGCCATACTTGCGCAGTGACACTCGTGAATTGTCCAAGATGCCGTCAATATTGGAGGCTAGTTTACAATATGGATATTTTTTCTTAAAAAAAAAAAAAACGCACTGATTACCCGCAAAAGCTATTTATTAACCCCTTGGAGCCATGTGAATTACTTCTGTGAAAACTTGATGCACTTTTTTGGGCTTCAAAGACAAAAGTTGTTCCTTGATCACTGTTTTCTCCCATTATAAGCTTGGGAAAAAAAGGACATTTACTAAAATACTCCAAATGTGTTTGTCTGAAAGATGATGGATATATGTATCTCAGATGGCTTGAGGGCGAGTACATCATTGGGTAATTTTGATACTGTATTTGGCTGGACTATTGCTTTAGCATGAATTTATCTTTCAGAATAGAGCTGGACAAAGCAAAGGGATTTAATCTAGATTGTGTAAGTATTACACAAGTAACTCTATTTTATTGGCATTAAGACATCATTATTAAAGCTCCTAAAAACTAAAACAATCCAGCACAGGCATGATCATACAGCGGGAACACATGCAACCCAGCTGCTACTACAGGAAATGACATCAACACCCTGTGGCTGTACAGTCTGGACCAGACTCTCGTACTGGAGCCCATGAGTACAGTAAACCTGCTCAGACTCATGGTCCTGCTGAGAAGCCCTCAGAGATCAGCACGCTCTACTGCCCAAACCTACTGAGACCCTGAGAAATATTCATGAGATACAAGAGCTAGCAGGAGGACAGCTGAAGAAGATGGATGTTATTGAAGATGAGAAAGACTTCGGAAACACATACAATACTATTTCCTCAAATCTTTCTTGAGAATTTATAAAATTTTTAGGTTGGAGAATGGAGAATAGGTTGCTACGTCCTTTATAAAAGAATCAGCAATACTGTCCATGTACTGAAAAGTAAACCCAACCCTTGGGTTATAAATAAACCTTTGCTTGGTTGAAGTTTCCCCACCACACCCCCTTTAACGTTGTAATTTAACGTAGGCTATGTAGGGTTGTTTCAACTCAAAATGCTATAGCAAAATGCTACCCAGCATGTTTTTGAGTGTACAGGATGATATTAGGGATGCTTAAACTGAAGGTAAAAATCAGCATCGGTTTAGGTGACACACAAAAATATTAACACCCCAGCTATCTTCAGGACAATCTGTCTATACATCACACATGCAATGCTACAACCAAACATTGCAGCCCATTGCAGCTTTTCCAATATAAACTATTTTACATTATTTTCTGCATACCTTCTCTTTGATCTTTTATGTGAAGGAATGAACAGAATGTTGTAGTAGCTTTATTTGTTTACTTTAGTTTATGATTTGACATTTTTTAACTTACTATTTAATTAATCAGGGCCACTAAATTGTGAAATTTTTGGCATAATCATGATGGCTGCCTTCCCAGCACATCACCCTATCTTCAATGCGCTGCAAAAAATGACTCTGAACACATTCCAGAATTAATTATGATGTTTCACTAGCGGTCAATGCATGACATTGAGATTTAACAGACATTTGGCACAACAAACTTGTTTTCTCACTAATCTTTGTCTAGTTTTTTGGGGGTCTTAATTAACTCCTGAGGGCCCGAGAGCTCCCTGGCACAGCTGTCTGTCCCTTAAGGCCAACTGTTTGCTATGCTGTTTTGACCAGGCAAATTCACACCATTCACTTCTCAGCTGCACTTACTAGAAACAGCTGCACATAATGAATAATGCTTACACATATGCCCACATACAAGACAGTGATGAGAAAGTCTGATTCACTTAAACAGAACAAGACATTATGTGAGGAAACAAATAATTGAACCTGATCACAAGCATACACAAATTACTAACATATGAACGAGACAGAAGGGACATAGTGTGCCAAAATATTGCTGCTTTATACTTAGGTTCCAAAGGGCATGTGGAGAACCAGGCACAGGAAGTCATTGGCCGAACACTTGGCAATCACCCAATGCCATATTACCCCTCATGACAATTCACACAAAAAAAGGTACAAGATGGTACAAAAGCTGTCACTGGGGCGGTATCTTTAAAAAAATACAATTTTGTACCTAAAAGGTGAATTCTGGTACCGCAAAGGTTTTTTAAAAGGTAACTGCTTTTGTACCATTTTTCTGAGAGTGCACCCTGCTGTCTGTCAACTAAAACTATAGTCAGCCAAACTCATTAGATACACCCGTCCGCTTCACCAGCAGCCTCTTATGCTGTCTCCGTTTTATTCAAAAAGCTTTTTAGACATCAAGATTTGTGACAAGCTCGGGTGCAGTATGTATCTTTAGGGCCATTTTAAGATTGGAGCAATATTGGAAACCATTTAAGAGGCTCAATCTATTGTAATATACGCTACTTTCACCCACTTAGTAAAAACTGACAGTTAATAAATAATAATAATAATAATAGAGCGTACTGCGAGTCAAGAGTCCTGAATGCTGATTGGTTAATACATAATAAGCAATACACTGTGACATGAAGCAGAGTGCCTAAAACTGCTAACCAATGGAGTCTCGTGACTGCTCATCCGAGGGGCGCAAATTAAAAATAAGTGTTCGGAGTGTCATGTGTGTTGCTTGTGTTTTCAAAATATGTGTTTGTTGCGTAATGTGAACCATGTCCATCACGTGTTTTGTCAAAATAAGTACCTGCTGCATACGCATTTAAACCGTTTATGATAAAAGAGACGCTCACGTTGACACAATACGCGCAAGACACTCCCTAAACTCTGATTACGCATGAGATTATGTGAGTATCTGGCAAACGCGAGCGTCTCTTTTATTATTAACCCTTTTGACGACAAGATCTCTCGACCCGCGGACACACATATTTTGAAATTACGAACCACACACATGACAGCTATGTTGTGACGAACTTCGCATCGAGCGCCATCGAAAAAAGAAGTCATCGGCCGCAACTGCTGCTAACAGTGCCATACTAACGGATATACATAGCTTTTCGTTAATGCATTTATAAAAGCGCAGCATTACAACACTACAATAAAATGAATCAATGTTCAATAAAGGGTTCAGTTTATTAATAAATAATAAAATTAACCGGAAAAAGCAACGTGTCATAATAATATAAGAGATGGATTAGTTTATATCTGAGTAATTTTTTTTCTCACAGTCTCTGTGAATTATTGTTCACTAGAGAACCACTACAAATCTACTACATATCGAATAGATCATTAATTATTAATAAAATTCATTCATTTAAAAAATAAAAGATTTTATAAATGTAATAAATTCTCTTTAAGAAATGTTTAATGTATTTGCAATAATCCTTACCAAATCCGTTTTAATATTTAAAAATGTAATTGTACGAAAAACCCTTTCATTTGAGCTTGTGATGACTTAAGGCTTATGGACCCCACCTCAGGGACATGTAAAGATGCTTGGCTAGCACTTCACCTGCCTTTCAGCAAGGACTACTGGGTGAATGTTATGCCACCTATTTAATATTAATAAAGCAAGCCCACTTTTCAGATGGTTCCTATGCCCCTGAGTATTAGATGATATAGAGTTGTGCAATTATCATTGCGGCCACAAACGAACCACTCACTTGTCTGTCATCTCTTGTCCGTTCCAGCAGAGGGAGCTGTTGAGTGCTGTCGTCTCCTTACTGCACAAAGCTTCCCCGAGCCCACTGTAGAACTGACTGAAGCTCCTCAGACCTGAGATAAACTCCCTGCAAGAGGCAGAGATATTGAGAAACGTTAACAAAAAATTTAAATTAATCCAGTTGAAGTGAAAAAGGCAATAATAAAGTGCACAAATAGGGGGGATAAAAATATCCATGGAAAACACATACTGGGATAAATTGAGGTGCATGTGAAGAGAATTAGAAGTAAAAGTGGGTTGAGGAATAATAAAGAAGGGTCGAGGGCAATGCGTAACATGATTTACTCCATCACATCTCATTTCTTGTCAGTCTAGTAGTTAATTCAAGATGTTTTGACTGCTAATTGACATTAAGCTAGAGAAGAAACAGCCCACTGTGTTGGCTCGGCCTGCCTCATCTGTTCATCTGAGCGAATGAGAGTGAATCTGTACAGGACGGAGCGGGCAGAAGGCAGCTCAATGTCACTATCGCTGCAGGAGACAAAGCCTGTGTTAATGAGACTCTCTCTGTCACCATTACTCTGAACACACACACACACACACACACACACTGCAAACAACACAAATACACAGTCCATTTTACAACCCACATAAACATCTCCACCCAAAATGACTCAGTCACCCACCTACGCATACAGCCAGAAGGGCCATGCCCACTCAAACTGATACATGATCCCTTAAAATTATTAAACGTGGATATTTAATGCAAATTCTCCCCAAAACAATCATTTTTATATCCAATTATCGCGAGTAAAAGTTATTTTCTAAAAACACATCTTAATGGATTGATCATAATAATAATATTAATATAAAATTAAAAAGTGGTGCAACTGGTGACCCCGTTTAAAAGCATTTTAAAGTAAATAAACAGGTGCATGATGCCTCTGCATGCAGCATCACTCTTTATGAGATATATGGGCTGTTAAAGTTGGTTGCAAGACTCCTTAAAGGTCTTTGAAGCTCTATACAGATGAAAAGCATAAATGAAAAGTGTTTATAGAGACACAGGAAAGCAGAGATGGAGTGTTTGAGAGGCGATGAAGTGAAGAGTCTATTACAGCATCTCAGAGTATATTATTGCATCCACAAAAACCAGCAGATGATATAGCCGTACAAAGGAGATGCAGGAGAAATGCATTGTGGGTGGATGCAATTCTTATTCCACACATCTATTATTTACTCATTCGATTTTCATCAGATTGACTTGCTGTCAATTCTATAGCAGCAGTGCTTTGCGATCTTCTTTTAGCCGAGTGTTTAGAGATCTTGAGGACCGTCGAGAGATTGGATTCAAGCGGAAATGTGTATGTAGGTATATATTCAGCAGCTAAATGCCATTCTTTTTTTAAGCTTAAAGGGATAGTTCACCCATAAATGGTAAACTATTTTCTCACTCTTATGTTGTTACAAACCGGTATAAATTTCTTTGTTCTGATAAACACAAAAGAACAATGTTTTAATTAATGTTTGTAACCAAACCGATCCTGAGCCCCATTTACTTCCATAGTAGGAAAAAAGAATACCATGAAAGTGAATGGGAACTACTGTAACTAATGGTTTGGTTACTTACAAACAATATCAACAAACAAAAATTTTTACATTTTGGGGTGAACTATCTATTTAAAGGCGGGGTGCATGATCTCTAAAGGCAAATGTAGATATTTGAAATCACCTAACCAAACACACCCCTTCCCCAATAGAATCTGGACTTTCTTTTGATAGACCCACCCCACACATTCGCAACCCAGGCAAAGATGTCAGTTAGTAGAAATGACCCTTACTGCTGATTGGCCACAAGTGTGTTTTGATACTCAGCTCGACTCCCTTTTTCAAAGCGTTTCTCAAAAATCTTGCACCCCGCCTTTAAGGTAAATAGTACAGTCAGCCAAACTTCATGTTTTATTGCTGCTGGATAATAAAGCCAGACATAATAGTCTGTGATGCTTATTGTGAGAACAGCCATATTAACTTTCTGTTGATTTATACACACTGACTGTAAAATTTAATACATGCAAAGGATCATAATTATAGCAATTAAATAAATGTGAGAAAATTGTGTGATTAATGAATAACTTTTATAGTAAGAGTTCAGACAATAATAAATAACACTTTACCATTAGGTTGTATTTGTTTACATTTGCAGAGGCATTAGCAAACATGCATTTATTAATGTTACGTAGGTGCCTCATTTTTTTTAAAACTGCGTAGAAACCATCCTACATTTGATCTTACGATACGTACGTGTTATTCATAAACCGAACGTACGCGCAGAAAATGAATGAATGTTCTGGGATCCCTCGCGTAAAGAGAACCTAGTAACATTACCGCAAACTTCACTGAATGCATTCTGTGTGAAACAATGCCGTAAGGGGCGTAGTGAGGAGGGGCGTGTCGTAGTGAGGAGGGGAGTGTCGTAGTGAGGAGAGGCGTGTCATAGTGAGGAGGGGCGTGTCATAGTTTAAATGCAGATCAACATTAAAGATGAGAACTGTCGGGAAACTGGACTTAAACAGAGATCCGAGAGTTTGTCGAGAGAGAAATCACGGATAATTAGCAAACTTCAGACGCTGGGGAAAAAATACGTCATGTGTCTTTACGGGATATTTACGGTATGTGTGTGAATGCAGGCACAGATTGCGGAAAAACATTGGGAGTGTGAATGAACTAAAAATCAAATGATCCCGGACAAATCTCAGAAGCATTTTCACCAGCAGTGTACATTTAATGCTGGCGATTTTGCTGTGTAGTTAATGCAAACACAATTACTTATGTTGTTTTACTTGTGTTAACTAATGTTAACTGTTACAATTATTTGTTTAAAAAATATATTAGTAAATGCTGAAATGAACAAACTAAGATGTTGTTAATTCATTATTAGCTAATGCATTAACTAATGCGTTAATGAACAACACTGAAATTTCTTTCATCATTTATTAACTTAAAGCACAAAAAACTTACCAGCTGACATCTTACATAGTCTATTAAGTATTGAATTTTTCATATGCAAAGAGCACTTTTCTGATGGTTTCTCTTAATGAGTGTGTTAGTTGAGGCGTGTCTCCAAACAGCCAAAATATATGGCAGTGTAAATGCAAATGGATTAAATAGCATAAATAGCAAAGCAAAGTGATCGATCAATACGGAAAGTCATTTGAAGCAAAAGGATGACTTTGAGTAGTGAGAATTCATGGTGCATTAACTTAATACACTGTCATATTTAAACTAAATAGCACACTCTTATACTCTTAAATCTCTCCCTCTTATGTAAAACAACCGTAGATCACTCTAAGTGATTTCTGGGAACTGGTTGTGAATAACTGAAAATATTTGGAGTCCAAAATTCTGATTTCTTTAGCCTATACACCTATAGTGCAATTACTTATATATAGAAGTAATACTCCAATTTTCTTAATTGTGAATTATAAATGCAGGTGTTTTGTCACTCTCTCTCTCTCTCTCTCTCTCTCTCTCTCTCTCTCTCTCTCTCTCTCTCTCTCTCTCTCTCTCTCTCTCTCTCTCTCACACACACACACACACACACACACACACACACACACACACGCAGGTTTCCTAATCACTGGATTATCATAAACTGTGGGCTTGAAATAAGAGAGAAATAAGAGATCACATTCTTATATACACTCACCTAAAGGATTATTAGGAACACCATACTAATACTGTGTTTGACCCCCTTTTGCCTTCAGAACTGCCTTAAGTCTACGTGACATGGACCAACATTTCTAAAGAATGCTTTCAGCACCTTGTTGAATCAATATTGATACGATAGTGTAAGGGTCCAAATATGACCCCATCCATCCGTTTGGCCCAACGGCGGAATCCAAACGAGGATTATAGCGCGTTCTGTCTTTTCCGGCGCTTGCAGATGACGTTTTGGCATTATGCAATTTTGTATTATTATCTGACTCCAAGATAATGTTAATATAAATCGGATTGAGAATTACTTTTAACAGTTACAGAATTTGGGTGGATGTTTGGTCATTCTTGTTTAGCCCTACTTGTTATTGCATCCGTTCATTCGGCTACTCATGTCGCTTTGGACTCACGCACCGGCCGTTTATTAATATTTAATAATCATGCGGGCCCACGATCACAACCGAATCAGGCTTGGTCGCTGCTAGAGGTTAGACCATATGTTCAGAAGGCCGCCCTTTACGCGTGCTCATCTCTGAACATACTTTATTTAGTCCCCATAGAGGTGCAACTTAATTATTACAATATTTATTTCTAACCAGAGGCTCACGACCACTATCATAAAACAAACTGACCGTCTTCTCCAATGATAGCTTTGTATAATCGTGTCATAATTTAATATGCAACTTAGATAGATTAATATTGAAATAACCAGAGGCTGAGGCTCATCTGATTTAGAGTGGTCAGACAACATTTACTTGTTACTCTAAACAGGAAATTAGCCTCCACGCATCTAATTTAACTTAAACTAACGCCAAGTGCTAGTCGGATCTCCAAAATCCTCCGCTGATGTACTACTATGCCATCTAGTCTGGGATTTTGGTCCGTAATTCTAGCCTGATTTTCAGACATTGCGGTAACAAGGATACATCGTAATTTACTAATCATGTCAATAACTTTCGTAGCAACACAGAATAATCCAAACACAATTTATTAACCAGGTAGGTAAAACATAATTCAGAAGCCAATTTACATTCCAATTCGAATACGAAAATCAAACGAAAACCCATTGCATACCTGGTAATGAGATGAAGATCTGGTTACAGATTCCTCAAAGTAAAATAAAAATACATGATGCTGTGCCAGGACAGCATCATGGGGGTGCATTTCTCGATATTGAAAGTCCCGCCTAAATCTTCTACACATCTCCTTAAATAGCCAGAGAACAAAGCATTGTGATATGACATGCTGATTGGTTCTTGTAAGCCCAGGGGTGTTGCCTAATATACATACAGTTGGTGATTGATCAACATGTCTAAGGTGGGAGTTGTCTCCCAACATTAGGTTAAATTTACTTATTTATTGTCACAGATTAACATTGAATCCTGTTGTCATATTTATAAACCCAGATGTACCACTTGCATTAAAAACACTTCATATAACACCAAACAAGACCAGTTTCAGATACATGTGTTTGCAGAATGTAGCATTCCATATACAGTTTGCTTTGAGAACATGAGGAGAGGGGGATGAGAACGTGTGGTAGGGTGTGTGACTCTTCTTTGAGAGAGGTTTCAGTCTCACAACTTGGGGTAGTGTTCTTGGGGGGTAGATGTGAACTCTTTGAGAGAGGTTTCAGATGATAATTCAACAGGAATTAGGAAGCAGTTCCCTGTGGATTCAGCCATTTGCTGCTGGCTTTTGAAATACCTTTTGTCAGGGTTTGGCACCACCTTACAGAAATCCGCCCTTTTGATGAAGTGGGATAAACAAAACATTCCCAATGAGATCAATATACAATAAGGTGTTAGCTCTTGGTGGTGTCCAGTCTCTGTAGTGTTTATAGTGTTCCAGTCAAGCTCAATCAGGCCTGTGTGCTTTGTTTGGTCATTCATTTGCGAAACCACCTGCTCTTAGACGTTCTGATCCTTTGAAGAAAGTTGTCACCTCTGTAAGGTGATGTCCTCGGATTCAGACATCATTAGGTGAATAAAGTTCATTTCATTAACAATACATCACTGTGTAAAACACCTGCACATCTTAAATGACCATTCATTGATTGAGCACTGATCAATATCAATAGGCTTGGTAACACTATAACATGATAGTTAGGGCAAACCATAAATAAAATAAAATAAAATAAAATCATTACACATGATAACTTGATGTGAAAAGAAGCAAGTGGTACGATAGGGTCAAATATATCTGATCTATAAAATTACCATCATTCTTTCCCACCGTTGTATTTGGAATTCAAAGGTACCTGATCTCTGGATATTGAAGGAGAGGATGCAAAAGATCAGGTTAAAACAATAAAAACATAACATTGAGGTATGCTTATTATAAAAAATAAAACTCAGAAAATGTTAAAATAACTTTCAGGTATGCATATTATAAGTTACATGAAAAATAAAAAAACAGAAATTGTTCAGGTATGCATATTATAGGTTGTATGAAAATAAAACCCAGAAAAATGTTAAAATAACCTTCAAGTATGCATATTATAGATTATATGAAAAATAAAACCCAGAAAATATTAAAATAACCTTCAAGTATGCATATTATAGATTATATGAAAAATAAAGCCCAGAAAATGTAAAAATAACCTTCATGAATGGATATATTGGGTAATGTAAAAATAAAAAAATAAAACCCAGAAAGTGTTAAAATAATATTCAGGTATGCATATATTAGGTCATGTGAAAATAAAAAATGGGATATGTTAAAGTAAAATTTGATTATGCATACTATAGGGTGTATTGATAATAGTGAAATATTGCTATAATAGATTTATGTATGGCATTGTAGACCATATAATTATAATAGTAATAATAATAATAATAATAATAATAGGCACATAATGTTGTAATCATTCCATACACACATCTTCAATCAATGTTTCGCGGGAACTCTGAATTTTCTAATATAAGCACCTTCTAGGCCTAAGATTAACTAAGAATATGTTCAGAACATGTTGAGTCCATGAGAACAATTGAAGGTTCAGAATCTCATGTTAGATTTCTATGTGTTCAGGTATGTGCCTATGTGTATGTGTATCTGTATGTGTATGTGTGTATATGTTAATGAGTATGTGTAGTCCATACACTTGAAGATTTAGAATCTCAGATTTCAATGTGTTAGCGTGTATAAGTAGGTGTGTGAGTGTAGAGATATGTGAATATTTGTATAGGTGTGTGTGTGATCTCTGATCTGTTGGCTAAGTCACATTTGATATTAGGAGTTGAGTAAATGGTTTGATTGATTCTTGACAATTGTCTGTGCTGTTATTTAGTGATAAGTTGAGGATCAGGGCGCCACTGTTCCTCCACTTATGACAACAACAGTAAGATTATTGATTTGAGATTAAGACAGTAAGTTTGTTATTGCAATTAAAAAAATAATTATCAAAGTGTGACTTTGCCATGTAAGTTTCTTATGAGTGTTGTAGTTTTGCTAATATGGGTGTGAATGATATCACTTTAGCATATGTGTTAGATTAGATGGCTCTGTTGGTGTAACAGGAGAATGTTGGTTTTAAGTGTAGTGTTCAGTTTGGAATATGTTGTGTGGTGCGTGGTGATAAACATGATAGTTTTAAATGTCTTACATACAGAGCAAATCAAATGTCAAAAATAATAGTATTAAACTTAGAAAATTGCTCTTTATCAAGATTTCAGTAGACATTAAACTGATCAAACTTCTGAAAAGAAAACTCAAAACAGATGCTTAAATTCAGACAGTTTGAAATAATGACTAATTCTTGGTAAGTGAGTGTTTACTATGCGATTTAATTTAACTGAGGCTATGTGTGAATACCATGCTGCAACAAAGGTGAGGAGGATAAATTGTGATGCAAATTTAGTCCTGTTGTTAAAACAGGGAGCCAGTTCGATATTATCGGTATGAGGTTGTAATCTGGCTCAATAAGTCTTCCAACACCAGTGTTTTTAGTTAGGAAACATGGTAAAAGTGCTACTGGATTCTGTTGTGAGGTAAAACATTTTCATTAATGCAATTATAACACAATGTAGCCACATGGCATTTTTGTGCTCCTCTATAGGGTCTGACTGCAGCTATACAGGGAATAGCAGAGTTTACCACATAGGAGACAAATCCTTCAACATAGAAACACATACGAAACAAACAACTAGAATGTGTTCTATAGAAATATCAATGCCTTACGATCAATTACAAATCAGAAAATGTAAACGGATCACTGCAATGAGAATGTTAAACACATGCTAACTGGCTGTTTAAGCCACACAAGCATGTGCCCAATCTGTATTGGATTAAAAATGGGTTAGTGATTTCCAGTTAAAGGGGTTTGGTTTACTATCACAAGTGTCATGTAATATTTAAGTGTTAAAACATGGCAACATGTGACAGCACATTCCGCCCTTTTGACACTGCATAGTGGACCAATTCTGTGGGTTTGGCCTGTGCAAGTTATTCCATAGTACATTTAATACACCACATTTTACCATCTGAGGCCTGTTTGGCCATTATAATATAATGTATATTGCAACTTGATCACAATATAGATTATATTACATTAAAATACTATAAATTAAAAATACTTTCATTACTGATCTCTTTTAAGGAACACCAGGCTGGTGTTTGTAATTTGCAAGATGTTACTGTATCAATGTATTTGAATGTGAAAAGGTGTCAGCCCTGGACAGACTGGTGTGAGGAACAGTTTTTCATTGATTCATGCTAATGTATTTCTACAACAGTTTCAAGACTAAAAATTGTGTGGCCTTTCACATCTCTATAAAGCTGTACAAAACTGTCTTTAAACAATTTTCACCGACTCATAGGGAAAGACTAAGCCAAGAACTTTTAACAGTCCTGGTGTTTATCCAGTTCTTAAAGAACACTTAGATTGATTTACAGAAGGAAAAATATGGTTACAGACAAATGTCTCTCTTAAAAACAATGTTCTCTCTTGGGAACAATGGATAGCCCGTTATCTGAGTGGGGGGTAAGCCCTTTCATCTCAGTTGGGTGTCTCACAGTGAGAGATAAGACCATTTGTGTTGGCCTAGAACAACATTGTATTTTCCTGCAACAATTTTAGGTTTTGCTTAATTGTATCTCATCAATGGAGGAATACTACATTGAATTAGAAGTTTGTAATTGTAATATGACTTACTGATTCCATTCTATCCTCATTCAACCCAGAGTGATCTTTTAGAAGGCTCACTCACAACCACTCATTTGAAATCATTTCCCTACTTGCTTCCTACTTGCTTAATGTCCAGCATTCAGTTACATTTCTCTATGCGTTGGGGATTTTTAAATCCAACAACGCTGCCTTCAATCATTCATACATTTCCTTCATTCTCCAGCTTGATTACAATATTACTTTAATTCATCAAATATAGATTGTACACTGGTGTTTGCAGCATTTAAAAACCTTACTATCTGTGTGCTTCTCACATTTCAATTGTCCAAGTCCTCCTTTCACATGCAAACACATTCATTGCATTGTAGTTTAAATCATCCAACATCATTTTTCAATTGTTAAAAGTTATTTTGGCACTCTTTCCAGGTTGTGCATTTACTGTCACAACATAAACAATTGTGTAGAATTTGGTGATTTAAATTTAGATTCTAGATGTTTTCCTTGTTTGAGGATCAGAGCAAATTTTGGATGATTTAACTCCAATTTAAGGCAATCTTTTGTTTTCCGTAGGCATGTAAACAAAAGATCTTAACAGAGCAAAGCAATTCATTCTTCATTTAACATCACACAGCATTTCCTAATAATGTGGTTTCATTTCATTCTTAAAGGCCCCACCGGATTTGATTTCCAGTCTAACATTAGGTATATTTACAACCTATTTCATAAATGTGGGATGTTTAAAACATTCCCTTAAACATTTTTAAAAGGCAAAGAAAAGATTGACTTACCACATCAGCTGAAGAAATAGAAGAAGATCAAACCTTTAGCTCCATGAAAAGACTCTTATTCTCCAGGGATCGAATCAGTCGTACTTTGTACATTTTGATAAGATTTCCACTGGTTGAATATCACGTCGGGGTCACCACTTTGTAAGGGTCCAAATATGACCCCATCCATCCGTTTGGCCCAACGGCGGAATCCAAACGAGGATTATAGCGCGTTCTGTCTTTTCCGGCGCTTGCAGATGACGTTTTGGCATTATGCAATTTTGTATTATTATCTGACTCCAAGATAATGTTAATATAAATCGGATTGAGAATTACTTTTAACAGTTACAGAATTTGGGTGGATGTTTGGTCATTCTTGTTTAGCCCTACTTGTTATTGCATCCGTTCATTCGGCTACTCATGTCGCTTTGGACTCACGCACCGGCCGTTTATTAATATTTAATAATCATGCGGGCCCACGATCACAACCGAATCAGGCTTGGTCGCTGCTAGAGGTTAGACCATATGTTCAGAAGGCCGCCCTTTACGCGTGCTCATCTCTGAACATACTTTATTTAGTCCCCATAGAGGTGCAACTTAATTATTACAATATTTATTTCTAACCAGAGGCTCACGACCACTATCATAAAACAAACTGACCGTCTTCTCCAATGATAGCTTTGTATAATCGTGTCATAATTTAATATGCAACTTAGATAGATTAATATTGAAATAACCAGAGGCTGAGGCTCATCTGATTTAGAGTGGTCAGACAACATTTACTTGTTACTCTAAACAGGAAATTAGCCTCCACGCATCTAATTTAACTTAAACTAACGCCAAGTGCTAGTCGGATCTCCAAAATCCTCCGCTGATGTACTACTATGCCATCTAGTCTGGGATTTTGGTCCGTAATACTAGCCTGATTTTCAGACATTGCGGTAACAAGGATACATCGTAATTTACTAATCATGTCAATAACTTTCGTAGCAACACAGAATAATCCAAACACAATTTATTAACCAGGTAGGTAAAACATAATTCAGAAGCCAATTTACATTCCAATTCGAATACGAAAATCAAACGAAAACCCATTGCATACCTGGTAATGAGATGAAGATCTGGTTACAGATTCCTCAAAGTAAAATAAAAATACATGATGCTGTGCCAGGACAGCATCATGGGGGTGCATTTCTCGATATTGAAAGTCCCGCCTAAATCTTCTACACATCTCCTTAAATAGCCAGAGAACAAAGCATTGTGATATGACATGCTGATTGGTTCTTGTAAGCCCAGGGGTGTTGCCTAATATACATACAGTTGGTGATTGATCAACATGTCTAAGGTGGGAGTTGTCTCCCAACATTAGGTTAAATTTACTTATTTATTGTCACAGATTAACATTGAATCCTGTTGTCATATTAATAAACCCAGATGTACCACTTGCATTAAAAACACTTCATATAACACCAAACAAGACCAGTTTCAGATACATGTGTTTGCAGAATGTAGCATTCCATATACAGTTTGCTTTGAGAACATGAGGAGAGGGGGATGAGAACGTGTGGTAGGGTGTGTGACTCTTCTTTGAGAGAGGTTTCAGTCTCACAACTTGGGGTAGTGTTCTTGGGGGGTAGATGTGAACTCTTTGAGAGAGGTTTCAGATGATAATTCAACAGGAATTAGGAAGCAGTTCCCTGTGGATTCAGCCATTTGCTGCTGGCTTTTGAAATACCTTTTGTCAGGGTTTGGCACCACCTTACAATAGCATCTTGCAGTTGATGGAGATTTGTGGGATGCACATCCAGGGCACGAAGCTCCCGTATTGAGTTAAGATCTGGTGACTGTGTGGGCCATTTTACTACAGTGAACTCATTGTCATGTTCAAGAATCCGATTTGAAATGATTCAAGCTTTGTAACATGGTGCATTATCCTGCTGAAAGTAGCCATCAGAGGATGGGTACATGGTGGTCATAAAGAGATGGACATGGTCAGAAACAATGCTCAGGTAGGCCGTGGCATTTAAACAATGGCAATTGGCACTAAGGGGCCTAAAGTGTGCCAAGAAAACAGCCCCCACACCATTACATGCAAGGTTGGGCATGTTGTGGCTTCACAAATACTTTGCTGCATACCTCGGTTGTAACAAGTGGTTATTTCAGTCAAAGTTGCTCTTCTATCAGCTTGAATCAGTCGACCCATTCTCCTCTGACCTCTAGCATCAACATGCCATTTTTGCCCACAGGACTGCCGCATACTGGATGTTTTTCCCTTTTCATACCATTCTTTGTAAACCCTAGAAATGGCTGTGCGTGAAAATCCCAGTACCTGAGCAGATTGTGAAATACTCAGACCGGCCCGTCTGGCACCAACAACCATGCCACGCTCAAAATTGCTTAAATCACCTTTCTTTCCCATTCTGACATTCAGTTTGGAGTTCAGGAGATTGTCTTGACCAGGACCACACCCATAAATGCATTGAAGCAACTGCTATGTGATTGGTTGATTAGATAATTGCATTATTGAGAGATTGAACAGGTGTTCCTAATAATCCTTTAGGTGAGTGTAACTACATACACACCTATTAAAAATGACATTTAATTTGACATTAAACATACATTTAAATATATTTATTTATACAATTTATACAATTGTACATACAGCCTACACTACATTTATACAATAAATGAATGAAAAAAAGTATTTAGTGAGAACCGTTATTAGACACAATTTGTTAGGCTTATGCATTGCACTTGCATTGGATTTTTATGGCACCTTTTCCACTGTATGTTTTCTGTTAAAGACTAATCACCAAACTGTGTAATAAACAGCACAGTCTAACAAAATTATGTACCTATAGTCACATAATTTTTTTATTCTTTTTACTGTCACGAATTTCCGAGTTTTTTCGTGATCGTATCACGAATGTCTGTTTATGGGTCATTGTCATTGTGGATTGGTTACTTAACTGTTTTGTTCCATTTTCTTACCATTGTCGCTTCGGTTTAGAGTTATATTTACATAAATTGACATCCTTAGCCAAACCCAACTCTAACGCTAACGTCAGGCGACAATGGTTTAAAAATAAAAAAAACATCAGAAAAAATAACATAAACCGATACTTAAATCTTAACACAAACACCAAATCTAACCCTAAACCGAAGCGAAAATGATTTGAAAATAAGAAAAATCAGTTGAGTAACCAATATGTGACACATAAACAGTAATTTGTGATATGATCACGAAAAAACGTGGAAATTCGTGACAAAAAGAATAAAAAATGATGTGACTATAGGTACGTCATTTCGTGAGATTGGGTAGGTAATAAAAGACTTCACTCATTTCATTACAAACTTGATGTATCAAATCATTACCTGCGGCGTCCGATGAGGGTCTCATTCGGGTCAAAGTTCACTAACGGTCGGCTTTGGGTCAGCGGCGAGGCAGAAGCGGGTTCTTTCGACGTCACAGAACGAGACGCACGGGATGGCGTGTGCACACATATACTGTTTACCTGTGAAAAGAAGGCTACATTTGATACAGTCCTGGCAGTCTTTCATCTGCAAAAGCAATTAATGAGACAAACTCTAAAACTTCCTCCTCATTCAGCGAATTGTCTGGCTGATGGTTTGTTTTTGGCTCTAGTTGGTTTGTTCAGGTTTGATGACAATAGGATTTACATAACAAAACGAGACATTGTTGGGTTTGTCAGAGACGCTGACTGCGGTCTTTCAATAATCATAACCCTGCACAGACCTAGTGAGAATAAAAAAGGCACTCGTTTCCCTTCTCATGCAGCTAAGTGCTATTGTTTTAATACGGGACGACATAATAATAAAGCCCCACTCCCACGCTGGGTGGGTAAGATAATGGAGACTTGCCATTCTTTCAGGTGCAATAAAAATGCAAATGCCTGATAATGTTTAGCTTGTGGTTTAATGATTTGCAGTTGGTTTAATTTCCCATGAGGTCTGGTCCAGGGCATAATTTTGCTGTGTAATGCTTGTGGCGTATTGTGCCTGGTTGTTCATGATTGAATATGTGTTTCAGGATGAACAAGCTCTGGAATTCTGATAAAATCTGAGACAGAAGATCGATCGGATAAGGATCATCCTCAAGCGGGCGGAGACGAGCTGCAACTTTTTTCTACAACACTGGGTGATCAGATTTACCCTCAGTCGTTTGCTAAATTTCTGTACACACCAACAAAGTGTCACACCATCAAACTGTTGCGGAGCTAAACGACATGATTATCAGTGTAGATCAATAGAAGCTCTTTCTAGCAAACAGCCCTGGGGAGGATAAACAGATAGGGTGTTGGTGTGTGTGTATATGGGAAAGAGATTAAGAGAAAGTGAAAGAAAGATAGAGAGAAAGAAAGAAGACAAAAGCTGTAAGACAAAAGATCAGATCAGAGCGACCTTGATATTAATGCAATCCTGATGTAATACATTCCTGCAGTCCACTTTTATCTCTCAGTTTGTCAGTCTCTCTCTCTCTCTGTCTATTTTACTATATATCTGTCTGTTTGTATGTCCATCCATCTATCTTTTTTCTGTCTGTCTCTCTTTTTGTCTATCCGTTCATCTTTCTATCTGTCCCTTTGTCCATCCATCTTTCTTTCTTTATGTCTGTTCCTCTGTCCATCTATGCATCCATCCATCTTTCAGTCTGTCCCTTTGTCCTTCCATCCATCCATTAATCCATCTTTCTGTGTGTCCCTTTGTCCTTCCATCCATCCACTCTTCTTTCTGTATGTCGCTTTGTCAGTCTATTCATCCATCCATCCATCCATCCATCTTTCTGTCTGTCCCTTTGTCCTTTCATCCATCCATTCATCTATCCATCCATCTTTCTTTCTGTCCCTCTTTCTGTCCAGCCATCCATCTATCTGTCTGTTTGTCTGTTTATCCATCTATCCATCCATTCATTTTTCTGTCTGTTCATCTATCCATCCATTTATGTATGTTTCTGTCTGTCCCTTTGTCCGTCTGTTCATCATCCATCCATCCATCTATCCATCTTTCTGTCTGTCCCGTTGTCCATCATTGCATCTATCTTTATTCATGTCTGTTCCTCTGTCCATCTATGCATCCATCCATCTATCCAACTTTCCACCTATCCCCTTGTCCTTCCATCCACCCATCCATCCCTTAATTTATCTATCTATCTATCTATCTATCTATCTATCTATCTATCTATCTATCTATCTATCTATCTATCTATCTATCTATCTATCTATCTATCTATCTATCTATCTATCTATCTATCTATATATATATATCTTTTTGTCTGTCCGCTTGTCTGTCTATCCATCCATCCATATTTTTTATGTCTGTTTGTCTATCCATCTATCAATCCATTCATTCATCTATCTATGTTTCTGTCTGTCCCTTTGTCTGTCTATTTATCATCCATCCATCTTTCAGTCTGTCCCTTTGTCCTTCCATCCATCCACTCTTCTTTCTGTATGTCGCTTTGTCAGTCTATTCATCCATCCATCCATCCATCTTTCTGTCTGTCCCTTTGTCCTTTCATCCATCCATTCATCTATCCATCCATCTTTCTTTCTGTCCCTCTTTCTGTCCAGCCATCCATCTATCTGTCTGTTTATCCATCTATCCATCCATTCATTTTTCTGTCTGTTCATCTATCCATCCATTTATGTATGTTTCTGTTTGTCCCTTTGTCCGTCTGTTCATCATCCATCCATCCATCCATCTATCCATCTTTCTGTCTGTCCCGTTGTCCATCCATGCATCTATCTTTATTCATGTCTGTTCCTCTGTCCATCTATGCATCCATCCATCTATCCAACTTTCCACCTATCCCCTTGTCCTTCCATCCACCCATCCATCCCTTAATTTATCTATTTATCTATCTATTTATCTATCTATCTATCTATCTATCTATCTATCTATCTATCTATCTATCTATCTATCTATCTATCTATGTTTTTGTCTGTCCGCTTGTCTGTCTATCCATCCATCCATATTTTTTATGTCTGTTTGTCTATCCATCTATCAATCCATTCATCTATCTATGTTTCTGTCTGTCCCTTTGTCTGTCTATTCATCATCCATCCATCTTTCTGTATGTCCCTTTGTCCATCTATCCATCTTTTTATCTATCCCCTTGTCCTTCCATCCATGCATCCATCCATTAATTCATCTATCCACCCATATATCTATCTTTCCTTCTGTCTGTCCGTATGTCTGTCTATCCATCCATCCATCCATTTTTCCGTCAGTTCGTCCATCCATCTATCCATCCATTCATCTGTCTATGTTTCTGTCTGTCCCTTTGTCCATCTATTCATCATCCATCCATCTTTCTGCTTGTCCCTTTGTCCGTCTATCCATCCATCAATCCATGCATCTTTCTATCTGCTCCTCTGTCCATCTATCTGACTATCCATTCATCCATCTTTCTGTCTGTCCCCCTGTCCATCCATCTATCTATATTTAGTCTCACTCTCCGTCCATTCATCCATTTATCTTTCTGTCTGTCCCTTTGTCTATCTATCCATCATCCATCGATCCATCCAACGCGCATTCACACCATTTTCCACACTCTCACACTTTAAAACATCAAACGCTCTTCTTGGCTCATGTTAACATTTAAACCAGCGCATGGCAACTTAACTATTAATGGCAGGCCTATGTTTACATTATCCAATCTAATCCCAGTCTCATACACAAATTCTTTCCTTAATGTTCCCACTGGTGTGTGCTCATGGGAAAACATTAGTAACCGGTCTGAAGCGTTCCTCCTTCCTTCTGTAATTTACTCTCTGCGTTGTGGGTCTGTGTCCCTATGGCCTTGATTAATGTTATTGTGTGTGTGTCTGTCTGGAGGTCTCTGGGGAGCTGTAGCACAGGAGCGGGATTGGGGATGTGAATGTGTGCGATTGTCTCTCTCATTAGAGGGATATTAATATCAGCTGAGCAGTGGATGTACTGGCTAACAGTAACACTGAGATAAGCGACGACTTGCAGAGAGGGTCTTTAAATATCCACTGCCTTTTATCTGTACCTCACACTATCCTCAGAGCATGGCCAGACACACACACAATCGTGCAAAAACACACACTTCACAACATCAATGTCTTATGATTAATACAGACATACTCACTCAGCTGAGAGAATAGCTTATCAGCACACCTGCATACTGTATGTATATATGGTAACATATGGAAGTGTTAAATGAAAAAGACAATGCTGTGGTTCTCTGATGGTAATTACTACAGTAGTAAGTCATTTGAAGGACAAGGTGTGCTTTATAGTGATGATGTTAAAACATTTAAAGAGTGCTGTATAAAAAATACACAACAGCCACATTGCAGTGCTAAAATCATTGTAACGCAAGTCCTTTAAATGCCTACTGTTTTTATGAATGGGTGGTAAAAATAGTGCTTCATAAATCATGCAGTCTTTTCCAGAAGGTGAAGGCAGTCTTAAAAAAGAAGATATAAAAAAGGTAAGAGTAGATTCAATTAGAGGTTTGATGAGTGAGATGTCACATAGGGCCATAAGGTTACTCACATAAGGTTTTACATATTATGTATTTAAGCTTTTACAGCTCTGCTGTAAAAAAAAGCTGTGTACATTCAGACAGGAACAGAATCATTCTGGTAACTTCTACCGCTTACACATTCAATAGGAGGATGAATGATTCAAAGTCATTAGGACATTAGGTTGTTTTTAACATTGGTATAAACTTTTATTTACCACAATATGAAATTAAATGTTACTAATGATTAAAAAAATGTATTTCAATATAGGGATCCAAGCATGAATTTGAACCCAGCTCTTGGATTTAGTCACAACTACGATTGCTAGAAATGCTGGTATACTTTAATCTTCTGAATTTGTCCCTATGGTCCATATGGGTGATTCTCGTGAAATTAGACTTATGTGGTGTCATTAAACATTTTGATAAAAAAGTAAATGCTATCAAAATAAGAAGCATACAGTTACAAACATCTCTTCATGTACTATTTTGCACATGAGTTCAAATCATACAAATTAATTTAGTTGTTTTTTCCACATTTACGGGGAAATTTTCATTACAGCAACGTGCCCATGACTAGATTTGAGTTCTTTGACATGGAAATATTTATAATAAAAAAATCTAAAAAATAAAAAGCTTCAGTGCATGTTATACTATAAACATTTACACCAAAGAAACATGTGGTATTTGGTGATCATTGGTAAATGTAGAAACAATAATAAGGAATATAAATGTGTCCAAGATCAATTTTCTCATCCTCCGCAACAATTTTCAATCATTGTTTAAGCCCTCAATGAACTAACATTTAAAAAAAAATTGTTGGAAGGGACATAATTGACTGTGACACTCAAGATGGCTACCAGGTAAGCAGTTCTTATTTTTTCTCTCCAGATAAAAGTTGAAATTTTGCTTGTCATAGCAACTGTTTAGTTCTCATTACCAAAATATTTTTGTTTGTAAATGCATATATTTAATGTAATATCATGTTGCGATAATGATCATTTTTGATAATGATAATCTTAAAAATGTAAATAATTTTATAGGAAATATTTTTTAAATCCTCTAAAAATAATGGTTATAGTAAGTTCGGACCTTAATCTTATATGTGCAAAAAATTGGCTATAATAAGGGCTTTTAATAATTCTGATGCTGGACACCCAAGTTTAGCCCATTTACGTTCACCTTAGCAGTGACATATACTGTATATAAAATGTTACTGTGCCTTGAATTCTTCCTCTATATGTATGTCCATAGCAAAAGTTATTTGTAATGAAGAAAGTCAGTGAGTCAGCTTATATCTGTCCCGAAGACTGCACTTCACAGCAAACCAACTGAAAAATACACACACACAAACTTACTTCAGTCTAATTGGCCATGCACCCTGTGACATGTCCTCTGTATCTAGGTCAACAGTTGTTAATCAAAGAGAAGTGAAGGCAAAGTAGAAAGAGACGATATAAGGGCACAAATCAGATGAAAGCCATTTTCTCCAGTATAGCTCTCTTAAAAAGTAATAGAAAAGAACTGAAAAACAGATAATCGCATACTAAAAGAAGAAAGCTATGGCTGTCATGAAGTTTTTCAACTTCAAGCTTTGTGTCGTAGCGCATTACCACCTTGGGTGTGCATTATTTTCAAATAATTAAACGGCCCGTCGCCAATAATTCTTTATGTAAACCATTCCAACAGAGTGACATGTACAAACATTTTACATGTACATACACACTATTTATTTATTTATTTGCTGCCTTAAACTAAATGTAATCACAATAAAGGGATAGTTCGGCCAAAAATGATATTAAACCCATGATTTACTCACCCCCAAGCTGTTCGAGTTGCATATGTCCATCGTTTTTCAGACAAACACATTTTCGGATATTTTAGAAAATGTTTTAGATCTTTCAGTTGATTAAATGTAATGTTACGAGTCCACCCATAGTCCACGACCTTCAAGTCCAAACAAAGTGCGTCCATCCTTCACAAAAAAAATCCAAACGGCTCCAGGATGATAAACAAAGGTCTTCTGAGGGTAATCCGCGCGGTGTTGTTGTAGAAATATCCATATTTAAAACTTTATAAACGAAAATAACTACCTTCCGGTAGCACCGCTATCTTAGACTCCTCTGTATTCAGGAGAGAGTATTTTAGCGTAATGTACGCACTTTTCTTAGTGACGTATGACAAATACGGAGGGCGGGGGCACAGAGCAGAAGCAGAGTAGCCTCGGTAAGTTGTGTAAAGCTCTGATCTTGAATGCGGACGCGACAAAGATAGCGGCGCTACCGAAAGGTAGTTATTTTCGTTAATAAAGTTTTAAATATGGATATTTCTACAACAACACCGCGCGGATTACCCTCAGAAGACCTTTGTTTATCATCCGGGAGCCGTTTGGATTTATTTTGTGAAGGATGGACGCACTTTTTTTGGACTTGAAAGTTGTGGACCCCGTAACTTCACATTTAATCAACTGAAAGATCTAAAACATTTTCTAAAATATCCGAAAATGTGTTTGTCTGAAAAACGATGGCCATATGCAACTCAGACAGCTTGGGGGTGAGTAAATCATGGGTTTAATATCATTTTTGGCCGAACTATCCCTTTAAGCTGTTATTTTAAATGTATTACTTACAATATAAAAACAAGTAGAAATTGCTTAATTTGATAAGTTAAAGTGTAGTCAAAATTTAACAGAAAGTTATATTGACTTGTAAAGCCATTTTGATTAAACCTAAACATTTAAGGAGGCATAAAAGTGTCTTTTGTCATTTTTGATCATGTTTATCTCGCTCTATCCCTTCTCAAAAAATAGGTGCATGTCACCCTGTGTGAAACGATCAACATCACAGTAGTATAGGGATGCATTGAGTGTAATAGTATGCATACACAGCCCGTGGCAATGTGTAGTGTGCAGTAGGTTATTTTTGCATGCGATCAGTGCATCCCACTGTAATGCTTTATGTAACACTTTAATGTCAGTTTACGTACATTGGCCAGAAGATGTAATAGTTCCTCTAGGGCTCTGCTGCGAAAACTTTACTGAAGCCCCCATCGAGCAGCTAGATTACACCTTCAGGAATAAATAGCATGTTCATATTCCTCTTATCAAAGACCGCTCTGATCTCAATAAGTACGGTGCTAACCAAACATAACCACGACTGTAAACACATCCACACACACCCACGCTGTACTGTTGGATCTAAGGTGGACAAGTAAATGGAGACAGATAGTAAATAAGAGAGCTACAGTATGATGAATAATCACGTTTGTGAGATGTGTGTGTACAACTCACACTGGTGGAAAGCTGAAGCCAAAAATGAAAAGATTACTTCGGTTATGTCATGCAAAGCAGAACAAGTTCCTTTACTGGTCATTCTTAATATTTCATGAGCACTTGCCCCTGACCTCACTAGCACATGCAAGCAACCGGAGTGTTGAACTGTTTAAACTCTTTCTGCCCTTTGTGTAATGTTCAGGCTCATATGGGAGTACATCGCTTGGCTACAAATGTTTTAGTATTCAACTTAAGTTCATACAAAAGGGGCAAAGACACACACACACAAACACAGAGAGAGAGGGAGAGAGAGAGAGAGAATGATAAAATGAAATGTTGTATCCAATGAACTGGGCAGAAAAAGGGGACTTTATAATTAAAACTCTTCTGTGAAAAGGTCATTTCGGGAGGGTTTAAAGGGTTAAAAAAATCAATCAATAATTTACTCTATAAAAATCAATAATTTACTCTATACTACATCACATTAGTAGAGAGATGCATTCAGTGTACAGCATGCATTTACCGGTGGTGGCTGTTGTCTTGAGTACCGACGTGGCAACTTACATTGTTGTTTATATTTAAACATGACTTATCGATTTCTTAATAAGCTCAAAATGCAAATTGTTTTTTACACTAATTTTGCTATGTTTGGTTTTCTTTTCTAATGTTGGATGGTAGTGGTGTGCGATGACTTCTCTTTCTGGAAGGCACGAATGCGAAACTCGTCAAAATATGCCTGTAGCTCGTCGTGTGTGGCTCTTCATGTCAAAATATGTGTTCGCAGCATCATGTGTACTTATGTCCATCACGCATCATGCCAAAATAAGTGCCTGCTGCAGATGCACCAAAGGGATTAATGACAAAAGAGACGCTCGTTTAAACTCATGTGTAATGAAAGTGTTAAGCGAGTGTCTTGCATGATCATAAACCCTTTCAACGCATCTGCAACAGGCATATATATTGACCTTATGTTCGATGCACATAGGTTCACCTGATGCACAGAACACATATTTTGACATTACCAGCCACATATATGACACATCAAAGTCAAACACATATTTTGAATTCCTGTCTCCTCGGAAGAGAAGTCACCGCACGCCACTGATGGATGGGCTTCAAATGCGTGGCTGCTACTTAGTGCCATTACAAGAAGAGCCAAGATATTATTTTATATAACTTTAACTGTGTTCCGCTAAAAGGAGAAAGCCATATAGACCTTGGATGGCATTATGGTGAGTAAATTATGTGCTAATAACATTTTTTGGGTGAGCTTTTCCTTTAATATAGTATTTAATTTAATTCCTTTCATTTAGTATTTTGCTTTTTAGTTCTAGTTTATTTAACTTAGCTTACAGTAGTTTTCACTTTATTTTTCAGTCTATTTAGTTTTTAATTTTAGTTTATATTTTGTAATTTAAAGATAAAAAATGGATGTTAAATGCTGTTTAATTTCTTAGGCCCACCTTTGTTATTGTTTTCCAGTAGCATATTCAGAATTAAAGGATTAGTCAATTTTCTTAAAAAAAAAAAAAAACAGATAAATTACTTACCACCACGTCTTCCAACATGCTGATTCTTTCTTTGTGCAGTCCAGAAGAAATTATTTTTTTTAAGGAAAACATTCCAGGATTTTTCTCATTTTAATTGACTTTAATGGAACCCAACACTTATTCGTTTTAATGCGGTTTAAATTGCAGTTTCAAAGGACTCCAAATGATCCCAAACGAGGCATAAGGGTCTAATCTAGTGAAACGATTGTCATTTTGACAAGAAAAATAAAAAATATGCACTTTTAAACCACAACTTCTCATCTATCTCCAGTACTGTGACGCACCAGCGCGACCTCACATAATTGCTTAGTGATGTCAAAAGGTCACGTGTTACATATATGAAACGCACATTTGCGGACCATTTTAAAGAATAAACTGACACAAAGACATTAGTTATTATCATCCGACATACAACAGCGTCGAAATGGTCCTCTTTCTCCACACTTATTAATAACACTGGGGCGTAGTTTCGCATTTGTCATCCGTGACCTCTTGACGTGATAACGTATTACATGAGGTCGCGCTGACTCGTTACACACCCGGAGGAAGACGAGAAGTTGTTGTTTAAAAGTGCATATCTTTATTTTTCTTGTCAAAAATGACAATCGTTTCGCTAGATTAGACCCTTAGGCCTCGTTTGGGATCGTTTAGAGTCCTTTAAAACTGCAATTTTAAACTGCATTAAAACTGTTAAGTGTTGGGGTCCATTAAAGTCCATTAAAATGAGAAAAATCCTGGAATGTTTTCCTCAAAAAACACAATTTCTTCTCGACTGAACAAAGAAAGACATCAACATTTTGGATGACATGGTGGTGAGTAAATTATCTGGATTTTTTATTTTAAGAAAATGGACTAAACCTTTAATAAAACTAGGCTGTAAAGTTTCAAACCATAAAAAAACAAATATCAACTAATGGTTACTTTAATTTCATCTAAGACCTTTTTGGAGTCATTGAAAATGACATTAGTTACAGTTATTCCAAAAAAATTGAATGTCATTTATTATTTATTTTTTTTAATGTATTATTTTTATTAATGATGGAATGGACAGGGATGTACAGCTGGGAAAACTAAATTCACCATCACACTGCCAAGTGTTTGAGTGGTGGCCCATCTATTAAAATGTTGCCCCAGGCACTGTAAATTCAAGCGACAGCCCGGTTCTCTGCTGGTGTGGTTATAATATTTTATGTGTGATTCTAGGCAAATTATAGCTGTAATAACTTTCAGGGAGATCAACAATTTCTATGGGTCATTTTAAGACCTAATTATACAAGAGTCATTTTAAAATCTTATGCAACCTTGTCTTTTGGCACCTCTAGTTCTGTAACAACACAGCTCTGTAAACTATTTTAAGCTGCATTAATACCGCATTCCTAAATTGATATAAATACATAATACTGTCCTAACTGCTTACATTTGCTTCCATGAATATCCAGCCAGACAGTTCTGCATGTGCTGGCCAAATAAATCTGTGTCATTCCTTTAGTGGGTCATAAAACAACCAGATTCACTCTACTCTGTTAAAGATTTGCAAGTGCTGCATTTCAAAATGAACCTATCCCATCTGTCACCTCATAATGTAAAGTATAATTATATGATTCAAAACTCATTCTAAAAGTAGTTTAATTTAAATGAGATCCAACCTGTTTTTGTGTTTTTGAAATTTTCATGCAACAACATCTGCACCTTCAAATGTGTTGCAAGGTAAACTGACGCATTTCAACTTTAATTGGGCGGGACAAACCGTTGTTTCACGCATCACTCACCTGTGCGCTCACTTTGCTTTTAGTCGCTACAGCATGTTTGAGAGCTTGTCTAATAATGCCATGCAGTCTGAGCACCACATCCTCAATGTCCTGCTCTCCGTTCATAGCACCAGCGAGTGACCCCAGTTCATCCACATACGCCCTCCAGTGAGGCTGTACCTCCGCCGCTCCTCCCAGACAGGCCCCCATGGTGCTTACGCAGAGCGGGCGGCACGGACGAGCCTCCAACAGCCCCTGACAGTGCGGGCAGTACCACAGCTTCAGCAGCGAGCGCCCGCAGTCCTTGCCTGCCCGCAGGTGCTGAGTAGTGTTGACCACTTCAATGCCCAGATTCAGTGCCTGCAGGAAGACCCGAGTGGCCAGGAGCGATCGAGAAAGCCGGGTCATCATCAACTTGGGAAAGGACCCGTATGCAGAGGATCCACGCCAGGCCCCGCCCAGGCATTCTTCTGAGATGCCGGCCACCTGCCCGTTGCCAAGGAGACGACGGTAGGTGAGAGGAAAAAGGCGTGAGAAGAAGGTGGAAACCATGTCGTTTACATTGGCATCGGAGCCCAGGATGTACAGGGACATATCCGTAAACAGCTGCATGACGGCTCCGCTGGCCCCGTGTCCTAAACCAGGAAAATCATCCCTTATCAGCATCAGAGTGGAATTACGACCCAGACGAAGCACCATGTCAAAGGCCTCTGAGAAACAGAAAACAGGAAAGAGTGAAATGAGAGATATATTTATTCAATCAAATTATTATTGCCAACATTAACACATTTTATTGACACACTTCAGATCAAAGGAAATAAACCTTTAAAAAACTCTGATTCGCAATAATCTACAGAAAATCTTCCTTGAGGACACGCACATGCACGCACACACACACACACACACACACACACACACACACACACACACACACACACACACACACACACACACACACACACACACACACACACACACACACACACACACAGGCCTAATCTTTAAAGGATGGTAAGCTACATAGTAAATAAAGTAATTTAAAATTAAAGTGTTCTCTTTAGATAAAAACCAGCATGTCCTTTAAAAACAACAAGGACGCTTTTCCACAGCTTTTAAAGACCTTTATTCATCCGCACCGGATGCTGAGAAAGATGCTGAGAATTTCAGAAAACAGAGCACACAAAGGATCCGGGATAGAGAGGAGACATAATCAGCCACATCTGAAGGCTTTCTGTAAAGTCTTATCAGCAAAGAGGCAAAGAGGGATTGCAACCAAAAGCCACCCAGGCAACCAGGGAGAGCCGAGACAAGAGTCAGAGAGGATTTAAGAGCATAGTGAGAAGGAATAAGAATTATAGATATCGTGAAAGCAACGAGTGTGAAAGGAAAAGATAAGGGCCTCGTGTCCACCATCCAGATAGGGTGAAGGTGATCCAGAGGTGGGCAGTCTCTAATTAGGCCTTTAGACTGCCGAGTCGTGATATAAGTGCGCTGCCAAGCAGGCTGGTTTCTCCATCTATCTCCACCCGGGAGTCCAGCTCTCAGGGACACAGGATGTTACATCAGCACAACAGGCTGGAGAAGTTTATGGATCTCACTGATTGAGATGAGCTAGGAAACACTTCACAGAGCAGTTAAAAGTCTCAAGGTGCTTTCATACGACATGATATTTGCCTTACACTAACAGGATGTGTTACCATATAACTCTTACGGCAGCATATAGTATGCAAAGTGTGCAGTGTATGCATTTTTTCAGTGCATGGTAGATGACATATATAATACATTTTGGCAAATGATGCAACATAGGACGGAAGACATTGCACTAGGTACAGTGTTACACAATACAGTATGCTTATCTGTATGTTGGTTTCAATTACCAGAAAAAATATGACAAGTTATGTCAAATGTCAAAGGCAATATTTACATCAAAACTGTAGAAAAGGCTGTCACTTGCAAAATTTAACATCCAATGTGATGTTAAATGTAGAATAGTGTATAATAAATGTAAATAATGTGTATAATAATTTAAAAACTTGCATAATGTACTACTACGTTAAAATGTAACAACTAGTAGATTTATTGCATCAGTTTTTTTCCAAACACACTGTAGCCAATTGTATACAGTGTGTGAATAGAGATAATCTTGCATCAGTTTCAAATCTAAGAACAGTATAGTAAACATGGTGTCAAGGGCTCTTTAGTACATAGTACTGCATATTGCACACTGTATACTGTACAGTAGGCCAGTGGTTCCCAAACTTTTTCAGCGTGCGGCCCCCCTTGTGAACAGTGCATTTTTTTCGGTTTAAAAAAAAACAGTTTTAAAATGTAATATTTTAATAAAAAAAACATATAAAATTATACCTAGTAGTGCTGTCATAAAACTGGGGCCCCCCTGGCACCATCTCGGGGCCCCCCTAAGGGCCCGGGCCCCCAGTTTGAAAACCACTGCTGTAGGCTATACTGCCTATAATTTTTTAGCATGTGAAACAGTAAGCTATTTTAAGGTGAATGATTTAGATAATTACATGCCCTCTAATAATGGCAGGGAGTTATTTTTGACCCATGTTGGGTAAATATTCGACACAACACAGCACAGAATGCATTACTAAATGCTGAAATTAACAACTAAAATGAATAAATCCTGTATATAAGTATTGTTCACTGTTAAATAATGTTAGCTATTGCATTTACAAATACAACCTATTGTGAAGTGTTACAGTACCTGACCCTTAATATGTTGCATGTTTAATGCAGTACAGAAAATGATGTTCAGTTTAAACATAGTCTTTATTTGCATTTTTAATCAATCCTGCCTAGCACTGTCTCATATTTTAGCCAAGAAGCTTATAAAAATCACTTTTGTTATTGCCTCTAATTTATTCGTCACCCTGGTAATGGAAGGTCAAGTTAAGCGCACTGCATTGTGGGATGCTCCATCCCACGCAGGGTGCTCTGCTGGTACACTCTACATTTTGTCAAATTTAGTAGGTCATGTGTGTATTCCACAGCACTGAGTACTACCTACAGCAAAGGTAGTAGGAGTAAATAGTATATGGTATTCTACACATACAAATACAGAGAGAAAATAACTATTATGTGTCTCAGATTTCAGACAGCAAACACAAGACTGTCCTCCAAAAATAACAACTTCATAGATCGGTTGTGCAAGCACCTTTTTACGATGTTAAGTGACATATTAGTGTCCTCTAGCGGCAGTAGCTTATACAACCTGTTGTTACGTTTTAAGTTTATTGCCTTATACATCAGATTAGACACAATTTCACGAATTTGTAAATGTAGAAACGGATTCATAAACATTTATAGTTTTAAAGATATTTTGGAGCATCTAACCCCACCCTCACACTTACCCTAAACCCAATCACTTATAAAACATAACACGCAAGTAAAAGTACAGTCAAAGGTATTTATTTCTTAAAAAGTACTGCAAACTGAAATCATACGATTACTTCATATGAAGAACTCTGTGATCAAAATGCACAGTCAGATCTCATACAAACATAAACCAGCATGACGTAGTCAGTCACAAGAGCCATTAGCCCTTCACATTCTTGGCTAACGTAGTGATGTTATTGGTCACAAGACACACGAAAGCCAATGCCTTTTTACAATCATCGTTGACGTATCGTTACTTCTTCTGTAGGCAGTATTTGAATCAGTCTACACCGGATCTGATATTTACAGTGGATTGTCATCACTTTTGCATCTTTTCTTTAAATAAATCGATCGTTTGACCTCGGTGCACTTGGAATATTTTAAGTAGGGATGGGCATGATTAATCGACGATCGATAATTGATCGTTAAGAATTTAGTCGATGACGTTAATTTGTTATTGATTAATCAAATACTTTTTGCAGGTTGCGTAGCCTAGCGTAGCGTGTGTCTAGAAGCAATTAAATGAATTTCACTGTGTGGCAGCAATTCAACATTCCGTTTTGATTTAAAAAAAATAATAATGAAGAGGTCATGATTTTTTGGAACAAATGAGGTCTCTGTTTAAGAATGCGACTCGCAGCTGCAGGTTTAGAGCACCGCATATTCGATCGCATATATGTTCCGTTTTTCTAACTAAATGTAGTTTAACTGTTTGCCACAAGTTGATCTTGTAATAAAGGTCTCATTGAGGAAAACACGCTGTATTTTTGTATTCAACATTTTTGAATTATAAAAGTTAAATAATTATTTTTTATTATAAAAATATTAATGATTAATCGATAGTCGATCGTTAATTCTTCCGACAATCGACTAAAAAAATTTAATCGAATGCCCATCCCTAATTTTAAGTACATTTTTAAATAGTTGTGACTGTTTTTGTATGCTATGTTTATATACTATTAAAAAAATGGATACGTTATTTGCCTTAAATGCCTGAATAGTGTAATGTGTGATAAAATACTATTAATCCTGGCAGTTTAATTTGAAAATCTTATCCCAGCACATATCATCATAGCAAAATGATTCCCCAAAATATCATTTTATACCCTAATATATTAAGTTTCACCTGCTGCCAGTTGAGGCGCTACTTTAGTAAATGCATTTATTGGTCGTATTTGGTGAAATGGACAAACGACCAAAGCAATCGTATGGGTTGGACGACACAGAGTCAATGAATGAGATTATTTTATGTGGTCTGGACTGTGTCTCCATCTCACTGTGAGTTAAGCTATAGGTTTAATCAGTAAGTTCATGCATACACACAAACAAGTTTATATGGACATATCATAGACATCATTGTTTTTATACCAGAATAATCGATTCATAACATGAATTTCTATAATACCCAACCCCTAAAACTTAACCCTCATATAATCCTGTGGACACCAGTAAAGCAAAACATGATTTATGAGTCTTATTGGTGGGACATTTTTACAAATTTGCACTTCACAAGGAAAGTCAAATTGGTACACTCACACAGTCATTAAACCCTTGGCTGGGTAATATATGGCAAAAGCCAAATTAACCTAGAAAATGTCAATTTTGACTGAAATATAAGTTAAAACAACCCATAGGTTAATTTAAACCTAACCATCAGGTTTATGCTCATTTTAACTCAGCTTTTTTTGTGTACACTACACACACATTTTTCTGTGATTAACAAATCCTCAGATGCATCGAATGGCAAACATGAATGTTTAGAGAGAAGAGGAAAACCCTCTCTCAAAAGAAACAACAGACACACAAACAGAATGTCACACACGTCATTTTATATGCAGCACTCAAACTCCTGCTGTTTGCAAAAGCACCAGCATAAATATGTTATGCCCATACACTCATCATATGCCAGACAACGACATTTATATTTATGAACAAACACTGACACACAAAACAAAATCTAAATATAAAATTACAATGACATCTCTGACTAAACAAGCCTATATATATGACTGCCACACAATAACACCATACGCAATGCATCAAGGCGTACAGTCGTGCGATTATACTTTTAATAATGCATACACAAAATATATATCCAGCAGCTCTGTGTTACTAATGTCTCAAGGTGTTTGCTCACGAACAAAAGAGAGAAATTGCGAGAGGGCTTGTGTGTAGAGCTCTGCTTCTTTACTCTATACTTCATCAATCTCTCTAAAAGCCTTGTGTAAGGCAGACAAAAGCCACTGTATCACTTACAAAGCCATAGTGGGCTTTAACAGTGGGAGAGAGTCTCTCTCTCTCTCTCTCTCTCGCTCGCTCGTTCTCTCTTAATGCAATGCTGTATTTGAGAAGATGGGTCATGCAGGTCATTGTTGAATTTAGTCTGCTCTTGTTTCTGTGTCTGATCTGGATTATAGGTCCACATTCGGGTTCAGTATCACATGTCCTCTAATGGGGGAAAACAGATGTATTACACAACACAGAGAAACGGGGAGTATAGGGCCTGGATGTGTTGAGCGCACTGATTTGAAGTGGACTTGCTGTGAGAGGAGGATGTCTTGTCAAAGTCTTAAGCTCAAGGGGACTTTCACTGATGGATGAGTGTGGACTGAGTGTTGTTTGTGCCTGAAATAAAGTCCAAGTGCTTGGATTGTTTGATTTGCCCTAAGAGTTGTTGGTTAACATCTCTACATGAAATGCAGTCACAAGGGTCAAGATATCAACACATCTGTAGTCCAGTGAAATGTATACCACAACAAACAAACTCACATGAAATAAATACTGTATACTGTAGTATTTACTATAGTCAACTGTATAAAAAGTTTTGGATACGCTAGTGTTTTTGAACCTCGCCATAGTACATATTTAAGTATAAGGTTTGGTTTAGGCTACAGTATCTACTACAGTTAAATTAAATCAAATCACTGCAACATCCTGCAGTATATGTTAACAAAGAGATCAAAACGAGTGAACTATTTTTTTTATCCAAAATGTTACAGTAATCCTCATTGCTGAAAATTGAAAGGAATATTGTAAAACACAGTAGTAAAACATTGGTATACCAACAGCTAAGTGTTAAGTAATGCCGGGTACACTGAGTGTGAGGGATTTGTTCACTTCACACAAAAAGATCTTGGAAAGAAAGAGATGACTAACTGTAGTAGGGTTTAGTCCACTGTCTATAATAGCCTAATTTACAGATCCCTTTTTTTAACCGACAACTTTGACCGGTAACGTTGATACGGTCAACCATCGGTCAAACGGTCATCGGTTAACATCCCTAGCTAACACATTGACCCCAGGGGATCTTATGAAAAACTTTCCATTATTTTATTCAAAGTCAACGAAAATCGAGCAGGACCAAAACATTTTACAGCTGATCGCTGTGAAAAATGTTAAGCGACGACGTCCCAAGTATAACTGCAGCAATGACTATATGATAAAGTAAGTGATTTGGTTAATGCCATTAATGTTTATTTTTTAATCAGTGTATACCACTAGTCAACTTAATGAATATATAGTTGAATGCACATTTATATATTGATTCAATAGATTTATAGGATTTTGAAAAAATAATTAGTTTTCATAATAAATCTTTGAAAATCAAGTTATGGATTTGAATTTTTAATGTTTTTATAACCTAAAGATGCTATGTGAAAGATTGTAACAGAAAATAGTGGTTTTCATCTTGTCACTTTCTTGGTAAAGAAAACTGACTGTCAGTTTTTTGTCAGAATGGATTTATTGCGTTTTGAAACCAAACTCTTCATTCGTAAATAAAATGTCATAGATGTTATTAAAAGACAGATTCATATTTAATTTTTAAACTGTACCTTATTATTTGCAGCAATAATAACAAACCTGCTGTAAGCGTTCTATCATGCCTTGTCATGTCTTTATTTTGTAGTTATATGTCTCATGCTCATGTCTTTTATTTTGAAGTCATGTCATGTCATGTTGTCTCTCTATGTGTCATGTTTGGGTTGGCTCTTTGTCTGTATAAATTTTCCTGTTTTGAATTTTATACTCATGTTTTGACCTATTAAAGTCTTGTTTGCATTTAGATCCTGCCTCATCTCATGATTTTGGACAGACATATTACACCGCCAAATGTTGCGACTGGCCAATCAGAATCAAGCATTGTAACGAGCCATGTAATAATCGCCGTGATTGTCAAATATGGTAGCCCATATTTGAAATGTTACCTCTGCATTTGATCTATCTCAGTGGCTGCAAGTCGTAAACACACATACACCCGGAGCATTGGGGAAAGCAATCACTGCAGTGCCCCATGGAGCAACGGGTGAAAATGTTCCTTGCTCAAGGGCACCTCATTCGCAACCTGCCAGCCGTGAGACTTGAACATGCAACTTTCAGGTAACAAGCCCGACTTCTTCATCATTAGGCCTCAATGACCCCAAACTATTAATAGCAAATATTTTTTGAGCAATGAAAAAATTTTTTTTTTATAAATTGTCTTCTAATTTTGATCTCCACTGTATATATCCGTAAATATCTAGTAAAGATTTTGTAATAAACCGAAAATAAACGAAGAGCATGAACTTTTTCCTGTTTTCTTGTCTAAAATTGTTGATTAACATTACATTTTACATGTCTATTGCTATGTTTATAATGTAACCACTCGAATGTAAGTATAAACCACAATGTACATTTGACAGATCTCTTGTGCATCAGTGACCAGTAGCTGGAAGCTGCCCTGGCCATTTTAAGGTGGGCTTTACCCCCCGAAAACTTCGACCCATCCCACCTAAAAAATTTGATTATTCCACACAAGTACGCAAATTCGTGTCCGATTTATTCCCTTTTAAATCGTATATGAAAACGGCGACTGGCTTTGTTTCACTCCATATCTTAATCTGCGTTATTTAGCAACTTTTTGTACATTCTTAGTCGTCATTAAAGTACAATTCTTGTTTCCAGCTTTAAAAGATATTATTGAACATACATAACATTGACAAAGGATAAGGCTGCGTAAGTAGTTAATGTTGCATGATGCATTTTAATTCTACATATACAGCACGTCTGTCCTGTTCTAAAGAGAAAAATTATATATCCATTCAATTTTACAATCTAAGCACCTCCTCAATCACAGTTAAGAGTTTGGATAAGAGTTACTAAGCACCAAGATGTTTCGCAGGTATCTGATATCCAACCACTCAGGTGATGTATCATTAATGCCAATGGATGTGTAACCAAGAAGCTTTGATGGTGCTATTTTTATGATACAAAGGACAGATGAACACAAGCCAAAAGCATTCAGTCATAGTGCAGGGAGTGTGCATATGTGAGGGCAAGGTGAGTTATGATATTATTGTAAAGGGTGAAACTTATGACAGCAAAGTAATTACGAGTCCCATACATATGTATGCTATTTCAGTTAAGTCACTCTACATGATTTGTAAGCTGGCAAGAACACACACATCAAACAAGTAAACTCAGTGTCAAGCTTGGTTAAGCTTGTGATTACATGTTGACTACATCATCAATATGCATTTTACACAATTCTATCCATCCAATCCATAAATGCCTTTATTAGCATATTAAATCCCCCAAGGTCTAAAGGATGCTACCACCAAGACATGGACCACTTGTTTCTGCATCACCAGATTGAATCCTCCTCACACTACACGAACATCACTACCCTCCCCTCAACAAGGACATTACTGAAACTAGAACTGAAATGCTCCACTTTCTGCAGGCCCTAAAGGTATCAAAGCAGCCGGTTAGGAAGGTGAACATTTATAGAAGGGTATTAATTTAGATTAGACTTTAATCAATACATCAATCCAGCAAGCGCTCTCTCTAAACCAGTCGCGTGTTCGGACATATGCGGGGTCCTGCGGTAATTCAAGCTGCTCGGCACCGTCGTTCGGACATCCATCAACGGCCCGTACACTCATTATCCCCAGCAGGCGCAGATCATCAATAAATTAGCCATGCAACGAGCCCAATCAATTTCCCTGATGGAGTGTCACCTCTAGCCGCCGGAGAGAGCGATGGAGGAAAGCAATGCCACCTGGCCCCTCCCTCCCCAGACCGTGAAGGAGCCTGGAAGCATCAACGCTAATAAAGTCCCTATCTGTCAGACGACGATTCATACATCACCGGTAAATTATGTGCATTCAAAATGGCTCCATTTATAAGGGCTGAATTTGTTTTGGTGTAGCACCTCGCTGTGCCCATGTAACTCGAGCACTACACCTGTAGACAATGTAGAGTGGATTGAAGGGGGTGGCCAGGGTCTCAATGCCAGGGGGTGATGAAACGGCGTGCGGGAAGCTGTAAAAGTGCAATGATAGAGTGGTAAGAGGAGGATAATATTTCCCGTAAGGGAGGAGACGGATTTCTGGTAAAGTCCCGATAGCATCGCTCCGGCCACGGGCTGAACGGCCAGTGGAGGATTAGATGAGGCATTGGGTTACCAACACACTTACTCTCTCTTCTGCCTCGCTCTCTCTATTCCTCGCCCATCTCTATTGCCTGAGAGACCATGTGCACATATGCATTAACAAATGGACTTCTGGGAAGAAACAAATGACTAACCAAAGAACAGGAACTGCTCTCTGCTTCTTTACTTTTTTCTTTCAAGTGCAACCTTTAGATTTGATTATGAGGGAATCAAAGTGGACAATATCATGCGGCGTGCAACTTCATTTTTCACAGAAAAATCCTTTTACAACAGTCATAAACAAAAAGTCGCCTTTCCATACTATATTTTCCTATGACGGATTGCTGGATGTATCATTGGCGCCAGGAACTTGACCACAGTGACTTTTGTGTATGTATGGATCATATCGATTTCTTGTTTTGTGACTTTACAGGGCTAAATTTGAGTCCAGAAGGAACGACACGACATCTCAGTGTTCAAAACTCATGGCCGGTCCTGTAGATCCACACAAACACACACACAAATATCTTTTTATACAACAATCTGGTGCCACTTATTCTAGGTCTCAGTATAGACTGCACTGATTTCTGGTCTTTATAATATCACTGTGTGTCAGTAAGGATAAGACAACGTGATTCACCTTTTACTTAAAGTGAATCACAACTGTCAAGATGTGCCTCTACAATCTATAAAGTCTAATTTGTAGTCGTGCGTAAGGTCTATGCCATAGCTATGTTGTAGGTTATCCGTAGCCTCTGCTACCCTGCCATGCACCTCGCCAAATTTTTAACAGCGTGTCAGTTCTACAGGGACCGCAAGCACTGTGATTGGTCCACTAGAACCCCTCCCGTCAGGTAAAAAAAACTGTGTCATAGGTATTTCCGTTTGTGATGGTGAGAACAAAGATGGACCAAGTTGAGGAGTGATTTAACTCAAACTGCAACATTAGTCGCTGTTTATACTTTCATCACTGCTGGTCTTCTCAAAACATACACAAGTTGCTGCTTCTTCGCTTGTGGGTTAAACTTGCCAAGCTGCTTCTTCATTGACGGTCGCCCTGCTATTGTGACATTGCTTTAATGACACTTAAGCAGCCCCAACTCCATTTGTGCAATAAAAAATTTCACATCTATAAAATTATATATTATTTAAATTGTAAGGTACGCTAATAATAATAAAACTGCCGTTGATAACTGTTTTACAGTAATAAGAATTTATTTTGACTTTATGTAAACATCCCAATGGTCATAGATCGGTCTTCTTTGTCTTTCTGCATTTTCTTTATGATTAAAATATAACTTCAGATTTAAGGATTGCACCAAAACTAGATGCTTCAGGTGAAAGGGACACACGTAGGCAGGTGGGAAAACGGGCAGTATGTGAGAAGATATAGCAAAGAGAGAGTGTTCAGAAAATGTGCCAGAACCTGTGGAGATAGAAACTCAAAAGAAGAGCTTTGAAGCCCCTATCAAAGCCTACTTGAGTCAAGTGATGGCAGAATACCTGACACATGAAATATGCGCTCGAAAAAATCCAGCAGAGGTAAAACTAAGAAGAGACCTTGCAATAAAAACTTCACAATAGCCGAGAGTTAACACATAATACACACATAACATGACCTTACTTTAATAACGGATGAGGGTTATTGGTAATGCTCTATACTCCCACACACAAAACCATTTATTGTATGTTCAGATGATTTCCACCATACGTTATTATTTTACAGCTCTGAATGAAACACACACCTGACATTTCATACATATTCCTGACTCTCTTTTATCAAGAGTAAAGAGTAAAACACCACATACGATTTATATTAATTCGCAATTTAGCAAATTAATAGATGAATGACTAAAAAAGCCAAAACAGATATCCGTTCTTAATCAAAATTCTGCTCATCCCAGCTCTCCACGCACGGCCTGTGGCTCAAAATAAATCGACCGTTCACCTCACACCTCTCCAATGTTCTTTCATCCATCTTTTCTGCCCCCTTCCACCTGAACATCACCACCTCCGTCCAATTATCCTTACCGTCTGACCGCATTTCAATCCTACAGAGCTTGATTTCCCAATTTACACAAATATTGTCCACAGAATGCATATTAATAGCAGACTGTAATAAAAGTACAGAGCTGATAATGAAAGGGAAAAATTCTTTCCTTTTTGAAGTGAGGTTTAAAAGCAAAAAGAAGAGCGAGGGGTTGAATTTAAAAGCAGAGCGGCGAGGGAATAGAGATGTGGTTTGAAGTTCTTGTTCCAGATGTAAGCCAGCGATAGATGGCGAGAGGAAAGGGGGAAAGAGAGTCGTGTGTACTTTTGATGTGCTTTCTGAACTCTTTCCAGTACATAAGGGATATTTTATAATCCTTTTAACCAAATAATAGATTATTGTCCTCTTGATTTGCCATTAACATAATTACAGTTATCCCTATAATTGTCATGGTAAAGATGTTAAAGTGCTATGAAACATTCCTTACCATCTGGGGTCCGACCATTTTTGGACACTGGCAGAGGTTCTGACATGCTCTAGGGGTGTGACAGTAATTATATAACTGTGAGACCGACGGTTATGGTTGAACACCATCATAAGAAGGAATGTTGTTTTAACCGCAGAAAGGCGTCAGTACACTCCGCTTTTCAAGTTCAAATCCTCCCATGCTAATCTACTAACTCTCCTGAAAGCAGATTCACTGCTAGTTGTCTTGCTGTTAATTTTAAATAAACGTAGGGCAATTAGCTAATTAGTATCTAGTTTATTCAAACGCCGGTTTCACATCACAAGCGTGAGCACTAAGCAGCACGTATGCGGAGAGCGTTTGCCGCGCATGGCCATTGTGCTTTTACACCGGCTGCGTTTGCAGCGCATACTGTGCAGCTTAATAACATTTTAAAAATCTCAAGTTCACATTACTTTATTTTACATACATTTAAAACCCCTTCAAGATGCTTTTTAATCCACATTCTGGTCCATGTAATGACAGATATAGACACAATTATAGACATAAAAAGCTCACGGCACAAATCTGTTTCTCTGAAGATTATTAAGATAAAAAAGCTTTATTGTGCGGATAGATATTTTGGGAATTATGCGCTTGACCGGACTTTTTATGCACATTACGGGTGCAGAATTGATGCGCCTAAGTCATATACTGGGCTTTGTGGTCATTTATTGGCTTTCTGGGTGCAGAATTGATGCCCTTGAATCATCCTCTCATGGAAAGCCTCGCACCGCAACGGAAAGTTTATAACTGTTAAAACACATAGAATAGACGCATCGTGTGCTCAGCACAAAGTGAATTGCATCCATCCGACGACTTACTGGGACTTTATAAAATCAGATGTTTTAAATAGCGTAAAGTTATCTTGTGTGTGTGTGTGTGCGTGTTTGAATGACGCGTTTCATTCGTCCGCTTCAACAGTGGATTATTAACTCAGTTTGCGAGTAAGTAACAGAGTTTATGTAACATTTGTTCCATCACATGAAGCTATTGAGTGTATTAAAAGACTTTGAATATAGTGCATAAAACGTTTATGGTGCTTTTATAATATGTTGTCCTTTTAATAGCTTGTCAGTAACAACCACGGCTAACGCACATATTGGAATTGGATCGGTCATGTTGTCGGTCCTCGATCCGATGTCCTATCCAGCCAAAAAGCCCGGATCGGACCCGATACCGATCCAGCATATCGGATCGGGACATCCCTAGTCTTTAAATGGGGAAAAAAGGGAAGTGTGTGGTGGCTTCTTAATTAATCCCTTTTTGGACCCTCAGGAATGAATGGGGCTAGGCTAAATGCTAACACATTCACAACGCGCTGTACAAAGATTAGGTGCACGCATTGAAAAAAGATATGTATGTATTTATTCATCTAAGTTGAGGTAAGAACTATTGCAAATATTGAAAAATTTTGGTGTTTTCCTTTAACTTAGTAAATAAAGTTGAAATTGTTTAACTGAATTTGTTAAGTTAAAACTTTAAAAAGTAGGTTAAATTGACTTTCATAATTTAGTTTTTTTTTTTTACAGTGTATCAATATTAGTGTCATACATAATCGAATATCAGTATCTGCACAAAAATCATGTATCGGTGCATCTCTATTCTCAACAATACTATTAGTAAATGTTTGTACAGACACACAAAAGTCTTAACCGCTTGTTTGAAACTTCCTCAGCTGTGTCTGTGGCTCTCCCTCAGCTTGGCACAGTATCAAAAGACACCACAAACACACGTGGCAATCAATTCCCTCCGCTTTCCACCATCTAATCACATTTCTTTTCGAGGTATCCATTAATCTCTAAACTGCAGATAGGTCAACTGAAATATGATCACTTCAGCAAACTCTGAAACAGCCTTATGGAAAAGATAGAATACACAGTACAAACCAGCTTAGCATGAATGCTCATTTTGTCTCTGGATACAGAAGGCAGCTGTGCTGAGATTTCACTGCTACATCAGCTCCGATCTAAATCGCTCCCATCACAGTGGGAGTCAAATCATCAGCCGGGCCAGACTTTAGTTCTGCTCTGAAGAGCAGTGATGGATAATGATGTCCAGACAGGTGAGATCCATATCACTAAACACTTCCCTGACAGACCTCAAACTGAATGTAGAGCACACATTCGGCTACGGCTAGATGAAAAGACCCACTTCTTTCTTCAATTAATTTAACAGGAGCTCAGTGGCAGGACTGGGATGAAATCCCATCTTTGGAAAAGGCTACAGGCTGGGGCTATTAGAATCTAATACAGCAGGATATCACGAGGAGTAATAACTCACTGTTAAAGACTGAGATTGCCGGCGGTAAAGCGTGTTAACGTCGACAAGAGTACATTGTTAGACCTTTTTGGCCTCAATGTTCAAATCAGAAACACTACTTTTCTGTATCTGGGTCTTTTATATCACCAAGTCTAATCTAACAGATTCAGTCAGCAGCACCTTGTGCAACCGATTCGGTGTCTTTTATCTTTTTTAAAGGTCATTCCCACCAAATCCCTTTAGCACAAAAACATCCCTATACATGGGGATACATTTTCTTAAAGGTTGAGACAAACATAAAGCCAAACACAATTTTTACCCGGTGGCTAAAAATGTGCAGAATAAATGATATATTCTACGCGTGAGATGAGTTTATACCTATATCTTCCTTCAACCCATCTGAAAAACCTCATTTCTGTAACATCAAAAAAAGTGTTAAAGGTGACCTGCACTGTGAAAATGGACATTTGGGAAAAGGACCAGCATGAATTTCTATGCTTGTATAGTCTGCTGCTGGTTTGGTGCCAGCAGTAAAACTTACACTGGGCTGTAAGGTTATTTCACGTGCATATCTAAAACAATTGGGTGTTAAAGTCAAATAATAATTATATGTATATATGAATTATTACTCATGAAATCATTTGCTCTGGACCCAAAGCGAAAAAATGATAGATTGTAGCTTTTTTAGCAGTTTTAGTTCCTTTTCACACCACACTGATTGCTCTGGTCCGCACCAGTTGAAACGAACCAAAATTCAGTCATGTGATAAGATCCACATCACTCGTTGGCCACATGTATTTGAACGTGTTTCCTAAGCTGTTTCTCGATTTGTCAGAATCAACGTGCGCGAAATTCCAACGGAACCCCGGAAGTAAACAAAAAGGAGGAAAATACAGCAGACACCATGGACAGACGACTGCACACTGTACTTATGTCAACGTGGTTGTTATACATAGTTTGTATACAGTACTCTAGACAAACTGTTCATTTCCAGATTGAATCTCGGATGTGGCTTGAAAACAACGTTTTAATGCACTACAAATGGCGAAGACACCAAATTTCTGAGGCTCCGCCCGCACCCCCTCGCAAGTCCAGGTGTGTCCGAGCCCTGTCATTGTGCTAATATTGCTAATAGAAACATTCAACAAAGGCTGTTTCTCAATATGCGTTCTTCAGCGATCTTGCGTCCTTGTGTCCTCGCTCTACGTCATCATTAACAGTCAAAGTTCAATTCCAATTCTCAAGAACACAAGTACAGAGGATGCATGAAAATACCCGGATGTGTTCTTGATATCGAGGATGCATTGCGCGCTGAAATCTGGGGAGGTCACGTGACCAGCAGGAAGAACGCATACATCTCAATTCTCACAAGTGCGTTCTGTGTTCTCGCGACCTTCTGAGTTCGTTCTTCCGAGGTCGCCTGGTAAGACCAGTCTCCACGAGAACACAAGTCCGTTCTTTGCGTTCTTGGAATTGAGAAACAGCCAAACACTTCCTCATCCAATAATGCACTGCAGCGCAGCTGACTACAGCAGCTGGTTTAGTCCAAATGTGCAGTAGTTTTGTAGTTCGGTCGGTTGACTCTCGGATCGTGTTCTCACCACAAACTAACCGCTCTAGAGTTCGTTTGAAAGCGTATTTGGCCCGCTTTTGGTTCGCATCAGAGTTTGCTTGCTGGATTCTCACGTGCCCAAACGAACCTCAACAAGTGAGCTTTTGAACTCTGGTACAACTCAACCGAACTAAACAAGGCAATTGTGAAAGCACCCTAAAGTTCAATTACTTGGATTTGGATAGATTGATCAAGAAACTATTATACAACCTACTGAGAGCACCGTAAGATCAGCATCAAAAAGGATCCTATATATGCAGGGATATAAACAGACCAAATATCTTGGGAATACTTCTGAATGTAAACAAGTCCTCTTGAAGCTTTTTGAAACTCATTCCTTTCCATGGCATGCGTGTTTGTGCAGAGACAAGAGATAAGAGAGGTGTGCCACCCACTGCTGCGTTGACGCCTCTATGATGGACCTCTCTGTTAGCTGGTTTGTTTTTCTCTCTGTACTTTGTTAGCTCCGTCCTTGATGTGCCTAGAAGCACACGGGAGCCTCCGCCGCATCAGGTGCCGTCTGATCAAAGGCTGACGTGAGTGTTGTGCTCCTCCTCCTCTCTTTCTCTCGCTCTCTCTCTCTCTTACTATTTCTATTCTTTTTTTCTTCTCATGTCTGTTATTTAATGTATTTGCATCATCATTTTCTTCAAGAAGCACACTACATGTTTCAAGTCTCATAACTCCCACATTACAGTTCGTTGTCACCCGCCTTCTGCCTATCATTTGAAATAAAACGTCGCCTTTGAAAGAAAAACAAATGTGACGGTACTTAGGTGCAACAAAGCACATGCTGACAGAGGTTATTAATCTACACAACTATGACGGTTTGTCCGCTGCATGCTTCGAATCCCCAGGAATTCTCTATGAGATGGAACGCCCCAAAGTCCCTCATTATGCCCTTCCCAGTCGTCCCCCAGTGCACACCTCAGCAATATGTACAATATCATGAGAACTTCTGTCAGCTACACAATAGAAACATCCCTGCTTTTAATCATAGCAGGAGCCAGCTGGGCAGAGAGGCACCTTCACTCCTCCACCCGTTCTCATGTTTCTTCTTTATCTAAGGTTTCTTCCATTCATCTTCCTCTTCCTCTCTCCCTCTCTCTCTTTCCCAGAAGTCACAGTGATGAATAGTTCAGCACTGGCATCTGATGCCTACCAGCAAGAGGCTGGACCCTTTCAACCGCTCTCGAGGATCAGGAGGGGAAAAGAGATTAATTAATCCGGCAGTCTGGGAGGCAGGACACTTTGGGTATAGAGTTTGTGTGTGTGCGTGTGTGTGTGTGCACGAAGGCTGATGAGCTCTTTAAATAAACGCACACAAGGGTACGAGCAAGAGCAGCCAGAGGCAGGGCATATGAGACCGTCCTTGACCTCCAAACACACACACACACAAATTCTTCCTCTTGAGATACCTACACACCTACACATGAACCCACAATAAGCCTCTGATTTTCAGCTCAGACGTGGAGGAGGGTAATGTTCCTGGATCTACTCTTAAATACACACAGTGCTTGTACTCGCCAACATTATCAAGCCATATGATACTGTACAGAAGAGGTTAGTGATGTCATCGCTTCGACCGTGGCTTTGCCCTTCGGACGAGCTAAATGCACCTGTTTCCCTGCAGCTGGCCGACTGTTAATATCTCTTAATGCTGTTTGTCTGAAAAATGTGTTGTGTTAGTCGTCTATTGATTTGTTCTTACAAAAGTACTGTGGCGGTCGCAGAAGGTAACATTATTGTCTTCTGATTTATACTGTGATACTACATGATTATTATATTCATAAACTGTGGTTTTTACATAGACGTTTACATTCACACATTTGGCAGATTATTTTATCCAAAGCGATTTACAGAGCATTACAAGGTATACATACCCAAAACAAAAATGTTGTCATCATTTACCCTCATGTTTTTGCTAACCAGTACAAAGTTATTTGCTCTGCTGAACATAAATGAAAATATTGTAATCTAACAGATCTGGGTTACCATTGACTTCCATAGTGGAAAATAACACCCCATATCTGCTTGATTACAAACTTTATTTCTTAAAGGGGACATATAATGAAAATCAGACTTTTTAGATATTTAAGTGCTATAATTGGGTCCCCAGTGCTTCTCTTAACTTAGAAAATGTGAAAACATCAACCCAGTAACTTAGTTTTGGTAAACCATTCTTTGCAAGCATGTGAAAAAATAGGTCATTGAAATTTGGCTCCCCTTGTGATGTCAGAAGGGGATCTTATTATAATAATATTGCACCTTAATCTGCACTGTCCAACCAGGGCACTGCCATTTAGTCAAGTGATCACTTAATTTGTATTTTAAAGGACCCCAAAACGGCACAGTTTTGCTCGCACCTACAAAGTGGCAATTTTAACATGCTATAATAAATTATCTATATGATATTTTGAGATTAAACATCACATACATATTCTGGGGACACCAGAGTTTTATTTGACATTTTAAAAAAGTCTTGTGAAATGTCCCCTTTAAATATCTAAATTTGTGAAATTTATACTATATTTATATTAAGTGAGAAATAACAATTAAATGATGACAAAAAATTTCTTTTTTGGTGAACTATCACTTTAAGAGCTATACAGAAATAACTTTATAATGTATTTTTACTTATTCACTTTTTGTAATGTACCTAAAAAAATAAAGCCCTCCAACCACCTCATTGAAGTGTATGATATACATTGCGACACAAAATGAAATAATAACAAACAAACAAATAATATAAATGTTCACACAAGGGTATGATGCAAGAATAATGTGTGATGATGAAGCTCTGATGCAATACCATAAATAATAACAAAACATTTAAATAAATAAACAACGATATTAAAGTAACCCAGTACATGTCCTATAAAAACATGGTATGAACATGGTATTTCTTCTTAGTCCGACATCTAGAGGTGGTGTTGATAAATCAGCCCCATTATTAAGCAAAGTGATTTCTCACCACATTTGCACTTAAATTCAAAAACAGCTCTACCAATTTGGATTTCAATCAAAAGTTTTTTTTTCTTGTAATTTAGCAGATGGCTTTTATCCACTGAGACTTATCTTACACTAATTGCACAGACGGTCTCTTTAGAGCAACCTGTGGTTAAATGCCTTGCTCAAGGGCACAATGTTGATAGAGCAAGACTCTGATCTAACACGAACTATTGAGTTTCTGGGTCATCTTGCATGAGACTGAGCAAGCGACCCAGTAGCAGCCCAGATCATTAACTATTGCGGTACCGACAGCACCCCGTTACTAAACAGATCGGAAGCCCCAAACTGTCCAGCGACATTTAACAGGATGGGCCTTATAAATTAGGCTGTGATGAACAACTGCAGAGATGATTCTGCAGTGGCAAAGGTTTCTCTGGAGACGCAGGACAAAACACAATGGCGAAAAGAACCTGGGGAACATGGAAGAGAAGAGTAGAGGGAAATTCCCTTCTGTATCCCACCCTCATGAATGAGTGCAGTGACCCAAATAGAGGGGACGGGAATAGCAACAGGGTAAAAAAGAATGGAGAGAACGAGGTGTGAATGAGAAAGAAAATGGTGGATGAAATGATAGATGTTCCTTCTTTTTTAAATGTATTCTCTTGGGCATATCTTTATTACTTTAGTGCCTTTATGCACATTGTGTTTAAAGGCATGGCATGAAATTTTAAGAGGAAATATACAGAAATTGTAATATCGGTCAGTTCAGTTTGTACTTTTCAATGCATAAAGACAGATATTACAGTGAAATTGAGCCATCTTTTTTGTGAGGATTTAATTTATATCTCTGTAGTTGTTTTTATATATATATATCTCTATAGTGCTTTTCAAAATTTTGCATTGCAGCACAGCAGCTTTACAGTAAATACATATTAAAGAGCACCCATTTCTTTGCTGAAAAGCAACTTTATTTTGTGTATTTGGTATAATACAATGTGTTTGCTTGGTTTACGGTTAAAGAAACACATTGTTTTTCACATACCGTACATTTTTGTAGCGCCAGAATTCACTTTCTTCCTAAAACGCACGGATTTGAAAGCTCTGTGTCCCTGATTGGGCAGATGTATGTTGTGATTGGCCTGAATACCTCTGACATCAGCTGGAAATGTGACGCTCCTTACCATGTTTGAAAGATTCGCTCACAATGCAATGCTAACAGGAGTTAACTTACAGGTTGTGAGTCCAAAGTGGGAGGAATTATGATAATGTCTGTCTTGTCTAAATCACCAATCCCAGGAAGTAAACTGATGCCTACAATCCGTGTGTTTGTTGTAGTCCAAGAAAAGAGATTTACGTTGGAGACGATAACTCGCGTAATCATTTACTTTGGGGTTTGTACCTTTTGCATAATAGTAAATGAACATATATTACATGCTGAGAGCATTTGGTTAATATTATTATCTCATTTTTGACTGACGTGTTGTTTATTATCTCTTTCTCAAATAGTGGTGACAAAATTTGTTCATACTGTAGGAAAACTCAAGATAACTTCAACACCAAGCTTTTTGGGCTTGTTTGATAGTGAAAGCCTTCTGATTTTGTTTATTTGGGGAAAAATGTAGACATTTGAAAATAAGTAGCACTCCCTAATGTAGACTTTGCAGCCTTCATGGAAAATGAAATGAACTCTCAACTTTAGAAACACAATACAAATGATAATTGGATTTGGGACTTCACAGGCAAAATATTACTCTCTTTTCATTGTACATGTCCTTCTCGCCTCTATTCCGCAGCCTTATCTGCTTTATTCTTTTGTGAGTCTGAGCTGAACTTTTCATCATGTGAAGGCAAATAAAAAGCAAAGCATAATAAAAAAAATGGAGAAAAAAAGACATGAGCTTGAAGTCTCCATTTGAGGAAAAGCAGACCGATATTCCTCTTTATGATATTGGAAATACACTTTTTGAAGAACTCCATCATGACACTGGGCGATCGAGATACCCTAAGAGTGGAAAGAGACAGCTTTATAGAAAGAGAGTGTCATGCACTCCAAGGATTTAAGAATAAATATCTAATCTGAATCATCGTATGAACTTCAGTGCCTTGAGCAATCACATAAACCAACCAAGACCAGTCTGAATTTTCACCAAAAGAAAATGACTAAGATCTGCAAACTGTTACAGTGTGTCTCAGATAATAGTCTCCCTGAATCACAAGCACTCTTCTTTAAAAAAAAAGATGCTTGAGAAGATAACCACGTTTTAACTCCCTCAATCGATTACTGGACCATCATAAGATACACTGTAAATAAGGCCTATTTTCTGGCCAGTAATAATCAATTCCTTATTGTCATTAATAAGAAAACCAGCTTGTTGTTTGGGTCTCTGAGCTTCATCACACAAATGGGACAGCAGAAGCTAAAAATCATCCTCACAATATTAATGCTCGTGTTAGGAAGTTGTCTCAACAATTTCTCACATTAGATGCCCTAGAGGAGATAAAACTGTACTTGTGACCCAATAAAATCCATTTTTCCTCAATTTGCTGCTTTCAGCCGAACAGATTTTAAACCCTGTATTGCAATCTGACCCATTTGTGCACAGAACCGCAACCATGACCCAACGGCTCAGCCGAGAAGTGTCAAAAACAGCACACACGCTTATGACCCAAAGGCCCAACTGGGTATAACAGAACGGGAAACACAATCAACTGTTATGGCTAAATATACAGTGAGAGCGAGACCAAAGAGGTCCATTGGGTTTCTTAAGAGCTTTCACACTGACTTAATGCTCCAGCTATTGATTCTGTTTGCACCCAAAGCCACATAATCATTATCCTTCATCATCATTAGGATATTAACTTGTCTAGTGTATCATTACCAGAAGCCCCGATGATAATATAACAGCTATTATACCATAAGAGGCCGAATATCGCTATAAAACATAACAATCGGATGCGTTGTTTGTAATAATTACAGTCAATTGCCAAAATTTTTCAACAAAAGATAGCGAGTGTTAAATTGTTTATGGGCATCTCATTAATGATTTGAGATCGCACGAAGGCGCCCCCTACAGGCAGTGAGCAAAAAGAGGGAGTTCAAAAAGTAATGCAAAAAGTAATACCTTCACCTTCCTCTTCGCATTTCCCCTTTGAAAAAAGAAGAGGGCTGATAAAATATTTATCATGCCAGGCAACAGTTTGTGTCAAGATGAATACATCTCTGACATTAAAAGCTAAGGAGGTGGAGGCAAGAGATGAAAAGTGTAGAAGAGAGTGATATATATCATTTCCTTGATGAAGCCACGGGGCGTCTGGGGTAGCTGGAGAACAGAAATTAAACATGCAAGAAATCGATGTGAGAAAGGAAAAGGGAGAGAAAGAGAAACATGAGCGAGACGTAAAAATGCTACGAGCAAACATCAAACACAAGCATGAATTTCAATCATTGAAAGAGGTTAAGAGAGGGTGCGGATTGTTCTAGAAATCAATTAAACCAAGGCTGGAAGACATTCGAGAAGTTGTTGGCTCAGGATCACTGGAGCTGTCTGTGGTGCTGAAACCTCGACACATATTGCCTCCCCGTGAGTAAATGTGCGTTTCAGTGAGCGCAAACATCTCCATGAGATGACAATCTAAGCCGTCTCCTCCTGTCTTCACAGTGGCACGGTGACAAGACAGATATCAGTGGCCTGAAACTAAAGACCCTAAGGACACAGGAATGGGTGACACAGCTAAAGGCAATGAACCTCCTGAGTGACAGGTTCTCACTATGATAGAGCGGCACGTAAAAGCTCTACATCGTAGCCCTGAGCGACACACGAGTGAGCCGAGGAACCAAAAGTTCAGAGCTCAGCGGGACGCCATCCAAGCCCTGTCTGATGGTGCGCTCTCAAGCATGGCTTCAGACTGCTAAGCTATCTATGCCTACAGCCTCAGCCACATGTCTGATACTGACACTAACACGCTCTAACACACTCAAAAATTGCAGGCTGTCACAATGGCCCATTAGCCTCCTATAGGGGAACGCAAAGAAAAAAGCAAGAGGAGGCCGGAGAAAGAGGTCGAGGATCACTAGGCTAAGCTAATAGGCTTCCCTAAACGAGTGTTGCCTCGAGGGGGGCATCTCTGTCAGTGCATTTGGCTGGGAGAGATAGACCTTGTACTCACAGGGGGGCATGTTTAAAGCGCCCCAGGCCTCTTTCCTGAGGAGGTAGAGTGCAAGGAGGGATACAAATGGTAAATGACAAAGGGTTGGTGGCAAGGTTGATACATAGTTACTCTTAACTGTGAAAAAACTAAGTGTAGATCACTGGACTGTAGCAATCCAACCACATTACATATAAAATGTATAGACTAAAGTCATAGTGATTGGTTTTACAGGGGTGCATTAAAGGGGAAATTTCATAATACTTTTTTAAGATGTCAAATAACTCTTTGGTGTCCCCAGAGTACGTATGTAAAATTTAAGCTCAAAATACCCCACAGATAATTTCTTTTGGGTGTGTCCTTTAAAATGCAAATGAGCAGATCGGCATGAAATGGCAGTGCTGTGGCTGGATAGTGCAGGTTAAGGGGCGGTATTATCCCCTTCTGACATCATAGGGGGAGTTACATTTCAATGACCTGTTTTGCAGAAAATGGTTTACCATAATTAAGTTACTGGGTTGTCCTTTTTATGTTTTCTAGGTTGATAGAAGTACTATCAACCAAATAATAGCACTTAAACATAAAGAAGTCAGATTTTCATGATATGTCCCCTTTAAAAAAGGAGGGACTAGAAGAACTGCTGAAGGTTTAGAGAAAAGATGACAACTCGAGTAGAGCCTGGCAGGACATTTGTCTCTGGTTGAAACAGGAAACCAACAAAATCTCCTCATGATAGAATTACTGATAAAACTGATTATACCACACTATTCTTACAACTGTACAGATACAGCCAACACACACTGCTTTACATCCCAAACATCCTGTGGCTGTTTCAAACATGTACAACTGATTCTTCATGTGCTGTCATGTGACTATTTAACTCAATAAAAAAATTATACTGTAAACAAATGTACATAGTAACAAAAATATTTCAAAAAATGCATCATCAGTTGAATGTATTTTAATTACGTGGTAAATTTCCACGTAAAATGATTACATACATATAGCTTTATCTAATATTTTGTTGGATGCAACTAAACTCTTTTTATGTTGACCTAATGTAATAATTTTAAGTGGAAATTTGCCACGTAATTAAAATAAATTCATGATATCAAATGAGGCATTTTTTGAGTGAAAGTTATCAAATTAAATTGAATAAAATATATAAATAATTACATATTAGTAAAGACAAAAGTAAGAAATATGAAGATACTGTATTTACTGCGTAAATATTGGACAGAACCAACCTTTGGCAGTGTTGGGGGTAACGCATTACAAGTAACGCGCATTACGTAATAATATTTCTTTTATGAAGTAACGAGTAAAGTAACGCATTACTTTATAAATGTACACATTAATATTTTAGTTACTTTTTAAAAAAAGTAATGCAAGTTACTTTTCAGTTTAATTAAATTAAATAAAAAATTTAATTATGTACTGAATTACACTGAACATATTAACGTACAATTCCCTGAGTGGGAACAGTTTGAGTCAGAAACAGAGATGGTATACAGAGCCAGCCCATTTTTGCGATCATAAAAAACACCTGCAAGGCCTGAAAAAGATCAAGCCTCAGCCAAGTAAGAAAAAGTAATGCAAAAGTAACTTAAAAGTAATATAAGCATTACTTTCCATGAAAAGTAACTAAGTAACGCAATTAGTTACTTTTTTGGGGAGTAACTTAATATTGTAATGCATTACTTTTAAAAGTAACTTTCCCCAACACTGACCGTTGGGTTATAAATAATGGTGGGCTGTTTTGACCTATAGTCATGAGATAAAACCAAACCGACATTTTAACATCTGGCATTATTGCATTTTGTTCATAAAATGTACATTAGCAATACCAACTGCAATTGCACCATTATATTCGTGTGCAAATGTGTTTCAATTTTTCATACGATGTGCATTAAAGCTCACATAACACACGCTGTTTCTGCTTATCTCGTGTTAATCTATTGAGTAGTTTTACATTCTTCATATATCCAAAGACTCTTTAGTTTTATCAGATTTATAAAAGAAAGATCAGCTGTACCGATTCTTTCCAAATAAGCCTGAGCTCCTGGGGTCTCATTTATAAAACTGTGCGTAGGATCCTTACTAAAAGTCTATGTGCGCACAAAAGCCGAAATGGCATACGGCAAAAAATATTAAAACTTATAAACAAAGCAATGTTCCCTTTATAAATTAAAGATCACCTGCAAGTGTGCGTACATGATTCATTCTCAGATCCCACCCTGCAAGCCCATTCTCCCATCAAGTTTGTTTTTTTATAGATCACAACCTTTGCATTGGAACGGGCATCCGCATAAGCTTTATAAATGAGACCCCTGGAGAAGTCACGAACAGTCACCACTAATAAAACATTATCCCACTATCTCTGGATAACTTATGATTCACTACATGTTTGTGGCGTTTACATGCACTTATGTGCCGATTGCCAACAAAAGACAGACAACTCCGCTGCTACCCCAGATAAACAAACTCAGAAAAACAAACTATATCCATTGTTTCCATAATGCTGGGTTCTTTGGGAAGCTGAACAAGCTTAAATTTCTCTCACAACAACAATACACTTCTTCAGTGACATTGATTTCCTGTCAGCTCTTTGTTGGTGTGTGCGTGTGATACTCTGGTTAAAGTGCCCATTTAAGGACTTCCACTGTACTTCCTGCACTGACATTGCCCATAAAAGAAATAAAGCAAGATTGTTATGTAATAATCTTTCCGAAACGCACAAACCCTGGCAAAGTGCATTCGGCAGAGAAATACTCTGTCATACATTCAAATGCTTTTTAACACTTTGCCTATGTTTAGCATGAGGAATCCAACTCTTTAAATTCTTTAAAAAGTCAGAATGCAAGAAAAAGCTTAATACTTCTCCGTTAACAATACCGATCAATATCAAATTGTTTTATTCGTAGTGAAAAAAAATTCATAAGATGTGTATTAGCCATTCTTATTAACGGTAAAAATAATCGGAATGTAATTGGTTTCTAAATAAACTTCCAATTTAAATTATTGCAAGAAATAGATGTGTGTTAGAAATACACGTAATTTCATCCAAAAGCAAAGGAAAGAATACTAGAATATATTGAAACTAAAACTGATTTTAAAAAAATTTACTTTACTGTACAAAATTGTCAACACATACTGCCAGCTTTCCCAGGGCTGTATTTTGGGAAGGTGTTGTCTTGATTGGCTCCTGCAGTACTCAGGCTGTTTTCTAGGTGATTTATCACTGGCGTAATTTAAAGAGCCCTCCCGTCAACTCTCCTGGTCTCAATAAATTAATTTTAATCAAAATTAATGTTATGGCTGCCCATATTCTAAATGTTGTTTATCAAAGAGTTAAACATTGGAGACTTTCCCCACCTGTCCAACTGAGCTCTAATGAGACCAATGAAATATCATACCCAGTATGGTGCCAAGCACATTCGCATCTTCACTTTTACAGTTTCGCACACTGGAGGAAAACTCAACCCCAACAGATCGATATTGCCTCAAACGCACATCCATATTGGTACCAATTATCTTTTGTAGGCACTCAAGAGGATGTTTTGCTGTAGCTCCTGTAAACACCATAATGCAGCTTGTGCGACACGGTTAAAGGTGAACAATATGGTGTTGTGTAAAAGAGAGAGTGGATGGCAGAAAGGCTTTTGTAATTATGTTGGCTGGCTTTGATCCAGTAAGTCAGGCCTCCCTGATCTTACCACCTGTTGGTATGCAGAAGCTGTCTGAAGCAGGTTAATAAGGAGGACTGGAACGACCTCTGTCGAAACAGATAGATCACACACACACACACAACTAGCACAGAAATGAACACCAAGGTTACCGTCAGGTACATTCACTCACACAGAGTCCCAGCAGCACCTGCTTGTTTGTTCTGCAACTGTGCGAATAATCTTGGATGCTCACTGTACTTTCATCAGACTAACCGGCAGCTGCCGTCTGGCTCAATATCACAGCATACAGAAGCACTGAGAGTTGAGTCATCCGCTAAATCCGGAGCTACATTTGAGGATTCTTTTACCCTTCTGCATACGGTTTTGTATGACTGAGCCAGATATCCTTGGCATCACGCTTTCGAGCGAGACACTCTTATTCAAAGACATCAAAACATAGAAACAAATACAAGTGCTTTGTGTTGCCTGTGACACAAGGTCATAGACGGTCAAAAACTAAATGACATTCTTGGGATCACACACAAAAGCATCTTCACGTACATACAAATGCATGTGTATATTAGACACAGGCCTGTAGGTTTTTACATATTGAATGACATACCTGTGTATACTAGGTTGTGCAACTTTTTGTACCTTTGAAATATTGCACTATATTAATTTCTTTAGTAGGTTTTGAAGTGGGTGTGGGTTTAGTCCCAGGGAACACACATACTGATAAAATGTACAGTGTCATGTTGAATGAACAGGTCTGCTGAATTAATTTAATTGTTTTTGTTATGTTTTAATAATAAAAAAATCCAAAAAACAATTGAAACTCAAAATATAACAAATTAAAATGAAGATGTCATCATACTATTTGCGTACTGAATTGCAGTTGGCGAAGTGACTTTTCGTTTACCCTGAGCATTAGAATTTACTGATCCATCGCCTGTTATGACTTTAATACGTCAATTCAATTGCCACTTTGAATATGAAATAACAGGGTTGCCTGCCAGGTCTAATGAAGTTTGCACTGCCCCATCCCTCAACAGACTCCTTTCTAAACCTGCATTATTTCAGGTTGACACAACAATCTGCAATGAAAAGAACCACTTGAACTGTGAAGATCACCCTGAAACGAATGATAAACTCACCAGAAATAAGCTTTAGTCATTCGTTACTAACATCGTTCAGATGATCATGATAAAAGCTCACAATAAGTAGATCAACCACGTCTTTAAACATCACAGGCATCATTTGGTCTTTATGTTTTAATAAAACTAGATGATGCGACTTAGTTTCAATATATTTTTTATTATCAAGAATTTTATTGTTAAACTTTTTTCATTGTTAAACTTTTTTGTAGTGAAAATCAAGTTTTTGTTGTTGTTTATATGTCTATGGGGTGGTTTCCTAGACTAGTCCTAGTCTTGGCTAGTCCTGGTTTAAGATAATCCCTGTCCGGGAAACCACCCTATGTGTTGTTTCTAATATGTTTTTAGACAAACCATGTGCAAATTTACAATTCAACAATATTGCTGCTAAATTTTGTCTCCATAAAATTGCAATTTTCCAAAAACCGTGCTTTGTAATAACCTTGGTTTCCTACTAGGTTTGTTACAAAAGCTGGCGTTACCGGTGCTACTGTATATGGTGGTCAGCCTCTCACCAATTACATCACTTGTCCAGCACGGCACAGTCCTCTACTGTTGTTTTGATTTTTTTTATAGTAACAAAATCATTGTTCATTTGTTTTATTAATAAAGCTTTATGTTTAATGTAAACAAGTTCATCATTGTTTTAGCAGCGCTTAAAATAAAGCAAAAAAGTGCCAGTTGTCCTGATACTTAGTCCAAAACCCACGCCTAAATCTTGGGATGGGCGGCCTTTCATTTCAAACATCCAAGAGCATTGCCACTATTTCAAAAATGTAAGTAAAAGGATCACAGAGGCATCTGCATTTATAAGCAATTTAACACTAACACCTCATTAAAAAGATTGCCGCCAATTCAAATGTGAAAGTAAATGCGCACGGCTGCATGGGCATTCAAAAGCTATTTAAACCCCTTACGTCACACATTAATTAACCGGTGGGAAATATTCCTCACAGTCACATCCCTATTTCCTATGTCACAAACATGCAACCAATCCCATCAACACAGTTGAACGAGTAGACCAGTATTTCGAGCCATATACACGCATTGATGCATAGACTCAGTGTTGAAACGATTGCAATACAGCTGATTCGGCTCTACTTCCGTGATGCTCACATGTGCACTGTGAATGCTCCAACCTGTTAACATCAGCACTAAAACCAGACTTAGCAACTATGTGTCTGAAACGGCATCTATGTACATATATATCTATGGTCCGACCTGGTGCGATTGAGTGGGGGAGGAGACTAACCCCTCGTTCAGACAGCCAGCGACGTTATCGCTGTGTGTCGCTCGTCTCTTTCAATGAGGCGTTTCTAAATCTGCTTGTCATAAACAAATGAGTACCATCCACGCCAGTAACTGATGAGAGAAGGATGATGTGAACTCCACTGCTTTGTTCTCATTGGTAGCGCTCTGACGTCACATAGCCCGCGAAACCATGCAAAACAACAATGGCGGCCCCCACGGATGCAGTGGTACACTGTGGGAATACACTTTAGGATGATATAACGTTGCAGTCAAATTAATAATAATAATAATATAATAATAATAGTAAATAATACACACGATTATGTATTACAATGTTATGTGTCTAAAACAATAAGTATGCCGTGAAAGTATATCGCCGCATGGACATGCTAAGGTGACGTAAATTCCTTGCGCTCAGGTAGTTTGGCGTGACTTGCCTGGAACGCTACAAAGTCGTGAGTCATGGTTTGATGTCGTAATTTACAGGCTAAAAACTTGCCTGGAACGCAGCATAATTCACATAATTGTAGTTTTGCGCATATTAAATGAGGACATTCAAGCTGTTTTAAAGCATGAAAAAATGTAAAACGTTTACATATGGAAATTAATGGAGCTATCGAGATTAAACTTATGTTGAAAGATAAATGAATACCACTCTCTTTAGAATATTGTTGAATAAAGTTGATTTTATGTCAGTTACGATTATCTGTTCAATGCTGAATCAATGTCAGAATTAATGAGGAAACTCAATACTGAATTAACACAGAGGTTTAAGTGCTAAGTACTCAACTGAGTGTGGATCAAGGTTGTAGCCATAAAGCAATGACTCAAGAGAAAAAACTTGGCAGAGGAGAAAGAAAGCTAGTAGCAAACAAAAGACAATGTAAGGAAGACAAAACTAGACCATCAGTGGGGATTGAAAACACATCTACAGTGAGATAACTTGAGTGTCAAAAATGTGATGGACGTACACAACACCCACAACCACTCATTTCTTTACCCACTCTCCTTTCCTCTCTTTATCCAAAGAAAACATAACACAAAGCTCAGTTAGGACTATGACTAAAACCCAGGGGAAAGTTTTCACACGTCTTGGCTATGAGGCATTTCTCATTAACAGTGTGCTCGGTGAGGAGCATAGCTCTGATTGCCTTCATAACAAACACACATGCACTTTCTCCATCAAACCCTGTCTGACACATTCCTGACAAGTTTTCCAAAATCGCTGATAGTCCCTGAGCCCATTAAAAGGCTTGATGAAGATTAGCGGTGTGAGCCTCGCTGAAATGACTGCTGGACCAGAGCGACTGAAGTCTCTTAATTCTACTTTAATTCCATATTTAATGTGTGGGAAGTTCTGCAACACTAGCATCACCAAACATAAATTGCATAAATAATCAATGTTTTTAACAGGTTCCTCAAACACTTTACCGATATTTTATTGGTTGGACCAACCAAATGTGACGAGTGCCACAGCGCCCACCCTTTTTTTGAGAATTCGTCTTATAAATCTCCTAAAGTTATTAAGCTGGGATGGGAGAAAGTATTTTCACATTGAATAAATGACACACTTCAGCTTTAAGGAGCATGCAGTGGATTTAGTGTAATGGGCTTTGATTTTATTGCCTGTGGTTTGTCAGCCCTTAATGAGGCTGACTAACACCAGCCAACTGTGTACTTGACCATGAGTTTAACATCTCCCAAAACTCTCTCAAAGCACACATACGAACACAAACACACACACAGCCCAGCAATCAGTTCATCAAAACACTCCTCCAGAGGACACAGACAGACACACAAGCTCAAGCTGCGGTTTGGTTTTACAAACAACGGCCAATTAGGTAGACAGAAATGACCGGAGTGGAAAAAAGAGACGGAGAGATGGAGAGAGAAAAAGGGATAAAAATAAGGGAGTGGGACTGTATGTGATTACCGAGAAGTGAATTATATGGGAAATATACAGCAGTGGTCAAGTCTTGTTATTCATATTAAAGAGAGTACACTCACAGATCTCTCACAGTCACTGCGGTTAAAACTGTATTATATTGAACATTCAGCTTCTATTTGTATTAAATTTGTCCTTTTAGTTTAGTTCAGTTTTTATTAACCTTCATGCAACAATTTTAGATAAATCCAAAATTGCATATAAAAAGAAATCCTGGCAGGTCACTTTAAATAATGTTCATTTGACCACCTTCCATCTAAAGGCAGTTCCTGGTCAGAAAAAGCTGTAGTGTGGATGGTCTTTTATACCAATAGTTTAAAGTCTAATTTAAAGTATGAAATAATTCATAATGATTTACAGTTTATAATGAAACTACAGATGGTTTGTTAGATGGTGATAGAAGTAACAAATAAAATGAAATGCAATTGGATTAAAATTGTGCTTTTCTAAAACTGAAGCATCAATCAAAATATAAAACACCTTAATCTTCTATGCAAAAATTTGTCACTATGCGTGATTTCCCCAACTGAGAAAATTACAATTTATAACCCCCTGCGGTACAGGGGGCTCGCTACATTCTGATAAAACTATCAAATGAAATATAATTAAATTATAAAATGTGTAATACTGAAATATGTAAGAGATAATATCTAGGTTGATCTCGTTTCAGCTTTTCATAGCAGCTACTGTTTCTATAATACTGACTATTATCAGCTTAAATTGAATTTAGTTGGACTTGATAGCAGAGGTGGACAATACATAGTTACATTAGTTACATTTTCAAAGCATTTGTGCTTTATTAGGGTGTTTGTCTTGGGAAACATTTACTTCACTACATTCTAAAGCATAGAATCATATTGTGTATTCTTTTATATTGCATATTAAAATTGATTTAATACCTAATTACATAAAAATTGTGTACGTTTATGTACAGTCTATTGCACCACAGCTTTTTCATATTTAGACGTGTTTTCCCCGTGTTTTTGCTGATTTAACACGGTACACAAATTCTGCCCCTCTGTCTTTTGCCACTCAGTGGGCATAACGGCAGTCATTTTCGTAGAAGGTGACGTCACGTGCATACCCTCTATACTTCCTGCACTGACATTGCCCACAAAATAAATAATGCAAGATTGTTACATATTAATTTTTCCTGTTTGAAAAAACTTTACGAAACTTGTACGAACCCTGGTGAAGTGCTTTCGGCACAGAAATACTGTGTCATATGTCCAACAACTTTTTGACACTTTGCCTATGTTTAGCATGAGGAATCCTTAAACATATGTGTTAATAGGTCAGAATGCACAGGATATTGCCCTCCCCCCTTAAATATTGATTTGACATATTTTAATTGCAATTTTTTACGGATGCAGACCTTCCACGAGGAAAACCTGTTTACTTTCGATTTTAAGATAAGACAAGACGTTCAAATGTCACTAACACACTATTTGGATTAATAATTTGTTATGTCATAAATGTTATTAAAAGACAATTATATTTCATTTTTGTGTAATATTAAACTCCACCTGTCAAAATGATTTGCATCATCCAGGTTACTGTGTTATTAGTTTTGAACGTTTGTTATCTGGAAAACCAGGGGTGCGTTTCCCAAAAGCATCGTTAGCCAACGAACATCGTAAGTTCCATCATTACTAACATCGTTCAACGATTTGGTGTTTCCTGAAACCATCGCTCAAACGAACATTTGCAAACTGCATCGCTAACTTCTGTCGTTAGAACGACAGCTCTTGACCTGTCGTTAGAAGCATCATTCCTTGTTATTATCATATGTAGACTTACATTGATCATGCTTTTGAACAAAATAAGCAAAAAAGATGTAGTACAGTCTATATCCATCATTCGAAATATATAAAAATTTTATTTTACGTCTTTAAATTTGTAAACAGAATGAAAGCGCTGCATTTGAAAACTGTGCATGTGCGCGGACCTACGAGCTTTAAGACCTTGGGGAATCCCTGGGAGGAGTGACGTAAGAGGGAACTTGCGCGTAAATTAAATATCTTGAAAATAAACAATAGATAACTAAATCACGATAACAAAATCAGTCTTCCGATGCAATATATGTTATTTACAGCAATAATCTGACACTAAATCGATTTGCACAGATTAATTAGTACTTCACCTCCCACGTGACATCATCAACTATGTTGTTAAACCAACATCGTTCAAACGACGAATGTGCGACAAAGTTACTATGCTTTGGGGAAACAGTCGTGACAAGGTAGTTTGTTTCTCCAACGATGCATCGTGCTATGGTCGTTCAGCAACGAGTTACGTGATTGTTTGGGAAATGCACCCCTGCACTGCAAAAAATTTGCTGTAATTATGCAGCTGGTTGCCATTTACTTACTGTAGATTTAAATTTATGTTATTTACAGGCAACAGTTTGTTCAAAGTTAAAAAGTTTTTGTTTTTACAGAAGTAATAAGTCAAAATAAAAAAATCAATCAAAATATAAAACTTTGATATTAAAAGCAAAAATAATTTTAGTAATGAGTATACACTCAAAGAATGCTAGGTTATTTTTACAGTTTTTTTCGATTGCTAAACGCCAGTGGGCACAACTGGAGTCACATGTGCAAAACTCTAACTACAGTCTGCACAGCAGCAGTTCATGTGGACCAAACTCTAGTTCGTTTTTCATTGCTTGAACACAGTTTTCAAAACTTTACACACTTATTCCATGACTTTAATCACAACCTGCACAACACTGTGGATTTACAGCACTTTGTTCAAATGCTAACACACTGCTGTCAAAACGTCTCGGGTTACGAATGTAACCATTGTTCCCCGAGAAGGGAACGAGACGCTGCGTCGCCGAAGCTACGCTATGGGAACGCCCTCTGCGTGATTGCGTCTGAAGCACGTATGTCAAATCAGTCCAATGGTCAAGTGACACGTCATAGGCGGGTGACGTGGGAACCAGGAAGCTATAAAAGAGCACCCAGCAAGCCAACTTCAGCTAAATTGTGCCGAAGCAAGGCGAGACAGGGATGCAGGGAGTATGGCAGGGAGACGCAGCGTCTCGTTCCCTTCTCGGGGAACAATGGTTACATTCGTAACCCGAGACGTTCCCCTTCGAGGGAACTCGAGCTGCGTCGCCGAAGCTACGCTATGGGAACGATGTACCAAAACACCATACTACCAAATGCCTGTCTGTGTGTAAAAACGCGCACAGCTTAAGACATGAGCACCTGGGCTCCAGGCGTAGCACCAACATCTAACTCGTAAAACCGAACGAATGTGAGCGGAGAGGACCAGCCTGCCGCATCACAGACATCCTGCATTGAAGCCCCTAGCCACAAGGCCTTAGAGGCTGCCATACCCCGGGTAGAATGAGCCCTGACGGCGATAGGTGAAGGCCGTCCAGTGGTCTCATAAGCCAGAGAGATAGTCTCAACTATCCACTTACTGAGTGTCTGCTTGGTCGCCGGCAGGCCTTTCTTGGGCGAGCCAAAGCACACAAACAGTTGCTCAGACCTCCTCCACAAAGAAGATCTGTGAACATAGGCATCCAGTGCTCGCACTGGACACACCAAGTTAAGCTTTTCCTGATTCCTATCCCTAAATGGGGGAGGACAGAGGGCCTGAAGTACGACAGGTCGTGGCACATTAGTCGGTACCTTAGGCACATAGCTGGGCCTTGGGTACAAGAAAGCCTTAACCATCCCCGGTGCGAATTCAAGGCACGTAGGGGAAACCGACAGGGCCTGAAGGTCACCCACTCTCCTCAGAGAAGTGACTGCCAACAGAAGTACTGTCTTAAGTGCCACAAACTTGACTGGAACGGTCTCAATGGGCTCAAACGGAGCCATGGACAGACCTTCCAGCACAACGGCCAGGTCCCAAGCTGGGACCCTGGGTCGGACTACAGGCCTCAGCCTCCGAGTGCCACGAAGGAAGCGAACCACCAGCGGGTCTCTCCCAAGGGATTGCCCGACCAAAGGAACATGGTAAGCCGAGATGGCCGCCACATACACCTTCAGTGTAGAAGGAGATAACCCTGCGGTGAACTTTTCCTGCAGAAACTCCAAGACTGTACCAATTGGGCAGTTCACAGGGTCATGCAGGTGTTTGCTGCACCAGGAAGTAAAGACTCTCCATTTAAAGGCATAAAGCTTCCTCGTGGAGGGAGCTCTGGAGTGAAGAATGGTCTCAGCCGCCTCAGCTGAGAGACCAGATTCTATGAGTCTGGCCCCCTCAGAGGCCAGACCCACAGTTTCCATAACTCTGGGCGGGGGTGAAGAATCGAGCCACCCGCCAGAGAGAGGAGATCCCTCCTGACGGGTATTTCCCAAGGTGAGCCGTCGAGGAGGGACACCAGGTCCGAGAACCATATTCGGTTCGGCCAGAGTGGGGCTACCAACAACAAGCGGACGTTGTTGCGACGAACCCTCTCCAGAACTCCCGGGAGCAGAGCGATCGGGGGAAAAGCGTACAGCCGTAGCCTCGGCCATGGCTGAACCATGGCATCCAGTCCCAGCGGTGCTGGATGTGTGAGAGAAAACCATAGCGGACAGTGTGTCGTCTCTCTGGACGCAAACAGATCCACTTCCGCCTGGTAAAATCTCGTCCAGATGGACTCCACCACCTGAGGGTGGAGCCTCCACTCCCCGGGCCTCAGCCCCTGTCTCGACAGGACGTCTGCTCCCTGATTCAGACACCCGGGAATGTATACTGCTCTGAGGGACAGCAACTTCCCTTGTGTCCACAGAAGGATATGCCGCGCCAATTTGTACAAAGGGCGTGAACGCAAACCCCCCTGGTGGTTGATGTACGCGACTACCGACGTGTTGTCTGTCCGGACTAACACGTGATGGCCCCGCAGGTGAGGGATGAAACATCTCAGGGCGTAAAACACTGCCATCATCTCTAGGCAATTTATGTGCCAGCTGAGCTGTCTGGCGCCCCATAATCCATGAGCCAGATGGCTCCCCATAGTTGCTCCCCAGCCTGTGAGGGAAGCATCCGTTGTCAGTGTAACTCGACGGTACTGAGCCCCCAACATCAGTCCTTGGGAGAGAAACCATGGTCTCTTCCAAAGATCTAAGGCACGAAGACATCTGCGCGTGACCTTGATCAGACGGAACGGGTTGCCCCTCGGGGAAAACCCTTTGGTTTTGAGCCACCACTGTAGCGGTCTCATGTGAAGCAGCCCAAGGGGTATCACATTGGACGCTGCTGCCATGAGCCCCAACAACCTCTGAAATTGTTTTACAGTGTGTGACTGGCCTAACTTCACTCTGCCTACAGCCAAAAGAATGGATTCCACACGAGCAGGGGACAGATGTGCCTGCATTGTTGTTGAATCCCATATAACGCCAAGAAAAGCTGTCCTCTGTACTGGAGAGAGCATGCTTTTCTTTGCATTTAGCCTTAACCCCAGTTCTCTCATGTGTGTCAGCACAGCATCTCGATGCTGCGCTGCCATACTCTCTGATTGGGCTAAAATTAGCCAATCGTCTATGTAGTTTAAGACACGGATGCCCCGGAGTCGTAATGGAACCAGCGCTGCATCCATGCACTTTGTAAATGTACGGGGTGACAGAGATAGACCGAAAGGGAGAACCCGATATTGGTAAGCCACGCCCCCGAAGGCGAACCTCAGGAATCTCCTGTGTTGCGGGAGGATAGATATGTGAAAATACGCGTCTTTTAGATCTATCGTCACAAACCAGTCCTCGGATCTGATTTGTGTGACGATCTGCTTTATAGTTAACATCTTGAACTTTAGTTTTGCAACAGACCGGTTCAGATGACGTAGATCTAAAATCGGACGTAACCCCCCGTCTTTCTTTGGAACTATGAAATAGCGGCTGTAAAACCCTGACTCCCTGTTGTGAGGAGGAACACATTCTATGGCTTCCTTGCACAAGAGAGTTTCTACTTCTTGTTCCATTGTTAGAGCCTGCCCAGCACCCACTGTGGTAGATAACACGCCGTTGAATTGGGGTGGCTGGTTGCAAAACTGAATTTTGTAGCCCTTTTCTATTATTTGCAGAACCCACTGAGACACGTTTGGCAGGAGTTTCCACGCTGCCAAATTTTCTATAAGGGGGACCAGCCTCTCGAGACTGGCTTTTTGTGTACTGCTTAAACTTTTCCCGGTGCCCTGAACCAAACTGGCAGGGTTCAACCTGGGTGATACTAATGCCTCCCTCCTCGGAGAGAGGTGTTGCGTGCCCCGCGCACGAGGCACACAAGAATATGAAGCCGCTGTGCCCCGAAACACACACTGCGGCGGGGTTAACACACTGGCATCCCGAGGGCATCGAGGAGAGACGGGCACCGTGTTGTGAGGTGACTGCCGGCTCTCCCCGATTGGGGGCTGCCCTCGGAAATATGACACTACGTCCCTCAGGACTTCTTTTTAGCCGACGCCTTCCTCGCCATAATAACAGCCCTCAGGTCTGTTTTCTGCTTGGATGATGTCTGAGCGCGACCGCCCGAACCCCAGTTTTTTTGAGGGGGACCACGAGTGGCAACACTATGCTTTTGCGATGCTCTATATGATGTCGATGGCTGCTCCCGCCCAGCAGCCCTATAATCAAGAGCACGGCGGGGGAGATAGCGTTCGAACGCCGCCGACTGCTTACGAGCCTCCGCAAATCTCTCGACGACAGTATTAACGGCATCGCCGAAGAGACCGGAGGGCGCAACGGGCGCGTCTAAGAGAAAAGCCCTATCTGAGGTTTTAAGCTCGGACAGATTAAGCCATAAATGGCGTTCCGTGGCCACGAGAGCTCCCATCGATCTACCCACGGCTTTCGCAGTTTCTTTAATCGCCCTGAGTGACACATCAGTGACTCGACGAAGCTCTTTAAATACATCAGACGTACCCCCCGCCTCGGTATCTAAATCTTTAAGCAGTTCTGCTTGGTACGCCTGTAAGACAGCTAGGGTATGCAGTGAAGCCCCAGCCTGCCCTGCAGATTTATAAGCTTTACCCACTAAAGATGAGGTTAACCTAACCGGTTTCGTGGGAAGCGAAGGCGATTTTAATGATGACGCCGCAGCGGGGGAGAGATAGCTCGCAAGCGTCTGCTCCACCCGGGGCATCGTTAAATATCCGTGCTCACCCATCCCCACAATGTTGGAATACATGGTGGCGTGAGGGGTATGAACACGGGCTGAATACGGAGCTTTCCATGATCTCGACAGCTCGCTGTGGAGATCAGGAAAGAAAGGCATGTTGCGCCGCGAAGGTTGAGGTTTCTGTTTTAAAAAGCGCTCATCTAACATACTCTGAGGACGCGCGCTCTGTGTCTCCGCCGGCCAGTCTAATTTTAAGCGAGCCACGGCATTAGTAACAACCTCCATCAAATCATCGAACGCGGGGGACGAATGAGAAGGCTCCTCAGCGTCCACCACGTCGACAGACATAATATCGACTTCCTCGGACGACGATAAATGCATATCTGGGCTCCCGCCCTGGGCGGAAGAAACCGCAGCGCGTGCTTCCGAATCCAGAGACGGGGCACTAGATCCCGCGGGTGAAGGCTGAGAAAGGGGGAGACCCGTCTCAAGCTCGTCCGCGAGATCTAGTTGTGATCCCCACGATCGCAGCTTCCGCTCTGCCTCGGCAGCAGCGGGGCCAGAACCGTGGGGAACACGCGGCTCACCACCCTCCTCGAAGAGTGCGAGCCGCGAGCGCAACGTACGGAGCGGCATCCTATCACAATGTGCACAACCACCCCTCTCAAGAGATGATCGTGCGTGTTGTGCCCCGAGGCACATAACACAGAGATGATGCGAGTCCTCGCTCGTAATGAAACGAGGACACGGGGAAGCACACTCCTTAAAACTTTGTTTGGACTTAGACATGATAATGACACACACTCGCTTGCTGAGGCACAAAGAGCTGAAGTTGGCTTGCTGGGTGCTCTTTTATAGCTTCCTGGTTCCCACGTCACCCGCCTATGACGTGTCACTTGACCATTGGACTGATTTGACATACGTGCTTCAGACGCAATCACGCAGAGGGCGTTCCCATAGCGTAGCTTCGGCGACGCAGCTCGAGTTCCCTCGAAGGGGAACTGTGAATCACACATTCAAAACACAATTGATTTCAGCATTGTGCCTTTCAAACACTGCTGATTGCAATTTCATATAAATATAAATTCCAATTTCATATATATATTTCATTTAAATATAATATTACCTTTCATGTACTTTAAGTTTCTACCTTTTTTATCATTACTGTAATTCCGTAAATTACTACAGACAACTGAAGCAAACTGCTAATTTTCATTTACCCTAAAAAATTATGATGTTCTAAAAAAAATATTGTGATAAATCAATAAATAAATCATTCTTTAAAGAAAACATTACTTGGTGTGACATCACTGAAATTGTTAAAACTGTAAAGATATAAAGTTAGTATTTTCTGTATTGGTGTTTGATGTTAGTGTTTTTCCTCTCAGTGTGTTGTGAGTGACAGTGTGTGTTATCTCAGTGAGGGTTGTGTTTAGTGTTTGGCTGCACTGAGCTGTTTTGAGTCATGTGTTAAGAGTTGTGCTCAGGTGACTTTTGGTAGTGCAGACTGTAGTTAGAGTTTTGCACATGTAGCTCCAGTTGTGCCCACTGTCGTTTAGCAATCGAAAAAAACTGTAAACCAGCGTTGGGTCTAGAACTAAATTATCCCAGAAAATTGGTTAAAACAACCTAATATAGGTTAAATTACAACCCAACAGGTTGGGTTCAACCCTTTTTTAACCAACTCTGGCCTAAAAATAACTCAGCATTTTGTTTTTAGATGTTTACATTTGTTTACAATGTTTACATTTTTCATTTTCTAAGCCTTACCTAAAAAGTAAGATGTTATTTCAAGTCAACAAATTAGATTTACAGAGTCCAACTGACAATTATGTTGCAAAAAACAACTCTGAAATACAGCCAACATAAACATAGGCTGACACATGCGCATGCCCATATACACTCCAGCCCTCTGAGGTCACAGGTGTGTGTGTGTGTGTGTGTATGTGTGTGTGTGTGTGTGTGCGTGTGCGTGTGCGTGTGTGTGTGTGTGTGTGTGTGCGTGCGTGTGTGGCGTGAAAACTGTGTGTACAGTGACAGATGGAGAAAGGGTTGGTGGGGACAGACCACACGAGCAGGATGACCTGCAGGACTGAGAGGTACGACTAACTTCAGCAGCAGAGACGCAATGGGACACTGAGCTTTCCTCACACCTATACAGGAGGCAAAAAAAGCTCTCAGCCAATCAAAGAGTAGATGAGAGGGGAAGGGACAGGAGGCAGGGTGGAAGTAAATTAGGGGCTACATGGCAACAGTCTCATAACAGATCCCCTCTCAACATGAGATAGAGAGAGTGAGAATGAGATATGGAGAGAGCCAAAGAGGAAAATAGTATTGAGAAATGTAACAAGATGAAAACAAGTAAAGAAAAAAAGAGCGCGAGAGAGAGAAAGAGCTACTGCAGGTCATGGCAGTGTTCAGCGTTCAAGAGCTTCTCTGTTCACCATGAGGCTCTGAATAATTCACCCTGCAGGTTAAGAGAGCAAACGTCCATTAGTTGTGTCCTCCATCATCACATTCATCTTTACATTCACACTGAACCGCATATTCAAGAGACCACAGGGAGAGAAACACTGAGTGTTAAACAGAAACCACAAACGTGATAAAAAATAATAATAAATAGACTGAATGTGTGTGAGAGAGCGAGGGAGAGAGAGAATCCCTTACGAAACAGCTTCAACAATTAAAACTGCATGAACTCCTGACCTCCCTTTGACTTCTCACAATACAGCAGTACATAGATGTGTATACAGTACAGACCTGAGGCCCACCGGGAAACTAACCTGACAAATTCAAACATCGCAGAAGCTGTTAAAGGATAACCCTCAGGTCATTTCCAAAACCTGCATTCTGAAGAAATATCACAAGAATTTTAAAAAAGGTTTTTTCACATGAAAGTAGTAGTTACCGAGGGCTGTCATGACTATCTACAAGTGTAAATAAGATTTAAAAGCGATGGTTTTCAATAAAAATTGGCTTCTTTTTCACATTTTTAAGGTCCAAGGTTTCAGCTCAAAATAACTCACAAATCATTTGTAATAGCATGACCAAAATGTCCCTATTTGTGGGAGCAAAAAAGTGCTGTTTTCATGTGTGTATCTTTAAAGGGATTTTTTTAAATAGGCTCATTTTCCAGCTCCCCTAGAGTTTTGGAATCCATCTAGCCGATCTCCGGGTCTGGCGGTACCATTTTTAGCATAGCTTGGCATAATCCATTGAATCTGATTAGACCATTAGCATCGCGCTCAAAAATAACCAAAGAGTTTTGATATTTTTCCTATTTAAAACTTGACTCTTCTGTAGTTACATTGTGTACTAAGACCGACGGAAAATTAAAGTTGCGATTACGCAGTGCCCGAAAATAGTCCCCTGCTATTGAAAATTACCAAGGGGACTATTTTCAGGCAGTGCGTAATATCACTGCGCCTTCTGCAGCCATGTTACATCAGAAAAGTCCTTGATTATTACACCAGAATGAGAGTATAGTTCCTAGCAATATCAGCCTAGAAAATCGCAACTTTTATTTTTCCGTTGGTCTTAGTACACGATGAAACTAAGAAGAGTCAACTTTTAAATAGGAAAAATATTGAAACTCGTTGGTTATTTCTTGCGGGATGCTAATGGTCTAATCAGATTCAATGGATTATGCTAAGCTATGCTAAAAGTGCTACCGCCAGACCCAGAGATCAGCTGAATGGATTCCAAAATGGTAAAAATTAAAATGTTTAACTCTAGGGGAGCTGGAAAATTAGCACATTTTCAAAAAAGTGGAGTGTCCCTTTAAATGCAAATGAGCTACAGCTTTCGGTAAAAAATAGATCTGATCTATACTGAGTTTGGGACAACAGTATCTACAACATGTTAACAAAGACATTTAAAAAAGCTCTTGTGTAAAAATTCACCAGTCACATCAGTCAGTGGCTGTGGGCGGGGCTATATCAGTGTGACATCACATTAACAAGAGAATCAAAACAGCATGTCTAATAAGACTACTCTGGTTTCATAAGGATTAAAAAATGAGAAATAAGTGGATTGTTTTCATTGTACAGTTGTTGTGTTTACACACTGCCAACACACAATTTATTTCCAAACATCTTGTAAGTGGATTTTGCATAATATGGGCCCTTTAAAACTGTCCTATGGCATCAGAAGACTTGAATATGTGCATATGCAAAATAAACTAATCTGTTCATTGCCAGCCACAGGTAACTGTAAATTTTCAATAAATGTAAAATATCAGTTTTTGTGTTCCACATAAGAAAGTGATATGGGTTTGTAATGACATGAGTGTGTGTGTATGACAGCGTGATGCTGTCAGTCTCTGTGTGGTCTGCTCTTTAGGGACGTCTTACAGTGTGTTCAGCTTGAGTACACAGCTAAAGTGAAGGGAGTTGTTCAATTATTAATACAGAACAATTTCCAAGCGCTGACCACACGCACAGCTTCTCACCTCCCCGACCCTGACAGTGGTCACCCATTACTAACATCTGCACATCCAGCAGAATGCTCTGCTTTAGCCAGAAGTCCTTGAGGCGTACTTTCCATGGCTCTTAAAATGTACTGTGTGGACTGAATTGCTTGCAAGATGCTTACAAAGTTTAGCGGCCTACTTTCTCATTAATACCTGTCAACAAGATTATCTGTGACGGACTACAGCGAACAACTCAAAGGATTGTTGCATTCCTTATCGGGGTATCTGTTTCCTAAGTAATGAGGCTCTTCCTTTTTTCATTACAATAAAGGGGAGATCGCAGTACATAATGCAGTTTCCCATACAGTGGGGTTTCATTTAGGGGTGTAAAATGGATATCTCGTAATAATAATAAGATTTTATATTAATTCTCTCAGCATTCTCGAAATAGGATTTTGTTTCGATTATGTGGTATATTGATTGATTTATCGATATTTAGAAAACAGTCAGCTGTAGACAAAGTGTTTTGTTGTTGCATTGCAATTTAACACACATCATGTTCACATATTTTCAATATGTAACGAAAATGCATGCCTTAGCAGAAATGCGTAGACGGTCATGAAAATGTAAAAATGTGGAGTGTCAAAATAAAGGTACCTCATATTGATATTTAACACATGGCACTGTATCATTTGACATTTGATCAATGAATCAATACCACGAGTTTCAATGTCAACTAATAGTTTCTAATTTAAAACAACAAAAAACCCTGCTTACCAATGTACCATTTTCTCTTTCATGCTTGTACCTCAATGTTTGTTCATGATACTTTCCCCGTATCCTAAAACGTTCCATTTATTTCCACGTTTAAATACGATTTTCTCATTTTGGACCCCACTGTATAGATTTCCTAATACCCCATCCATCTATTTCAAACCCGCATATACTGTGCAAGGTGGCAGGAGGGCTGGAGCCTATCTCTAATACCATTATTTTTTTATATATTCCTCTAACTTTATGCCCTGTCCTGCTCTTAACTGTTTTTCATAACCCTCCCCATTTGATTGTTTTGAAAGGAGAATGAATTATAAATGAATGGGTGCTTGATCTGGGGAAAATCAATACTAACAAGGTCCAAGTTAAATGTGCCGGCACGGAGCTTTCCCCTGTCTGCCATCCAGCCACACACACACACACACACACACACACACACACACACACACACACACCCTCTTTGCATGCAAACTATCAACGGTCCGGGTAGTTGGTGAGCACTTTCAGCAGATAATGAGGATTGCTTTTCAACCGATACAGCCTTTCTCTGCAATAACATTCACGCTCATAAATGAATAGAGAGACCATTAAATGCCTCCTTCTGCGCTCCTCAACCGATCCATCTATCAGCGAGGGTGGTCGGCGCTGTCATTCGGACGAAGAGAGGGATGGAGGAGAGAGTGATCGAGCGTGGCAGAACCTCCTTCATCATGCCACTTAGCCCGACATTTCCGCCCAGGGCCCTACGCCGCAGAGACGGGAACATGATGGAAGTCTCTCCAACTCCCTCTGTTCTTTTCCTCCACCCAAACATTTCTCCTCACATCAGTCCATCCAAGCAGAGAGACCCTCACTTGCCCTCAGGTTCCCGGTGACCTGCTCTCCAGGGTCTCCCAAACACACTTTACGCAATCTTTACACACATTCCCACCTTGAATTATTCACATGGACTGCTGGAGTTCACACACCCTGTCATATACAAAAGGGTGCAACCATTGTTTTAAAGGTGAAGTGTGTAATTTCTGCACCGCTGGTGTTGCCAAAGGGAACTGCAAAAATAATGGCTGTGTCCAAAAGCCGAGGCAGCTGCCTCAATGCCCAGTCAGTCAACAACTTCACAGGTAGTGTTTCATATTTATGCTTTTTTCCAAAGTGACTTACGGGGCATTTAAGGTTTACATTTTAACAGGAATTCCAACCCATGACCTTTGCGCAAAAAACATAATGCTTTATGAGTTTCTGTATTGTTTCATTCTTATAAAACTAGATTTTAACTGGGTTTTCACAGACTTAAGCTTTATTCGCACGGGATGAGTTTCACCTGGTGAGCTCTGGTGATTTGTTAAAACAGCAGAGATTGTCTGTAATCTCTTTATCCTGTGCAAATCTACTATGTCTGTAATTTGTAAAGTAAAAATTCTCCCGCAAAAAAACTACCATATTCCTCAGAACACAGAGGTCCTGTGTTAATATTAGTCTCGTGCGAATTGGCATCTCTGTAATTTGGCCAGGATTTGCGGGGATCGTATATTATTTTTTCAATGCTGTGCGCTTTTTTATTTCATTTTTCTCTGTTTCTGCACCACTCACACTGTAGCGCACACACATACAAGCTGTGTCCCAATTCAAGGGCTGCAACCTTATGAGCATTCGACCTTAAAAGGTGAGCACTCGGTCTTTCAAGGTGGAAGCCTCAGAAGTTCGCGAAGAGAACTGAAATGAGACGGTCTAACCTTCGCAGGACCCATAATTAGCGTCACCTGCTGCACGCGCCTGCCTGCACGTTTCTGACTTATTAAAATAAATATGACATCAGAAAAATCATTAATTTATTTTAGAAATATGACACGTTGATGTATATTAAACTATTCAACGGTATACCAAATTAATCAACCTTAGAAATATACGCAACATAAAAAGAATATTATTAACACAAAACATAACTTATAATAAACTTACAGTGACAAGAAAAAATGTTTTCTGATAAATACACTTTTATTTAATAAAGGTTTTAATTGTTTATTTTAGAATATCCACCCATTATATGCAGCCGTTGCAGACGCGCAATGACTCTTGGGACATCCTCGGCTGTTAAGGATCCATTCGTTCTATCCTTAAAAGCGCTGAGAAATGAGGACGCATTTTGAGGCTTCATTCTAAGCATCCTTTGAATTGGGACGGCCTTACTGGCCTTAAGTCGCGCTGCTGTGACGCAATCGGTCTTAAAATACGTCCTTGAATTGGGACACAGCTATAAGAGACAATTCCTCCGCTTCTTACACTCTAAAAACAAATGGTGCTAAATAGTTCTTGGCTCGTAATCGTAGAGGAACCATTTTAAGTGCCATATAGCATCAATGAAGTACCTGTGTAGTACCGGTGTAGAACCATATAGTGCTATGTAGAACCATTTGTGTTGCTACAGTGGTGCTATATGACCCCTGTATGGTTCTTCATAGGTGCTTTATAGGTGCTATATACGTAGCACTAAAAATGGTTCCTCTATGATTATGAGCCAAGAACCACTTTTAGTGCTATTTAGCACCGTTTGTTTTTAGAGTGTATGGCTTTTCATGTGAAACTTAAGGTTTTTATTATATATTTATTCTTTTTAACATCTATTCTCCTCTTGTCCATGTTTGATTATTAATATTTAGAATATGCAGAACTTTCATTAAATAAGATCTCTGTATAGGCGGAGCTGTCAGCTGTGACATTGCAGAACCGTTTCTCAACTGAAACTGGATGCGACATCATGACCGGGCTGATCAGAACAAAAACTTGAATTAACATGGAAAACGTACCTTTGACCGTGTTGCATGTAAAGGACAGTGTTATGCAAAGCCTCAACATATCCGGGAGAGTAAAATCACAGGCTTTGCTTATGCTGTGCAAATGGGCCACATAAAACTCAGATTTAGGGGGGTAATTTCTAAATCACATGAGGTCTCCAGATAATACCAATCCTAGTGCTTTAGTCACATATTGAAAACGTACGACTTTTAACTGCTTTAGATGCCTCTTTAATTCAATTACAATTTTCTCAAACATTCCCAATCACCCAAAGATCAGTTAAACAGGCTGAGTAAATGTGGCTGTGTTGGGATGCCCAATAAAACAGAACAATGCTTTAAAGGGGACATATCATAAAAATCTGACTTTTTCCATGTTTAAGTGCTATAATTGGGTCCCCAGCGGTTCTATCAACCTAGAAAATGTGAAAAATATTTACCCATTAACTAACAATTCTCTGCAAGCATGTAAAAAAACAGGTAATTGAAATTTGGCTCCCCTTGTGATGTCAGAAGGGGATAATACCACCCCTTAATCTGCACTATCAAATCATGGCACTGCCATTTAGTGCAGAAATCAGCTCATTTGCATTTAAAAGGACACTTCCAAAAATGCCACATTTGCTTATTAAGAAGTGGTTGGGCTGAAAAAAAATTATGCAATTCAGATTTAAGTAGTTAAGGGCAGCTGCCAAGTTTATTACTGAACAAATAACCAACTGACCAGTCCATCTCGTACTCCCACACTAGAAAAGGCAAAAAATTGCAAAAAGCAGACTAGGAAAAGTACTGAGTTAGATGATTCCAGCTCTCCCACTCAGCTCTAAGGTCTTTGACATGGCCATGGTGGAGTTGCACAAATTACGTATTGCATAAGCTCCTCAATAATGCAGGGCACTGAATAAAAAATACATAACACTTGACATTGAATGCACGGGTGTTAGTCGAGCAACGAGGGCCTTAGGGGGCTGGGTTTAAGATGACAATCCCAACCTTCTACATGCAAAAAAGACAAGAGGTAAAGAAAGAAATCACAGAAATTTAGTCCAAGCAATATATTTGGTATAGCAGCTATAGAAAGAAACAATTATTTTATCATTGCTTTACACATCAAGTCTCTAAATATCAGAATCAGAATTTAAAGCATTAAAGGGCCAGTACCTAGTTTTTTTTAGCAATATTAAAATAGTCTCTGGTTAGAGCTGTTGAAAAAAATCGTATGCGATTCTCATGCGTGTCTCATCAGTTAAGCCGGTTCGGTAATTAGTAGTAAATCGCCATCACCTGCTCTCAGATGGAGCACCATTTACTGCATATTTACTACTGCCGTATTTCACCAAAAGCTATAGACAAAATCGCATTCATAATCATGGAAGATCGTCTTCGATTATACGTTCATCAAAAACGTTCAATTTAAATCCACTTAATCCCGGCCTGAGGCCAGAAATGTCGATTTGTTGGTATTTTACCAAACTCCTCTAAGTGCACAAAAGAACAATTGTCGATGGCACGTGTACAGTGCAAGAGTATTATTCCTGGTAAAAAGCGGTTTACAGAATATATTAGGATACTGACAAAATTTTTTTATCCTTTTACCTTTATTCAGAGACTTTTTGCCAGATTTTTTGCAGAAAAAATTGTTAAATACCAATGACATGACTAAAGTCACATTTGTGAAAGTATTTCAAATATTGACTAATAACCTTTTCATTGTCATTAAAGTGAAATTACTTTCACTGGGTTTTGCATCTGAGCTCTTCAAATGTATAGATTTTTCAATTTCCCACCCACCTTTCAAAATCATCATATTAGAGACATCAAAAAATAGCCAATTTAAACCTCCATTATTAGGTATGCTGTGAATGTTATGCCCGAGCGACTTTAATGTGTCTCAATCTTCTCAATACCGTGCTGAATCGGAGAATAGTGTAGAGAAGTGTTATCGGTATGTGGTATAGGATAGTGGGGCTCATCTAACGGGATTTTTGATGACACATTTCAGAAAACTCTTTGATCCAAATGCAGCTCTGTTTGTTTGTTTTCCATGATGAAACATCTCAGCACGAGAGTCACGCAAGAATCTGGATCATCAGCATACCGGCATAAACAGCTCCTGCATGGGACAACACATGGCACTACGGAGTTTTCCTTAATATAATCCTCTGGTTTTTCACGTCTACTAAACCACTTTCTCAAATAAACCCCTTTCCTAACTGTCATAAAGTCTACTGAACTGTGCCATTCATAGCGGCAGATTGTACATTTGTGAAAGATCATTAAGCATAATTACTAAGTGTTCCTCGCTCTCAATATCACAGAGACAAACAGAGCACAATCTTACACCTTACGGCGCTGAAAATGACTTTGTGGTTTTGCATGATTAGGGAAGAATGGAGGCGAGTTGAAATATAAACGGCCTGCGCATGCATTACATCTTTCCGTGAGGTGTGCAGAGAAAATGCATTGGGCCGCTGTGTATTGGCACACGCCGGAGAAAGACCACAAATTTTGCCTGTGAGATTCAGCATTTAACAGAGGCTCAGAGGAAATTAAAGGTGAAGGTAACAAATCCTCTATAGGTACTGTAGCTCCTACCCATGCCATGATGGAGTGGCCAGAGGAACAAGCAAGCATTAATGCCCTCCTTGGACATATATATATATATGAGCGAGTGCTTGAGTTTATAAGAGAACGCAAATGGAAAGAAAGAAATTAAGTAAACTGCAACATGTATAATTCATACCCATTTAGACCATTGTTTATCATTCGTTACTTGTCCCATTTCTGTTCTCAGGCGCCAAGCTATTTAACAATCCTTTCCGGCAGTACTAAGTCACAACAAACCACTTCTTCATCAAAGTAAAAGACTAAGCTTTTGTCTCCAACATGACAAGGCAGTGGAAAGAGAAAAACACTTTTCAAGTGTTCAATTTGTAAAAAGTACAGTTATTTTCTCTTTCTAGTGCGATAATGCAGCCCGCTATTGAAGATTTCCAGAGCCGCAGTTTACAATGAAAATGCAAATATACCCCGTGCAGTGCAGACCGGATGCCACGCTATCAACAAAGAGACAGCCGCCGAATTTGGACGAATGTGCGGTCCAAATCGCACATCAGGAGGGTGATTAGAAACACATAAACCCGAGTCTGTCAGGACAAAGCTTGCGTTTGAAACCAAAGGAGGCGAAAAGACTCGTACCTCAGGGGACGCAATCGTAATTTTAAGCCGCCCGAGAGGTTGACAGACAGGAGTAAGCAGGGCAGGGAGGAGTAAATGGGGACTTTTAAGATTTGTAACAGTACACTTGCTACATGCTTTTGTGACAGAATTAGGGCATAGGAAGATGGTTTTGGGTTGTAATGTTAAGATTTCTGGGCCAGGCGTGTTTGTGTGGGTGGGTATTAGAAACATCTGCATGGAGAAATATATGACGAGACGTTGTCCTGTGATGATCTTCTTCCACTGCGCTTATATTTTTTCTCTGCGGAGCTCCCACGGACACTCTGGAGGTCTCTCTCCTCCTCACCATCTGCTAATTCAGGGCCAGACTCTAATCACCTGCTCCAATGCACCGCTCTCATTCACAAACAACAGGCAAACCGTCTGCCACCTCGCAATATAATTACTGTATCATAATCAAGAGAGCGCTGCTCTAACCCAGAGTTTTACTTATGTAGATGCATGCTAATGTATGCTATTAGACCTCACTGCTGAGGTCACAGTGGTTAATGTTTTGTTGCACATTTCTGCACATCGCACAATAGTAATAGTTGCATCACATGCTGTTTTCCCTGAAAGTGCCTGCCAGCGGGATAAAGCAAAGATATTTCTAATAAATAAATAAATGAAAAATTGAATACAAAAATAAAATTTATTTCAGAAAATATGACATGTTTATTAGAGGTCTTCATGGGTTCACTTAGATCTGAAAACCCGAGGTCTGACCCGAGACTCGAGCAGGTTTGGGTCTAAAAGTTTCACATTTGCGTATAAAAGTTTCATGTTTGCCTCGGACACAGATTGGGTATAATATTAGTGGCCGCTAGCGATGGGATTTTTCCAAGTCTCGGGTCCCACTTATATGAAATTATTTGGCCCGCACCACTGTATCTATTTTTACAACCCACAGCCTTTAAAGAGACATACAAGGCATTATGATGTAAATGAAAACAAAAATATCTGGAAACAGCCATTAGATTAAATCGCCCTGTAAACTGGCAACAACATATGCTTATGCACCATAGAAACCTGCATGCTCATATTAAAAACAAGATAGGATAATAATAAAGTTTCAACATAGCAGCGTTTGTATTATCTATTCATAAATTCCCGACCTAAATTTACCCCACACCTCATCTTTCATCACTTTTATTTCTCCGTTTGATTTGTTGTTGTGGCTGGCTGTCAGTGCAAGCTGCATGGTGCTTTCGTAAAGTGAGGCCAAAGGTTTGGGGACATCATGCAAGTTACATTTCTGTATACATATGTATTTTAACATATTTAAATATATGAAAATATATATTCCCTAATATTTAATATAGACTATAAGGAAATGCATGCCAACATACATGGTTTTTTATTTTGTTTTTAATAACCCACCCAGACCTGCAAATAAGGTGACAATTTCTTTACCCACCCCAACCAAACAGGTTATGAGATGACCCGCACATCACTAGTGGCTGCGGGTCTCTGGACATTTAAAATTATTGTGTTTTTGTTGAACGGATCCAAGAAAACCCGAACTCGGGTACATCTCTTTGAACCTGTTAAGACCTCTAATGTTTATGCAAATTAAACTAAACAACAGTATGATAAATTCAAGGATTAGTCCATTTTCTTAAAAAAATCCAGATAATTTACTCACCACCATGTCATCCAAAATGTTGATGTCTTTTTTTGTTCAGTCGAGAAGAAATTATGTTTTTTAAGGAAAACATTCCAGGATTTTTCTCATTTTAATGGACTTTAATGGACCCTAACACTTAACAGTTTTAATGCAGTTTAAAATTGCAGTTTCAAAGGACTCTAAATGATCTCAAACGATGCATAATGGTCTTAACTAGCAAAACGATTGTCATTTTTGGTAAGAAAAATAAAAAATATGCACTTTTAAACCACACCTTCTCATCTTTGTCTGGTCCTGTGACGCACCAGCGTGACATCATGTAATATGTCATCATGTCAAGAGGTCACAGATGACGTACGCAAAACTACGCTCCAGTGTTTACAAGTGTGGAGAAAGAGGACCGTTCTGATGTTGTTGTATGTGGAATGATACTAATTAATGTCTTTGTGTCAGATAATTGTTTAAAATGGTCCGCAAATGTGCATTTCATATATGTAACACGTGAACTTTTGACGTCATTATGCAATTACGTGAGGTCACCCTGGGGCGTCACAGGAGCGGACATAGACATTATTAAGTAGTGGTTTAAAAGTGCATATTTTTTATTTTTCTTGCCAAAAATGACAATCGTTTCGCTAGATAAGATCCTTATGCTTCGTTTGAGATCGTTTAGAGTCCTTTGAAACTGCAATTTTAAAATGCATTAAAACTGTTAAGTTTTGGGGTCCATTAATATCCTTTAAAATGAGAAAAATCCTAGAATTTTTACCTCAAAAAACATAATTTCTTCTCGACTGTACAAAGAAAGACATCAACATTTTGGATGACATGGTGGTGAGTAAATAATCTGGATTTTTTTAAGAAAATGGACTAATCCTTTAACCAACCATTGCTTTCAACTTTTAAATACCGCTACAACCTGAATTGATGTTCGCGATTGTGTTAGGGGCGGGCCATGCTCAGTGGCTCCAGTGCGTCATCAAGCCACCGTGTTAGGGCCGCCCAAATAATCTTGAAATCAAAAAAGTTGACAAACTGTTTAACGGTGTAACTACACAATTTAGTACTACATAGTCTTTGGAACGTGTTTCAGCAATACATTTCTAACATGTATAATGTGTTCAGAAACAATTTTCTGAATTGAGTTTACATGGACTTTAAGTACATCCTGCTGAAGTGTGTGTGTGTGCCTGCTGGGACTGCAGTCTGATCCTCGACTGAACACAGAGTCTAGAGATAAAGTCGCTCTCTAAGCTTTTCCTTACTCTCCAAACTCTGGTCTTTTACCACAACACAGAGTCTGGGAAAAGCAATCACTTTGAAGATTACACCACATTGGATCAGTCTCCACCAGAGTCTGCATATTCAATCAAGCAACGAAGACGCAGAAGAGGCAACCCACCCCTACGACGCCTGCTCATAAATATCTACAGAGCCTCTGAGATAGAAAACTAATTATAATTGTGCGAGAAACATGCAGTGATGGCAAGTATATTTTCACTCATCAGGCAAATGAGACACAAAGGGCTTGTTTGCGAGATGGCACGGCCGTTTCTAACCATCATTAAGTTATTAAATTCACCCCAGGCAGTGAGTAAACAACTTCAGATGGCTTTCACGCTCGGTCCGGCTCTCCGCCGGCCAGGCCGTTATTGGGTTACGGTGAAACTTCGACAAAGAGCTAAATGACTCTGGAGAGAAAGAGAGAGGCGGGTGGTATTAGAGTAGAGTATGCCGGGAAAAAGCAGGACGGGGAAAATAATGAAACCGAGGCCAGACGCATAAAGCATTAAGATCGAGTGAGGGCTAACAAGGTTGGGATGAGAATTGGACATGCGGTGTCGACTGAAATAAACTTTCATTACTTGCTGTCACAGTTAAGATAGCTGCTCTGAAATTTTGGACTTTTTCTGCTATCACACAAACCACAAGCTGGCTAAAAACCTGACAGGATTTGGAATTGAGCTCAGTTGGAGTTTTGTATTCTTTGGTGTTTAATAATAAACTGTTACTTGAAGCAAAGTGCATTCTTCTTTAATTGTCTGCATACTTTTTATGCAGCAAAGACACTCACTCAGTATGCTGGCTGGCTGTGCACCTAAACCTAGTCCTTCAAAAAGGATAAATTAAGCATGACTCTCTTTTAAATGGCTGTCTTTGAAATGAGGATTACCTGTTAATTTGTTTCCGAATAAAAAAGGGGGTGTCATTTACATGCTGTCTACCTTCTCCAAGCAGCTCGAAGCGGAGCTGCAGATCTGTCCCACTGACAGGAATTAGAGCTGTCTGTCAATGTGAATGACATGTGAGACCGAGCACCTCACTGATGAGATTTTGCACTAGGGTTTGGCATCCATCTTTAGCTGAAATGATTCCCTCCAGCATTTCAATAATCATCAGTTCAGTCAAACAGTTGGCAAAAACATTGTGTTTAGAGATCAAGCTAACATGATACAGCTAAACACTGAGTTTAAGATTTCCATAAACATCTGAGATATAAAGTCACTCCGTTATACTCATAATGCATACTGTTTATCATAGTTGCACTAAATCATTGGATATATTTGAAGAGCTAAAAACCTGGGTTGTATTCCCTAACCACCTGCAATCCAGGTTAACGCTTTTTCCACCACTGACAAGCTATCTCGTAAATTAAAAGAAAACGCTTCCTTGAAAATTGCTATCACCATGATTTTATGCAAATTTTGAAGTATCGCATCAAAAACGACTGATGGAAATTTATAACAAAAATCCCTTAATTCACTTAAATAATTATCTTAAAGGAATATTCCATGTTTTAAAAAGAAAAATCCAGATAATTTACTCAGCACCATGTCATCCAAAATGTTGATGTCTTTCTTTGTTCAGTCGAGAAGAAATTATGATTTTTGAGGAAAACATTGCAGGATTTTTCTCATTTTAATGGACTTTAATAGAGCCCAACATTTAAAACTTAACTCAACACTTAACAGTTTTTTTCAACGGAGTTTCAAAGGACTATAAATGATCCCACACGAGGCATAAGGGTCTTATCTAGCTAAACAATTGTCATTTTTGACAAGAAAAATAAAAAATATGTTTTTTTAAACCACAACTTTTCGTCAAGGTCTGATCCAGCGCAACCTAACGTAAATGCGTAGTGACATAGGGAGGTCACGTGTTACATATATAAAACGCACATTTCCGGACCATTGTAAGCAATAAACTGACACAAAGACATAAATTAGTATCAGTTGACATACAACAATGTCGGAACGGTCCTCTTTCTCAACACTTGTAGAGTTTCGCGTTCGTCCTCTGTGACCTCTTGACTTCATGACGTATTGCGTGGGGTCACGCTGGCGCATCACAACCGGATATACACGAGAAGTTGTGCTTTAAAAGTGCATATTTTTTATTTTTCTTGTCAAAAATGACAATAGTTTTGCTAGATAAGACCCTTATGCCTCGTTTGGGATCGTTTATAGTCCTTTGAAACTCCGTTGAAAAAAACTGTTAAGTGTTGAGTTAAGTATTAAATGTTGGGCTCTATTAAAGTCCATTAAAATGAGAAAAATCCTGCAATGTTTTCCTCAAAAAACATAATTTCTTCTCGACTGAACAAAGAAAGACATCAACATTTTGGATGACATGGTGGTGAGTAAATTTTCTGGATTTTTCTTTTAAGAAAATGGACTAATCTTTTAAATAAAAAGTTTTTTATGCTCGTTTTAGGTGGTTTGTGACTTATAAAAAATTAAATGCAAATAATGGGTGATTAACGCAATTGCCTAATAAATTACATAGCAAACATTAAACCCACGGGACTGACCGTCTAGCTGTTCCCGCTGACATTGTCTTTATCATATATTGGGCTTGACATCGTCGTATCCGCCTCTTAATCCGCACTATCCAACCACAGCACTGCTATTTAGTGCAGAGATCAGCTCATTTGAATTTTAAAGGACACACCCAAAAACTGCACATTTTTGTTTACACTTACAAAGTGGCAATCTTAACATGTTATAATAAATTATCTATATGGTATTTTGAGCTAAAACTTCACATACGTACTCTGGGGACACCAACGTTTTATTTGACATCTTAAAAAAGTCTTATGAAATGTGCCCTTTAAAAAGACGCTGGCAGGGAAAGTGTTAATCGGGTGTTAATTTCTAATCTTATTCATGTCATAAATACTTAATAAAATGAAGATCAAATGACTAAATAATAATAAATTATATCCTGATGTGCATTGTAGTAAAGGGCGCTTTCTGCTCTCACAGTAATGAGTACAAGGATGCAAACTCATCACTCAGGGGTGACAAAAGTGACAAAGATGCTAGCTCGAGTTAGATATATATAAATAACAAACCAGTGAATATATCATGATAGATTATGGTTACAATTATTTAATTTATCAACAAAGCATTATTTTCACAATGGATATAGTGCTGTATAACAACATTAGGAGTGATTTTGTGCACGTTTGTTACACAAGAAATTTACCCAAATCCCTTTTTTTTATCTAAACAATCTACATAACCTTTTTAAATCTAAACAATCTACATCATTTTACTTAATATATTTATTAATAAGTATATTTTGTATATATTTTAATATTTGTCTTATTTGATTCTATTTTTTATTTTTTTATTTGTATTAAAGCAATTTATGGGGAAACATCTTGAACTAAGTTGACACTTTAATGACACAAAACTGACAACTCCATGAAATCTCCTGAGCTATGAAAGATCAACATCTGAGTCATAACATTTCCTTTGGATTTGCTAGATCAAGCTAGTTTGTTGTATCTTCCACATCCTAGCACTCAGAAGTGACATGCAAGAATCACACCATGCAAATCGCAATTAGCTCTGCATTTAAGATGTTTGTGCCATTATATGGTTTTTATAATCCTAAATTAGTGAATCAGGTGCTGGCAGTAAACTAAATACAGATGTGAACCGTACAACGTAATGTGCCAACAAACGTCTGCCCTGCAGCAAACTACTTATGACCACTGGCCAAAACATCACAGCTCTTATTCCAATACATTCCACAATTCTGGATTGCACAGATTTATGGAAAGCCTGAATCACAAGAATCTTAAAAAACCTCATATACTGTAGTATGTCACATGTCTTTCTTTTATAACTTATAAGTTGATTCTCTTTAAGATATCTGAGGCTTTTAACTGAGCCACTGACATGAATCTAGAGAGACACGCCGTGACTAAATGCGATATGAGGCGGATGAGGGGACCCAAAAACTGCCACACAGTACATGTCACTGAGAATGGCCTCCTTGTCAGATGTTCTCTGTAACTTTTATGATTGTTTGGCAAAGTTGACTTCAAAGAGTCGAATCTTTGGCACCGCTCGCGGTGTGTGAGAAAGGCGGGCTGGCGAGGGGAGTGGCACCAGCGGCTGATGGGAGCACAGAGAGCGAAAGGGATGGAAGATGCTGGAGTGGAGAGCTGAGCCCTTTGATCTGTGTCAGCCGTGAAAAAGTACAAAAGAATCAAAAAGCAATGAGAAGAGGAGCACATAAGATTGCAAACAAGGCCTGCTCACTATTCCCTGTGGAAGTACGAAGGGAAAAACAAGACAAGACAAGAGCACATTTTAGAAATTCTGTGGGCTGTTTAGGGGTTTCTCTCAAGCCTAACGCTGAAGCAATTAGCATTGAACCATCTTCCCGAAGAGACAGGACCCAAGCAAATCCAACGCTCTAACATTGTTAGCGTAACAAAATTAGTAGGGACAACCCACCCGTGCCAAATTACACAATTCATTTAATTGACAATCCGGGAAGATCCATTTATCAATCAAAGTGTCTGCCAGTAGTCTTTTGTAATTGGCTGTTAGTGCGTTTAGCAGCATCATTTTTTCAACTCTTGTTTTATCTAAGCTTTTAATTTGTGCACACTGTATAATGTTTGCCATCATTTAAAATTTACACATCGTAAAAGATTAAACTTTCACAATGCCCATCTTAAAGGGGTCATATTATGAAATGTTTTTAAGATGTAAAATCAATCTTTGGTGTCCCCAGAGTGTGTATGTGAAGTTTAAGATCAAAATAATCCACAGATAATTAATTATAGCATGTTAAAATGTCCACTGTGTAGGCCTGAGCAAAAGTGAGCCATTTTTGCTAAATGCACTAAATGGCAGTGCTGTGGTTGGATGGTGCAGATAAAGGGGGCAGTATTATTGTAATTCGCCTTGCTACCTACTTCACAAAACAGGCGAAATCTGATCAACCTAATTTTTCACATAATGGTTTACCCAAACAAAGTTACTGGGTTGATCCTTTTCACATTTTCTAAATTGATAAAAGCACTGGGGACCCAGTTATAGCACTTAAACATGGAAAAAGTCAGATTTTCACACTATGACCCCTTTAAGAGGAACCAATAAAAATAACAACTGACAGATTCACATAATGATGCGCTAACAAATTGCCAAGTCAATACTATACAACCATGCTACCAGACATCCTCTTTTGTCTATAGCACAACTGATTTCAGAAATTATTTTTTTTAGATTTATATAGTGGCTTGCATTAATTTGTGAAATGTAACATGAAATGATGAAAACCAACCAATAAACAACCAATTCGGTGAGGAAAGAGTTAAAACACTGGGCTTTAATCATAAATAATGAAAATGTGCAATTTGAATTTGAGATACTATTTATATTTAACTTATTCCCAGCCGGCCTTTTTTTTTTTAAGTTGCATGCCAGCATTTTTTTGTAATTTTCACAAAAGTTTCACAAAATGCCTTCCAGGAAAATTTTCTTCTAAAATAAAAACATACAAATATATCAAATGAAAGAACAGACCCTCTGCTTTCTAACAATCAATAAACAAACAAACAAATTGGGAAAAAAACCATTTCATCCTATCTATATTTTTTTCTCTGCTTATAAATATCTCTTAAATATGGGTGTTTTTCTTAGAAAATACACTTTTTTGTTTGGTGGTGGTGGCAGTTGGCAAACCAGCCTTTCACTGCCACCTATTATTATCTTAGTTCATATTTTATAGCTTAAGTGTTTAAAAAATGACACTGAGCTAACGTTACAGTGTAAAATGTGTACTATAATGTTATACAATGTACAAACTGGCTGCCAAACTTCCCTTTACATAGCAGTGATCCATGATCGCCGTCTACCCTCGTCTTTAGAAAACCAAAACATTAGTTATTTTCAACAAGATATTTGTTCCAGAGTTTAGTTTAGACACTACTCTATATGTAGCATTTACCAACTAATCAAATGGCCTGAGGATGAGTAAATAAATTATAGAACATTAAGCGGATGTAGATTGGGTAACCCACCACGCACACTCACACACACATGCACGCACGCACACACACAGCCTCACTGAAACCAACATTTTGTGTACATTTTTATATAAATGTTTTATACCATGCTCATGTTTAGTGCACGGCAGTGGCGGCTCGTGACTGCTCATCCAAGGGGCGCAAATTCAAAATATGTGTTTGGAGTGTCATGCGTGTTGCTTGCGTTTTCAAAATATGTGTTTGTTGCGTCATGTGAACCATGTGCATCACGTGTTTTGTCAAAATAAGTGCCTGCTGCACATGCGTCAAAACCGTTTATGATAAAAGAAACGCTCACATTCACAAAATACACGCAAGACACTCCCTTAACACTAAACTCTGATTACGTATGAGATTATGCGAGTATCTGGCAAACGCGAGCGTCTCTTTTATCATAAACCCTTCAGACGCGTCTGCAGCAGGCACTTATTTTGACAAGACACGTGATGCATATAGGTTCACTCGACGCGCCAAACACATAATTTGAAATAAGGAACCACACACATGACGAGCTACATACATGTTGTGATGAACTTCACATCGAGCGCCCTCAAAAAAAAAAAGTAACCGGCCGCCACGGATGCACAGGGATCAGTGTGTAATATTATCGCTTGTTTTCTGAAACGTACCTTGAAAGAGGGCAGCATTCTGAATGATGAGAACTTTAAGCTGAGCGCTGGTAGCCTGGAGACTCGACTCCATATTCTGTTTGGCAATAAGCAGGTAACGCTCCTCCATTTTGCGGGAACAGCAGGTCAGGCCTTTCGGCTGGCACACCTGCAGATCCGAGCCTGAAAAATGGATGAGAATGAGAATTACAGTCATAGCAATAAACAAGCAAACAGACTGCAGCGCTTTCTAAACTCCATCAAACGAGTGTTTGCCGAACGAGTCGAGCGTTATTGAGAGCTGCAGTAAATGCTTTGTTATATTGAGCGCATTGTTTATATAACCTATTCAAACCCAGCATCAAATCACACAGAACAGTGGGTTTATCAAACGCAACAAAATGAATCTCTGGAATTAAATTGAAACGTGTTATTTAATTTCTGCGGATGCCATTTCATCTCATTTCCATATGCCAAACTGATTAGTGCAAAACAAATACTCATTAAAGGAAAACAAGATCAGGCGGATCCCATGAGACCGCTGCTATGTACAAATCTGTCCATTTACAATCTGAAACAGTTAAAGCGCCATGTGAGTCAGATGAAAGAGACATATATTAACAAGCAAGTCCACTGACAGTTCTGTTTTGTTTAGTAAGGTGACAGATGATTTGTTGACATCTGTTTGAATAAAATAAAAATGTGAAGGTTATCTATCAAAGAGGCATAATTCGTTTTGCTGGGATCTTTTGAAAAGAAGAACAGCCTATTGAAAAATACATTCACTGTGGTAAGGTTCTTTAATTTTGGCTCACACATGAATTATAAAATAAAATAAAAAATTTCAGTGAAAAGTAAAATCTCTGTTGAATCAAACATCAAGGATAAGCTACAGAAAATGACCAAAGTCTACATCTGATTAAGTCCTCTGTGTTATTCTGTGAGATGGACTTAATGACCTAAATCCTACAAAGGATTCAATTTCATTATTTATTAGCTCCTTTCATAAGTAAGCATAAAACTTTTAATCTCATGGCTTTTTGAATCGCAGAAGGTTCTGCAGTGAAATAGAAACCACACCAAAGCACACCACGGTCATGTTTATTCTAATGTAGAGCATCAAATAACTTGTTAACACAGAAGTAAGTTGTTGTTTTGAACCGAATACACTGTGGAATTAATTTGCTTTTGGACATCGAGGTCACACACTGCGTAAGAACCAGGACTAAGAAGTTAGGGCTGAAAAATTAATGAAATTATTGCAAATGTTTTCCCCCGGGCCGCTGATCCGCATTCGGAAATGTGGCCAATTATCTTGTGATTACACATGCAGGGAGGGAACTTGAATTTCTCAAAAGCTACCACCCTTGAATCCAACAAAATCTTCATTTCTGTGATAGTCGTGCGAAAGCCTCATATTTGCAACTTTGTTTTCAGTCACTTTGCTGCTGTCATCTCATGCATCTTAGAGCAGCTCTGTTAAACTGGATCCAAATGAAGTGTGTGTGTCTATCAGCTACCTGAGGGGGCGGAGGAGGTTGCACTGGCTTGATTGATAGCGCTGTAAACAAACTTCAGACGAGTCCCAATGCACCAGTTCACACAGACAGAGATGATGATGATGATGATGGGGTAGGAGAAAAGGAGGGCATAACAAGATCTGGGTAAAGAAAGTGTATCTGTTTAAAAGAGGCTTTTGGTATACCGTCATAACTATTGTGAAACGTCAGACTAAAAATAACACAGGATGGATTTTCTTATGAAAAGACCTGAAGAGCTCGTTTCCCAGTGACCAGCATGAGATGAATTTGGAAATGGTGGAACGGAGGAACTTCATGCTTTTTAGTGGTTCTGAATGCTGTGTTCGGGTTCAGGGTCTAGTATAAGAGTTGAAAGATGCTGAATGAACTATTGAATGCACATTAAATTCCCATTCCATGACAGCTCATCATCAAAGATAGGTATATAAATCCAAAAAGAAACCCTAAAAATATACTCTACAAATTTGTTGATCAAAATAAGTAAATAAACCATGGCAGAGATTAAAATGCAGGAGATTTAAGTGCTGCCAAATTTTAAATCTGGTATGAAAATGAGAAGACAAAATGTCAAAGAAATCGCCTTAGGGGAAAAGAAAGAGCTGATTTACTAAACACACGACTGCCTGTTGGGAATGTAAATAAACCCATTACCTTCACATTCCATTGAAAACAAACAACGGTAGGAAAAACCCCACACTCTCTGATCACCCATCTGCAGCATCCCAATACGGATATATAATGAGAAATAATAGGACAACCTGCCATACCGTTCTGGGCGGCATCTTCTTTCATATTCACACCGACAGGCTTAATATCCAAAATCAATACTTGCAAAGGAGCGGCGACAGATAAGATCGAGCTAATTTCAGATTCCTGGGCCAAATTATTAAGCTGTCAATAGCCCAACTTGTAGAGAGCTGGGGTGGAGTTGGCTGAAAACAGAGAGAGAGCTCAGGCAGATTTAGTAATTATCTTCAGCAAAACAGACAATTTCATTGGCACGTCTGCCGTTTGCAGATGATAAATGTATTTTATTAGAGAAGTTGTAGGCTGTCAGGGAATTGTGAAGGTCTTTACAGGAACAATATTGCTCCCTACCGAGAAGCATAAACAAATATTACTTCACAGTCTGTAACTAAAGACTGCTCATACATGCGGTCGATTAGATTTGTTTTCTGAATAAAGAACTGAAAATATTTATATATATATATAAAAAGAACAAAACTGTACACCCGAGTCTACAAATGAAATCTTGTTCAACATATGGCTTTCATGTACTTCCAGATCTTGTTTGCAGCCTCTATGGCACAATGTACAGTCAGTGTTTGGGATTGACATCTATTTAAAGGCGCTCTAAGTGAATTCACGCGTTTTAGACCATAAAACATTTTTTGTTTCATACAGTAAACATCTCCTCACTATCTGCTAGGTGCCTGTACCCTGAACACACTGTAAAAAAATGCGGTCTCTGTAGACAGCCTAGGCTCAACAAACTGCAACAAAAACAAAGTGGTCAAACCTACAACCACGAAACATAACAAAGTGTTCCAGCCAATAAATGACAATAAGGATTTGGGAGTGGGGGTTGGGCGCATTCATGACTCGTTCAGAAAGCACGGAAGGGATGGCAGGAGTTAGCTACGCTCCATTTTGTTTGACAACACAACGTCAACAAGAAGTGACGTCACAAAGATTCGCTTAGAGCCGTTTACAGTTAAAAAAAATTAATTTGTTTTGAAATATTGTGGTATTTTTGAGTTAATTATAGGCCTCATTATTTTTCAACATTCATGTGCCCTCAAAATCGTGAATCAAAAAAACAAATCTCCTCCCCTATTTGAAACAATCTCTCTTTACTTCTGGTCATATGGTACGGCAGGTAGACGGGGTCTAGGAAAACACTTTAAAGAGCACCTATTCACGATTCACGTTTTTACATTTCTTTTGCTGTTTATTAATACATGTTAGGGCTGTAAAAAGACCTGTCTAAAATCGATTCTGCATCCCAAGGTTGCGATTGTGGGTTTCATGCACAGCTTGTGTGTGTACTATGGCTCTGTGATCAGTAGGAAGTCCTTATCAAACTAAAATCATTATGAGTCGGAGTCGTTTATAACGTGCATTTAAAAAGCAACACTCGTTAAACAAAATAATTCAAAATATTCTTTATTATCATCAAAATACCTGAAACAATCTGAAGAACGGCGCTATAAATATCCTTCGAGACATTTCCTGGAATAGCGTCCGTAATGCTACTTCTTCTGTGGCACAATTGGAGTTTCTGCACGAGAGTGCTGGCTTTTGGATGTGGCGGCATTTCACCGTAATTCATTCAAATTCATTCATTGAGAAAATGCACATTTGCACGATAAATCGTTACAGCCCTAGGGCATGTTATACCACGGGTCTGTTGAATGCTGTATTCTGATTGGCTGAGAAATGTTCCGTGGGTATGCATTAATTTCTAATAACCGCACACCTAACTTGTCAAATGTCTTAAAAATAGGCACCAGAGCAATGTTTGTGGTAACCGTGGTAAAAGAGGAATAATTGACTTCGCTTCGTGCCGCATTGCACCTTGGGTGTGGATTATTTTCTTATAATTCAATGGCCCATCGTCAATTATTCCTTACTTAACAATATGCAAAAGGTACACAAACCAAAGTAAACAATGACGCAAGTTATCGTCTCCAACGTAAATTAATTTTCTTGTGTACAGTTTACTTCATGGTATTGGTGATGTAGACAAGACCGACATTATCATAATTTCTCCGGCTTTGTCTCACAGCCTGTAAGTCAACTCCTGTTAAAAAATCTTTTAAACATGGTAAGGAAGGTCACATTTCCAGCTGACATCAGAGGTATTAAGGGCAATCACAACGTACAGATTAGCTGGCCAATCAGAGACAAAGCGCTTTTCAAATCCGTGTTTAGGAAGAGAGTGAAATCTGGAGCTACAAAAATGTACGGTATGTGGAAAATAATGTGTTTTTAACCATAAACCACGTATTATACCAAATACACAAAAAACCGTTGTTTTAATTAATGAAATAAGTGCTCTTTAAAGGTGTTGTAGAATGTAAAACTGTATTAACGTCTATTGTAAACTTCTTATGTAAACCCTGTGCTTGCAAAAGACCAACAGGCCAATCTCATCATAACACCAACTGTGACAGTTGTCATGTACGCCCCAACTTTAAATTACATATTTAATTAATTACAATGTTGTTATGAAAGTTGTGACTGCTAAGTTTACACTATATGCTAGTTAATGCTATATGCTAGCGTTTAGGCTGCCAGGTTCTACTATTGAAGTTACAGTTACATTTTGCAGGTCCATACAACAAAACGTAACACTCAGAAACGTCCATTTCCAATCCCTGAATAGTGATTATTCCTCAAAATCTGTATCTTCGTCTAATACAGGCTCAAACATAAGGTCTGTTTGCTCACACTGAAATGAGCTGCTCTGAGAAATAGCTAATCAGAGCAGAGCTCAACATTATTATTCATGACCCTTTCAGCTAATAATAGGTATTAAGCCCTATAAAAATTCTTCAATTTGTGTGTAATACTGCCAATATCTATACCTGTTCTCCACACAATCTTTACACACTTTTTCTTTACTTCCTCCCATCCACGACAAATACTTTGCCCGAAGGCCTCAGGCATGTAAATATCCATGTCGGAGCTCAGATGAAACAGTCGGCTCCAACAGAGACGCGGCGAGCGCTGTGTACACATTTCAGCTCCGCGCTCCTCCCTAACAAGCCTTTAGACACGGAGCACAGCCAGGCGCATACATAAGCACCATCTTTAGAAGCATTTATAAAGCTATCGGCATGCAAGTTTAATGGGGACTGTGGGGAAAACATGCTGTGTTAAGATGCAAAAAAAAGTAAAAAAAATGTTATTAGAAACATGAATTATTGAGCAACCGCAAAGGAAAGATGACATTTTTTCTAGACTCAAGTCAAAGACTTTGATATGTGTCCACTACAAGAAAGAGCAAAAGTCAGAGCGTTAATAAAAGTATATGAACTGTACGATTATGAGTTGGACTCTATTGTAAGGGAGGCGGAAAGTTTCATGGATTAAAGCAAACCTGGCTGTCCTCTTATAGTTCCATTAAAAATATTTAATGAAAAAGAAAGTACATCAGACTTCCACTACATGGAAACACATTAGGGTAAAATTCAGTTTGTGATAGATAAACTAAACAATAACACAATAAAAGCCTCGCACAAGCTTTTAAAAAGCACTGTTTTCCTCTGAGCATTGTTATAATGAGCCCGGCAAAATCCAAGAAATATGGTTTAATGGAAAGTCGGACCGAAGTCATTAGTAGAAAGTTTCATTGCTTGTAGGCATGTGATCCCTCACCTTCAACTTTAAATGGACTGCCAGAGACATTGACCTAAGCCATTATCTCATAATTACAGAAACTGTGTGGGTATTTATCAAAATATGAAGGTACTTCACTACCTAAGGCACAATCTGCCCCTTGACACCATACTAAGGTCTCATAAGAGTTTCACATAAGATCAAGCTAGAACTTATTTTATAGCACCTCAGTATAGACGGTTTCAACAGCAACATATAGTCTGCGTCCAAAATCTAAGGCTGACTTGTTGCCTCGCTGCCTCGTGAGGCAATGACTTCTGGGCATGAAAGCAGATCTGGGAAATGCATTCGGACAGCCTTCATAGGCTGCGTAATGGAATTTTAGAGAGCTTCACTGTGATAACTAATCTTATATTTGTAAACTGTAATACTAATTTATTGCTAGAAATGCAATCAAACTGTGTAAAAAGTGAAAATATAACCTTATTTACACAACATTTGGGATTCAGCAGCTTTTTTGGCCATCATTTTATTTTTCCGAACTCGACCAATCACATTACATGTGCAATAAAATTGCGAGATGAAGGTATCTCAGGAGTCACGAAGTAAAGCAAACATTGGATTCAGACGTCCCATGATGCCTTTGAATGCTGCCTCCGAAGCCCATAAACGGCCTTCGTGGTCCAAACTGAATTTCCGGGACTTGCGGGTAGATTTTCGGAAAGAATCATTCATAACAAGACTCGCTAGGAGATTTCTGATAACAAGCTAAAATAAATTGCCTTAGTTCAAGTCATAACTAGCTAAAATGTATCAGCTAGGCTACTACACTGAGCTAACTTTAACTGTGTAAAATTACTACATACATATATAGATCGGCTGCCAAACCCCTCTTCGCACAGCCGTGTCCGTGCTCGCCGTCTCCCCTCATCTTCTTTAGGAAACCGACATTTTTTTATTTTCCACAACGTATGTTTAAGAGGTCAGTTTACCACTAGCCAGAGCACACAGTTAACTTCACGACAACTGCGATAACGCGCGTGCGTCTGATGAAACCTGTAACAGTCGGTACGTCATTGCTGCACATAAAATAATACTAAAATACAGCGCTTAAAAATTATTAGACACCCTACCTATTTGTCTCAATGACTATTCAGCATTGCGAAGTGCTTTAATGTGGACTCCTTTCTTTTCAGAGAGTTTTCAACGTTTCAGAAACATTTTGAACGAGTGACGAATGTCAATTGAATTTGCGCTTTTATACTCAAATTTAAGGTGGCACATTCAACTTATCAGAAATCAGAAATTAATCAAGCATAACATTAAACCATTAAAACTCTCTTTTTTATTAAGTAATGCAAGTAAATAACTGCATCAGAAAAATTGGGCATCAGAATAAAAAACAAAGTATTTTTTCTGTCTTGTTAAACAGTACATTGGGAAATTAATGAATAACAACATTTTAGCATTAGAAATACTAGTGTATTAACCAATACAGAAACATAAAAATATTTTGTTAATTACAAAGTTAGTTTAGGGCAGAAACTTTTCATTGAATTTCCAAAGAATCAATAACAATAGAGTCCTTTTAGAGTTGTTTATTTCTGATAACAAGCAAAATAAATAAGTATACACTCACCTAAAGGATTATTAGGAACACCTGTTCAATTTCTCATTAATGCAATTATCTAATCAACCAATCACATGGCAGTTGCTTCAATGCATTTAGGGGTGTGGTCCTGGTCAAGACAATCTCCTGAACTCCAAACTGAATGTCAAAATGGGAAAGAAAGGTTATTTAAGCAATTTTGAGCGTGTCATGGTTGTTGGTGCCAGATGGACCGGTCTGAGTATTTCACAATCTGCTCAGTTACTGGGATTTTCACGCACAACCATTTCTATGGTTTACAAAGAATGGTGTGAAAAAGGAAAAACATCCAGTATGCATCAGTCCTGTGGGTGAAAATGCCTTATTTATGCTAGAGGTCAGAGGAGAATGGCCCGACTGATTCAAGCTGATAGAAGAGCAACTTTGACTGAATTAACCACTCGTTACAACCAAGGTATGCAGCAAAGCATTTGTAAAGCCACAACACACACAACCTTGAGACGGATGGGCTACAACAGCAGAAGACCCCACCTGGTACCACTCATCTCCACTACAACTAGGAAAAAGAGGCTACAATTTGCACAAGCTCACCAAAATTGGACAGTTGAAGACTGGAAAAATGTTGCCTGGTCTGATGAGTCTCGATTTCTGTTGAGACATTCAGATGGTAGAGTCAGAATTTGGCGTAAACAGAATGAGAACATGGATCCATCATGCCTTGTTATCACTGTGGCCCCCACAGTCACCAGATCTCAACCCAATAGAGCATCTTTCGGATGTGGTGGAACGGGAGCTTCGTGCCCTGGATGTGCATCCCACAAATTTCCATCAACTGCAAGATGCTAGCCTACCAATATGGGCCAACATTTCTAAAGAATGCTTCAGCACCTTGTTGAATCAATGCCAAGTAAAATTAAGGCGAAAGGGGGTCAAACACAGTATTTGTATGGTGTTCCTAATAATCCTTTAGGTGAGTGTATTACCTTAGTTTAAAGGACAAGTTCGGTATTTTACACTTAAAGCCCTGTTTTCAGATTGTTTATGGTCAAATAGAATGGTTTTGACTGAAATTTCGACATATGCGGCTGCCCCGAGAATTTTCGGGTGTTTGTGTTTCACCTCCCACCTCTACAATGGGTTTATAGGTGCACTGGAACAATCCTTTCTAAAATGCATTAAACTTTCGTTTACAAAGACGTGAAACTCACAGAGTGGTTAGGGGTGTTCACTGATATGCTCACAAAAATCGCTGCAAAAGATGCTTTCCAACAGCTGTTTTAGCATTTGTTGTTAACTTGTGGACCTATTTTTCCAAACGCCTCACACTCGTACATTCTTTCGCTGAGAGCTTGAATAATAAACACTCCAGCCCAGGTGGTGGCGCTAATCCGCCATTGCCAATTGCAAGAATAGAAACAAAGTTCCCGGCGCGGAGTAATACCGTACCTCACAGCACAACTAATACAAGTCAATGGAGTTGGCAAAAACTACGATAAAACCCGTTGGAATGCGTCTTTTGGAGCGATTTTTGTGTGAGCATATTTCAGTCAAAACCATTCTATTTCATCATAAAAAATCTGAAAACAGGGCTTTAAGTGTAAAATACCGAACTTGTCCTTTAAATCATTGCTTAACTCTTTCCCCGCAATTGACGAGATATCTCGTCAATTAAGAGAAAACGCTTCCCCGCCAATGACGAGATTTTCCGTCTTTCCGCAATTCCGCAACTTTTTAAAACCGGAAGAATTGCCCTATGGCAAGCTGGTGCATGTCCGTGTCTGTTTTAAAGATCGCTCTGAATGAGATCTATATGAAAAGCAGTCACAAAAATGGAATTATTTTTGCTTTTTGCTCAAAATATGGTGTTTTTGCAAAAACCTACCCATATTCAAAAGCTGATTGCAAAAGAACCACTAAAGGTAGGATGAAACGGTTTTTTTTGTTTGAAAGCAGAGGGTCTGTTCTTTCATTTGGTATATTGTATGTTTATTTATTTAAAGAAGAACATTTTCTGGAAAGCATTAAACTTTGGTGAAAATCATGAAAAACGCTGGCACTGGCTGGCAACTTTTTTTAAAAACGCTGGCGGTGAAAGAGTTAAGTGTATAAAAAAACTACACTGTACAGCCCAGTGACCCATGATCGTGGTCTCCCCTCGTTTTTAGGAAACCAAGATATTTGTTATATTCGACAATGTAGGCTATTTGTTCCAGGGTTCAGTTTAGCCACTAGTCAGACCATTAAACAAACAGAGAACAGAAGTTAAGTTCCATCCAGATGCGTAACCGCGACAACACGTGTGTCCGATAAAACCTATAGACATATTTTATTTTCAAGACATCTGAGCAATGTTTTAAAGTATAAATTGATTGATCTTTAAAGAAACCCAGCTTTACACAACTGAACATGTTCAATAACATTGTCCCCATTAAAAGCAAACATCAAACTTAAGGAGCAAGCTCAGTGGGGTAGTTTAACATTTCCAGAAGGACATTTTCACGATAATTAAAATAATACTGTCTGCACTGAGAGAATCCAGCTCTTGACAGGGTGAACAAGTGTCTCCATAATCTCTTTTGCCATTACTGGCATTAAAACAAGCAGCAGAAGGCCCCTTAACAGCTAATAACATGAGCTCTTGAGGGAGGTCAGTGGTACTTCATTAGCTGGATCTCATCCATGTGCACCGCTGGAGAAGAATACAGCTTTCCCTCATCTCATGTCAGGTTGTTTTGATCCCAAAGACTGCTGAGAGACTCTGACTTTACTTCATACTCATCACTCATTCAACAAAAGACCGGCTTTTCAATTAACAAACATAATGTACGCAGAAAGAAAGAAATCCTTTATAAACCATTACCAGTGGTCATTCATCCAACTGTTTATTTTTATCTGATAAACATCAACTAAATATCAAAATATAAGCCTTCAATCTGACAAAAGGTAGCCACTGTACATGAGTCTGAGCGTGAGCTGGCGTAAAGGTGCCTTTGAGACTAAAAAGACAGTCAGCTGTCTATTGTGCTTTGACATTTAGTCCTTCCCTCTGGGCATGAAGCCTGAGACTCTGGAGAGAGGCATCAACAAAAACGTTAAAGACATGGCAGCGGAGACGAGAGGGAGAAAACTTCCTATTGGCTTCTTGGTCCTGTAGCCCCCTGGCATTACACGCAGTATGATTAAAATTCAGTTCAATCCTTCTGTGGGCTGTGTCTCTGCCTGGCCTCCATGTATTCCAGAGCAGATACATCAGTCATAGCATCTTCCTCTAATATCAGTCCATCAGTCTCTCTCTCTCTCTCTCTCGTTCATGCTAAAGATGCTCTTCATCCCACTCGCAGATGCCAGTAGAGAGCGTATTTGGCAGCTGAATAGAAGCGCAGTGGTTGCATGCATCATGTACCATCCGCAACATCACCACAGGCACAAAGTTTAAAGCCCACCAATAAGTTCAATGTGGTTACAGAGAAGAAGTTCTGAAAAAAGGTCATTTGAAATGTAATCTAAGAGGATGGAGGAACACTCTAAAAATGGCTGGGTTATTTTTAAGCCATGTTGGGTAAATATTGGACAGAACACATCCCTGGGTTAAAATTGGGTGTTAATAACTGTTAGTTATTATAACCCACAACCCAACATTGGGTCATTTTAACCCAACATGTGTTCTGTCTAAAATATTGTGTTAAAAATAACCCAGCCATTTTAATGTAAAGACTAAGATGTGTGTAAAAATGTGTGCTTCTGTAAAGCGAGCATCTATAGCAAAGTTTGGGAAACTCTGAACAAAGCCAAGAGAGGGCAAATCGAGCGAAGCATTAAATCCTTGCAACCAGGCAGAATGGGTGAAACTCTATGTGAAATAAATACAATCACTAAGTGACAGCTACACTATCCAACATGCAATCTTTTACCAGTTGACATTAAGGGTGTCTACATTAGACCATTTCAAGGCCAACAATGTGCATTGGGTTCGAATCAGAGAAACCAAAGTACGTAAGCTGGACATCTTTGACGTCTGATGACCTTTATGTAAGCAGGAGGCCTAGCTTAATCTCAAACTGACATCCGATTCATTGAAACACAGCTGTATTGAGGTCATAACATCTTTAAAAAGTAATGTATTAAGTTTAGTTTTATATTATCTCTTATGTCCTTGTTATAATTTCTGGGTGGTATGGACATGTGCGTTTCACCTCTCTTAAAGGTGCAGTGTGTACATTTAAGAAGGATCTTTTGAAAGCAATGCAATATAATATAATATAGTTAACTGTGTTTTCAGTGGTCTATAAAAACTTTACAAAATGAACTTGTATTTATTACCTTAGAATGAGACGTGTCTATCTACATACACTGCGGATCCCCTTACATGAAAGCTGGCATTTTGCGCCATTGTGTTTCTACAGTAGCCCTGACAGCTCTACAGAGCGCGTTTGTCACTACTTTGTCTTAGACAATGACATGGTTGTCCTGTGATGGTACCATTGCTTCTCTATCTGCTTCGGGGTGCAATTTGCAGCGATTTTTGTGGGAGCATATCAGTGAACACCCCTGACCACTCGGTGAGTTTCAATTCTTTGTAAACGAAAGTTTAATGCATTTTAGGAAGGATTGTTCCTGTGCACCTATGCAGCCATTGTAGAGGTGGTGGGGTGACACAACCGAAACCAAAAATTCTCGGGGCAGCATCATATGTCCAAATTTCAGTCAAAACCGTTCTATTTCATCATAAACAATCTGAAAACAGGGCTTTAAGTGTAAAATACCGAACTTGTCCTTTAACTTAGACAAATTAATACATACCTATCTTTATTTAATGTGTGCACTTAATCTTTGTACAGCACGTCTTGAATATGTAAGCATTTTGCCTAGCACCATTCATTCCTTAGGATCCAAAAAGGGATATTGACGGCAGTTTGAGCGAAAGGGGGAGAAGTCAGGAGTGATGATGTTACTGCGCGCTGAGGTCGAAGTGCTGCAAACTAAGTGCTTTTCCGCCATACAACATAGTTCTCATTTTTATCTGATTATAAAATCAATTTGTTTTATTTTGTGCCACCATACTTACTCGTGTAACTACTCATGTAACAGTCTTTAAATTAGGAAAACATGGAAGTGTTTGGTGGCTTCTAAATTAATCCCTGTTTAGATCCTAAGAAATGAATGGGGTTAGGCTAAATGCTAACACATTCACAACACGGCGAAAATAAGATTAAATGCAGGCATTGAAAAAAGATAGGTATATATTAATTTGTCTAAGCTGAGGTAAGAACATAGTAAAATATTGAAAAACGGTTGTGTTTTCCTTTAAGATGCATTAAAGCAGCACATAAATCAAAACAAAATAAAAAGGCCAAACAATTAACGTCAAGGTCCGACATATACAAGGACATCCAATTAATGTTTCCGGCTACAAATGCTGGAACTGCACACAACTGAATTGTTCACACAATGAATCAAAATGAATCAAGCCAAAGGCTTCACCGCACTACTAATTACTGCACCAGGCATAAAGTCCAGAGCCCAGCGCCACTGGGACTATCAGGACTCTACACTGCCTGCGGCACGCTCAGAAAAAAAGCCCACAGTAACTCCTTTCTCTGGAGGACAAAAATGTTTAGGTTTCACTAAAACAAGAGCTTCAAAAAGTATTTAATCCCATCAGGACATACAGTCCCAAAACCAGCTAGCCTACAGATACCAAAAACGCTTTTGAAGAATTTCGATTGAAAACTACAGGCATAGCAAATGACTGGAGGCATGTGACAGGGTGCACATTATTTTCATAAGCACTCAGTAAATACTTTTTATGATCTATGACACCTGCATGTACAGATATGGCCTATAGCAGATAGTTTCAAGTATTGCTAATGTTGCTTTTCTTAAATCCTGAGGAAGGTTCAATTCAACTGTGAGATTGCCATTGCTGTGTCCTTAACACAAATGCAATCCATTTAAATTGCAAATGTAATGCCTGCAAAAATGAACAGCGCGCCTCTGATATAAAAGGAAATCTGAGAAATCATAAGGGGTAACTCTAGTTTTATGCTCATTTCCAGGTCAGAATCCTTGACTCCATCAATTGTTTGCCAAATGTTCACAATTTCTTACAATTTCTTGAAGCATTGCTGAATAAGAGATTGTCAATACCTCAAAATGAATTTGTTACATTAACACAATGCAGAATAACTGGTATTGTGGCATAAAAAAGTCTGAAATTGTTTTTGAGGCAAATGCTGCCATTGGGGGAAGAATTGCACATAAAACAACCCAACAACAAAATGCAGTCACCAGGGACAAAGCAAGATCCTTTTCAGCAGAATTTTTGTTGCAAGGGCCAAACAAACTCCACTCTCTCGGTTTCTTCCCCACTACTCTCCAGTATCCAGTTGTGAGAGAATTAAAGCATCAAGCAGCTAAGGGGAGATGTCAAGTAGACAGTCTGCCATTCATCCTGTCATTCATCACAACTCATCTATCTCCTCAATTCTCCACTGGGAAATGTAGCAACTTTAATAAACACACTAACAAAATCCACCTTCTCCAGTGTGACAAGTAATTTACACTAGGTATGGTGACAAGAAATACATTTACAGCTCTCCCCGGGGCTACTTTGCTCCCCAGACGATGACGACAATCCAGTTACGATACGTACTATTTTGAACAAAGTAACATGAAATTGGAACATCTAATCAAATATATATATTCAGTTGTTTTTATTGCCAGTTTTGTTATCTGTTAGATTGCTTCACTAATGTTATTACATGACTACATCCAATAGTATTAGTGAAATATTATAACAACATAAGTAATCCAACCAACTAACAACACGTTACTCTTTAAATAAAATGTTTGAATAATAAAAATGTCAAAATCTGCACAATAATAAGATAATGTTGTAGATTTAGACCACGTCATGCTTATTAAGAGAGTTTAGTTTCCAATTTTCTTTTACTATCCAGAAGACAAATCGCGCACATAGATATGGCAACTTTAACATTTCTCTCTACAGAGCCTGGAAGCCTTATTGGAAAGCAAAGAAAACTTCAAAACGTGCGTTAATACACAGATAATTTAGTTCAAACGCAACTTTGATCTGAATAGCTCAGTTTACCTGAGACCGGCGTTTCTGGGGTCCATTTCATCCCCGGGTACAGAAACTGAAAAGACGAGCGCACTTCGCGACAGTCCAGCACCTGGCTATTCGGATGAGAGGACGGCAGTAACAGGACGCACAAAATCAGTGCGCCTTTCAACTTCAGTCCAATCATTTTGAATCCAGATGAGGTAGGAAAAATACAAATTTAGGTTAAAGGTTTGATTAAAGACGCGGGAGGAGAACGCAGGAATGTCCCGTGTTGCGTAAAGTGAGCAGAAAGCGTTGTGTTGGTGTCAGCGGCGGCATCCCATGCGCTCTGTGCGCAGTGACAACAGGAATCCCGTACAGCTTCTGATCTCCACCTCATTTACAGAGACCAACTTCATGCTCACAAATCCAGGTCACATTTGCCGCTTTAATAAGAAGGGACTGTGGGGTTTCCTTATAACATTTTAATTTCTTTAAAGGAGACGATGATGGAAAATAGCCTATTTTAGATTACAATATATATATATATATATATATATATGTGTGCGCAAGTTGTGGTTTTGAAGGCAGGGGGCGCGCTGTAAACCTTTAGCGCTGCTGCTTTCATGTGCACAGCAAAATATACAAACCTGATTTATAGTCATGGGTCATTGAGGTAAATTAACTTGCAATAATTAAGTTTTCCATTTAAAATAATACTACTCGTGTCCGATAGATTTACATGATAAACATTTATTTGTTTTTACATGCTAAATAGCAAGCATATCAGTAACATGCAGTTATCTGATGCCATCTAGTGTTTCTGAATAATATTGCTACTCACTGTAACTTGTAAATCACTGAAATCCCTTCTGTAATCCATTCAGTTCTCAAACGTTGATTGACATTTCATGGTATTTAAATGACAAGGCGCACATTTTAATGAGAGAATTGAATCTAGCGGATTACAGATGGATACCGTGCAATTTTGATTTAAGTTTTGGACGTTTAGAAAATTGCAAAGCCATCCACCCGAAAACAGCAAGACAAATATTTGAATTTTAAACATTAAAAACAGCATAAACTTCATTAGGTTTAGACCTTATACATAGTTAAGTAAATATTACATCAGTTCAATATACGACCATGTCTGTGAAATCCAGACCAAAGTCTTTTAATCTAATTATGACATTTGGAGCATCAGAGTTTGATTTCACATTAATGTTAAACTTTGACCAAACCTTTCTTCGTGAGTATTAAAGAAATCAAGGTTTTATTTTAACAGAACGACTTTATGTAGAAACAGTAAATCACAAAAAAAGACTTCAGATGGGTTTTCATCAAACAGGTCACATATTAGAATGCATGCATGTAAATATATACATACTGTTTTTTGTTAGGTTTACAGCAATTTACTAAAATACACAGTTCCTGGACGCTAACTGTATATACATGCATGTTTTTGGGAAGATCCTCTTGATTGTAGATAGTTAAGAGAGCAGTTTTTCCCTGCTGCAGCGAGTTTTGCATGGATTTGCACAGCGTGTTTAAATAAGGCTGGATGCAAGCCTGCAAAACTCACTGTTATTCCACATAACAGGGCTGATCCATCAGCTGCAGCTCATAGTGTCAGGCAGAAGGTGACCGGCAATACTTTAAGTGCAAACACTGCAGTAGATTTACTTTACACTACCCGCACTGTGAGCACTTTGGTACTGCCAGGACAAACTATATAACTCGTAGGAAAAAGTCAATTCAAACCTGTTGGATTAACAACATGCGAATGCCAGTGCACAGCAGGGACTGCATGGAAAAAAAAACTTGAAGTACATTTTTGCTTCCAAATGCTAAAAACACAGCTACTCCTGCCGAAAGGAGCACCTGGTGCAGTAGATACTAGACTACTTCACTGACTACACAAGATGCACCTTAGCAGGAGGACTGGATATTACGGAGTTCATGTGGGATTAATTCTTCAGGAATCTTCAAGCACCTAGGATAAACAGAAAAAAATGATTAACTGTTAATCTTTATACCCTGTGAAATAGTTTAAACACCTCAATCAGTGAACCAGAATAAATATATAAATAAAAAAATGAATTAAAGTAACTAAGTAAACTTAGTAAATTAGCCATGTGCTTGGCGTTTAATAAATAAAGGTCAGCGTATGATCAGAGTCTGCTTGAACTGCATTGGTGGTCCTCGTTGGCGCGCTTTGCTCGTTTTTCATTTGGCTTTTCAAAATGGAGGATCATCATCTGAAGAGTAATTTGTAGGAAGCACTTAATTACTGTTGTGTAATTAACTAACGAACATACAACCAAAACATCAAACTAAAACGTAATTTTAAACGTACAAATAACGTAAAGTTGACGTTGTCTGTCTATTTATTCGAAATTCAAAACTTTTTCACGCGTTACATAACACAGTGAGGCGCAATACGATAAGTTTAAAACAAAAATAAGTCAACGACTGATAGGAAACATACTTTGTTTGTGAGGTCGAACTAGGCCTTGGGGTCGGGGCTCAATTTTCTGCTTGTGTGGCCCATGAACTTAAATTTGACAAATACGCAACAGGCTGACGTTTAATCGACGAGTGCCATTTGTTTATTAAATGTTAATTAACGCAAGCACAGCCACTAAATTTTTATATATGCGTTTACAAAAGAGTGGGGTTTTTCAACAGGAAATGAAGTCCTTGGCGACATTTAGGAACTGACAATAACAACAGGATCGTGCTTGTGTAAGTAAATGTCTGGCTCCACATTTGGTTTAATGACAGGCGACAATGTTTTGTTTAACCAGTTTGTACTAAAAGTTTAAAGAGACATGCACTGTAACAATATCACACCTGGGTGAAGCTTTAGATAGACTGGCCAGTGCAATGGAGAAGGGTGGAGGAACCACGTGAAAGTTGCCAAAAAAGTTGAATGATTTAGTTTGCGTACCTAAATAAAGCTATATTAACATACTGAACTGACGGAATGCATAAAGTTTTGAGCTTTTTACTTGCTGTTAAACTCTAACATGATTAAACACGAAGCAATATGAGTTTAAAACAGGAAATTTACAACATACTTAAGATTTATTTTACTCAGTACGTAAAGGGAAATTACAACTCGTCTGTAAATTACACAACGAAATTAATCTACACATAACTGAAACTTTAGGAGTAATTGTTTTATTTACAAAAAAATATTTACTTTAAAACAGATGTGATTATAACAACCTCGGGTTGTGTTTATTTATCTGACATATTTAAAAATATATATATATGATTGTTAAAAACGATTTCCACTTACATGTGATCAGTTAAGTCAAGCAAACACCTCCAAATTATATCTAAGCACCCACGAGTCCATTGATAGATCAATCTCCTCCAAGCAGCAGTCATGCAGTTTAACTTTACATTGTCTGTTAGCTCCTCAGCTGCTCCAAACACAAAGCCTGCCCCACCGATAAACATCGCAACAATCTCAACGTTTCCACAGTCATTTCTTGCCACAGCGTAAAGCCACGCGTGAACTCTGGCCACGACACCAAATAAGCTGTGGCTTTGGTCTGCATTAAAGGCCTTGGCGGATCTTAAATAAGCGCGTAACTTAGGAGCTGTTTAGACTCATCAGGTTGTAAGTTTACGAAAGAGGCGCGAACGTCTCGTCATGTGATGATGGGCCTCGCGAGCCACCTCCTCCCCACCCAACTCACTCAATCCCCCCGCTCTCATATATCCTGCCTTCTGATATAATGGGTCGGTTTGGGAGTGAGTGAGGTAGGGTTATACTTTACATAAATCGTTTTATCTATAAAAATTATTATGATTTACTAATACTTACTTTTTAGGTTGGCAGAAAATGTAAAAAAAAGCTTTTGGGACTGATAAAACGTTCCTAAAGCAAACTTGGTGCATTATTGTTTTAGAAAAGCAAACAAAAGTGGAAATAAACCAAATCATATTAATTCAAACACACACTTTTTAACATAATAGGCCACATACCTGACAACTGAAGTAATCTCTGGGAATGAAGTTCTCAGTATGGTACTGTGCAGATGTTTCATGTTAATCCATGCCTCCACTTGTGATAGTCAACAAAACGTTATGTCATGCATGTAATTGTAGAGCATCCCTTTTTTCTTGTTGGGGGCCGGGGTTAAGGAAAGTAAACACAAAATGCCTGCATGTTAGTAAAAACTCCCTGCTTATCAAAAATGCTTGGAAATCTGAAATCCAAACCTTAAAGACATTGCATAAAAGCTAAAAGTTTCCTATTTCGGTGTAAACACATTGTATATGTTTGACTGTCTTATGAATCCTGTGGTCAAAGTGAGACAGAAGGCTTCAGTGACCTCTGACCCTGGTTCACTCAACCCCCACTACTTCACAGTGTGTTGTATGTGAACTATTGTATTAGGCTTCAAACAGAATTTCCTTTAGCATTCCTGCGTCATTTTATACACAAGGTCATTGTGTGTGTTTATTGTCTTACTTTTTTAACACAATAAAAATACATATTTGAAACATTTAAAACACTTCTCAAAACCCACAATATAAATTCACAATTTTCTAAAGATTTTAAGTAAAAAAAAGTCGTATGACAAAACCCAACTCTATTAGATAGGTAGATTGCTAGAAGCATCTTTTTGAACTTTAACCTACTTTATTTCCCCCCAAGGCACAAAGTAATCTACATGTTCAAAAGTTAAAACCGGAAGAGGATAGTGTGTATATTAATGTCTATATTTATTATGCCAAAGTAGTTGCTTATAAATTAACAGAGTAAAGTGCCATATAATGTTTTAAGATAATTTTAAAATAAGTAAATGTACTTATTTTTGTCATTTTTGCCCATTGTTTCTTTGATACGACAAACAGAAGATGAAACACACAATGCATACAATTTGGTTAGGGATAAGTGTTTTAAGTTGATTTTGTACCTTGAACAAACACACAGGCCGTTTCTCATTTCGAAGTGTGCAGCCTCCGGAGGTCGCATTTTTATGCTGCATACGTCATCAAGACTGTCTTATTTCAGAATATTAACAATGATTAAGTTGACTATTATTCTAAATTAATCGTAAATTTTTGTAATATGCTTATGACTTGCGAATGTAATGTTCAGTTAACTTAAATAATCCTAGCTTGATGACGTATGCAGCCTGCATATGCGACCTCAGCAGGCTGCAGCTTTTATATTGAGAAACGGCCAGTGTTTTGAACATTGTTTGTTGTGTGTATAAAACGATATCTATACTGTAATTTACATGTTTGTTTAATAAAAATTTTCAAGTGGGGTAAGGTTAGTTAACAAAAAGGAAGACGTTGCTTGTTGGATTATTGCAAGCATGTACATATTGCATGACTCTACCACCAGAGGGCGCGTGGCGTTTCTCGCGCTTTTATTGAAAACCGGAAGTTGAACACATGCACTGTCGTCAACGACGCCAAGAGTGTTTTCGTAAGTACCTTCCGCGAATCCTACATGTATATCTACTTGCATGTATAAATAAACCCACACGTACATTGTACGGGGATTATTATCATAAAATATCAATATTAAAAGACAGCTCAGACCCCGTCGGTTTAGTGGTAACGTCGCTTTAAAACGGTATGCTGTGATCCAAGCCCTCTCTATTAGATTAACCAAAAACACGCATTTAAAACGGAAGCTCGTTTTATGGAAAACATGGAAATCTCAGAGGAAAATACTGAACAGGCGCCAATACCATTGAATTCCACAGAAGATCATCACTGGGTGGAGAAACTCTTCCCTCCTCATTTCACAATACAAAACCTGCTGGAGAACAAGACCAACACAAGTGAAAAACATTTCACAGGCACAGAAGAACCCCAGAGGGGCAATCGAAGGCAAATCTACTTAACTGCTTTGAAAGAGGTGCAGCACATTGAGAGGTTGCAAAAGAAAGAGGCCCTAGAAAAGAAAATTAGACACGAGCCATCTGTAAATAGACTGCACAGTGAGAAACCAACTACTGAAAACCTTCCTGACCAGAGTGAAAGAGAGGATGAAAAAGAGATGTGTATTTGGAAGGAGACAGACATCACTAAAATACGAACTGGTTTTGGAGAGATGACAAGGGACCGGTGTCGACTTATGCACAAGCTCAGCTATACAGAGGAACAGCTAAAAGCCGAACGTAAACAGAGGAGAAGGCTACAGGAGCTGGTGGAGGAGCTGGAGGAACAATTGAGCCTCTCAAGAAAAAAATCTGCACGGCAGTCCCTTACGATTAATGATCTGAAAACCGGGGGCCAAAAATTGAACATCCAGATGAACGTGCTTGCTATACAGGTCAGGGAAAAGGAAGAAGAGGTACATGGGTATAAGACAAATCTGAGGAAAGTAAAGAAAGACATGCACCAGATTGAGCAGGAGCGCTCCAGTCTTGCATTGGAATTGGGCAGAGTACAAGCTCAACAGAAGACTGAAAGAGACAAACTGGAAAAGGTGGCTCAGATCGAAAACGAAGCTGCTCTTCTGAAGCTTCAGAGAGAGCTGGAGCAGGTGAAGGCTGAACTGTGTGCCGAGAGGGACAGTCATACCCGGGGCCGTGCAGCACTCGACCTTTTACGCAGTCACTTTAATAGCCAATGATTGGTAGAGATACATAAATGTGTGTCTAGATCAGGGGGTTTCAAACTGGGGTTCAGGGACCCCCACAAGTTCCCAGAAAATTTTAAGAGAAAAAAGACAAAGCACAAATGGTAAAAGTCTACAATATAGCTAATTATTTTGAAAAGATTTAGTCTTTATAAAAATCACACTTACAATTGAAATAAATTTTTAAGGAAGGGGGCCCTCGCTGAAGGTTCATCATATGTTGGTGGTCCCTTCTATTATAAAGTTTGAAAACACCTGGTCTAGATCAAGAAAGGACATGACTGTAATTACACTGTACTTAATGTGTTTTTTGCAAACTAAGACATTTGTGACCTTGTCTGTGAAATGCAGGCTGTAGTCCCATGATCTAATTTGAGATAAGGATCATCCAAGTTTGATGTCACTTTAATTTCAATCTTTGACACGACCCTACTTAGTCAATATTAAAGATGTCAAAGTTAAACTAAATGTTCTTTATATTACACACAATGGATTTATGTAGAAAACCGTAATCACAAAAAAAGACTTAGGTTGGGTAGGGTCAAATTTTATACATTTTCCATTAAAAATTCATTAAAAAAAACATGTTTCAAGAGTCAAAGAGTGCCATTGCTTATTTTATTTTCAATATGCCGCCACACTTTAGCTAGCTTTTTTAAAATAAAACTATGTACATATATAATCCTCTCCCACAGTAGAAAATATAACAGGAAACTGAAAAGGAAATGAGCGAAAAAGGCAACAAATAAAATTTAACATAGCAAACATTGAGTCAAATGCTGAAGTTAATGTAAGGTGGATGTAATATTAACTTGCCAAAGATCTACTGTAACATTTTCAATCTCTTTATCTAAAATCACCTAAATGGAAAATCTGAAGGTACAAAGCATTTATTAACTTATCTAAGACAAACGCTGTCTGTAAAGCCCTTATTACATCTGGCCAAACACCCATTCTTGAAACAAAGGTAATATTTTGTTTTCAATAACTATACTTTTAGGGGGAAAAGGCAGATAAATACGTATATGCTATGGTTCAAGACAAAAGCAATGTGATTTAATACTCTGTGTTGTTAATAAAAGCAAAGTATGGCTGCTTGTCTGGTTTTCTTCCTCATACTTGCACCTCCAAAAACAATACAATATATCCACATGCAAAAGTCAAACCGCTTTCAAAAATTTGCTTTTGGTGATGAGCTGACATTCGTAATCCGTTTAAACTGTAAAGTAAAAATGTGGCTCATATAAATAAACAGTGAGTGCTCTTCTCACACCTGTGATGTTCTGTGTATCCATTAACTGCAAAACAGAAATAGTTTCCCTTGTAGGTCCTTTCCAGCATTTTAAAACCATGTTGTATTGCTTGCATAATTTAGACTACCACCCCACATACACAATAATATCATGAAACAGATGCCGAGTGAAAAATAAACAGCACTTAAAACCTATGAGGTATATGAGAAAGGACTTTGTGCAAACCGAAGTATGTAAAATATATATATAATTCAAATTAAGGTATAGAGACTAATGATTAAAATGAACATCAGTAGAATCATGTATTTCATCCAAAACCTCCAAGAGGTACTGAAATTGTAGGCATAAGATACAATGTGTGTTACCACAGTTTTGGCTCATTCAAGTTTGACAGTGCAAGACATGAAAATTGTTAAAACAGTCTTTCCTATTGCAACCATCTGTTAAAATTTTCATTGGCTTGTCTGAGCTGTCCATCAAACTGCAGCATAAGGGATGTCACGACATACCCAGTTCAAGCAGTTGACATCTTTTCAATATTACAGTGTGTGGGTATGGGTTATCATGTCTTGCACTGTAATTGTGTACCATTTGCTATCACTTATGTCTATGAACCGTGAATTCCTTCCATAGTTCATAGAAAAATATTTAAAATCTATTGTGTAAAATAGTCGTTTTATATATATATATATATCTTTAAGAGTTTAAATGAAACTAATCCTATAAGTGTTAACCCAAGCAAATACAGAATATTACTAGAAATCCAATGTTATAGATAAATAAAATTGTAATAGAAGACCCAAATTGACCAAGCTACTGTACTTAAATAAGGCAGCGAGTTGAGATGGAAATTGAGCGCAGAAAAATGACAACTAACTGCTATGGTATACTTTCAATCTCAATTAGTTTGACAGGTTAATGTATGTGTATACAGTTAATTTGGGTTTTTGTAATGAAAGATTGACCTATAAGTTACTGTTGTCTCCCACCATGTCGCATTTTTAATGCTTGTACAATTCGATTTTCTTTTATGAGTCTGAACTGGCAATAATGGCCTTCCTGGAGCAAATCTACAAGATTCAGTGCAAATATGCCAAGCCATACATGTACCAATACAATTGTTTTAACTTCATATCTTAAAAAAACGTTAAAAGGCCTTGAGGCGGCATTGGGTATATTTATCTTTTTGCCAAGATTCACCATTAAAAACGTGACCGAAGCTAAACTATTTTTATAAACGTTGCACTAACAACAGTATTAATATCTTTATAAAAAAAAAGAAGAAGAATTTGGCGATAAATGGAGTGCTTGGTTTCCACTTACTTCTCTCACATCAAAAGCCTGCCTGCCCCCAAGTAAAGAGAAAGACAAGAGTTTGCACATACAGACAAAAACATTTCTCTACCTGTTTTAGATTTCTGGATACAAATAGATTTAGTCCTATGCGATGCCTTTCTTTCTTTAACTTATTTTGTTTAAATTCCCACGTATACAAACCACATCACTAGCCAGGCTCCCTGGTTTTTATTCCCGCTTTCTTTTATGACTCTTCTGCAGGTACAGGCCTTTTGAGGTCCCGAATCTGCTTAATGAGATAGTTCTTCTCATCGCAAAACTGCTCGTCCTCAGAACGGTCTGTCTGAAAGTGGCTTAGGAACTCCACAAGCTTGGACTGGTTCTTGAGTAGGATGTCCATCACAGGCTGCGTCTTATTTGGGTTAGCCACAAACACCTTAGAGGATACAAAAAAAAAAAAACCTAAATCGACATCCATGTGGGCTAACTTAAATAAACCATAGCAACTGAACCATTCAATCAATATAACCATACATTCAATAAGTGTAAATAGTAGTAGTAGGACAGGGAACCACTCGGCTAGAACGTACATTTATGCATTTGACAGATGCTTTTATACAAAGTGATTTAAAGCTACACATGCTATACAAGCTATGCTAGCTTAAAATGTATTACATTACAAGATATGCATTGATGCCAAACACAAAGACCACATACATACCTTAAAGACATGAAAAGCTTCAAACTGGATGTTGCGGCTGTTGTCTCTCAACATGTTCATCATCAGTTTCAGATTCTCAGCTCGACTGATGTATTTGGTCATGACTGTGAAGTTGTGTCTGTCCAGCAACAGTTCTCCCAAGAGCTAGATATCATTCAAAAGTCAGTAAAACACACTTAAGGCACATTGAAAAAAACTATGTTGTAAGAATGAAGTCGAACCACCTATCATATGCCTTCTTTTATTAAACTAATTGCAAAAGAGTTGACGAAGTATTTAGTGGAAAACAAAGTATGTGGCTATTCAAGTTACAAACAAAGTAACTGCATTTTAAGCGGATGACTTCAATGAAATGTCTATTATGTGTACATCCTAATGGCTGAATTGCTGCCTTAAGGGTTTAAATACCATTCATTTTTAATGATCACAAAGAACGTTACATATCGCAAAAGCGGTGGCATGTCCTTACCTTTAAAGACTGACGCTTTGTGACGTAATTTTCAGAATGCAGAAGCTTCTCATACTCTGTGAACACCTAAAAACATAAGATGATAATTGAGGAACGCCACCTCAGACAAAAATGACATAATGATGATATCAACCAAATGCGCATGGCGCGTATTATATGTTTATCAAATACTTTCACTTAAAATCTGCTAAATTCTAGCATCAGCTCGTTCAGAAATACAGCTTAAGAGTCTCAAGAAAACATGTCAGAGGCACTTTGAGGGTTTTGCATCTGAGCTCTTCAATTATAATCCACTAATTTGAATGAATAAGCAGTGTTTCAAGAGTGCTTATATTTAGCATTGGGCTGTTTCACTCCATATCAATCTTGCCTGTGTTCTCAGCAAGAGTATACAGCAGTGCAAGGTAAAGAGAGACTTGAAGTATTAGTGTATAGAGAACTGTTGCAGAAAAGCAATGTTACACTATTCATGTAAGTGTACTGAATGTGGCTTTGTGCTACAGCTGAATCATAGCCATGCTGTACAACAGCTCATTCTGTCTGTAGAGTGGAACCACTATAGAAGCACTTATACATGAAATATAAGCAAAAGTGATGAGTAACTCACTCTGTCATAATTCGTCTCCAGAAAATCTGCACACATGATCTTGTGTCTTGTCAGTAGGTCCTAAAAACACAGTCATAAAGTAAATTTACATTGAACAGTAGGCGTCCCAGGAAGCAATAGCCACCTGTTCACCATCTAGGTTAACTAAAGACCTAATATACTCCAGCTATGATTAACCCACTTATAGCCAAAACAAGCAAGATATTCCATCATGTAAGTCAACAGTGATTACAAGATGTTTGGTTTAATTTATTAATAAATTTCATTTTATTTTTCCTTGCCTAAACATTTGAACGGCTATTTAACAAAAAAATACTTGCTGGGTTATTAATGCCTTTATATAATTAAAACAACTATTTAAGGGGGTGTGCACATCAAAGCTTTTAAACGTGGCTGAAAACGCCATGCGACCGCCGACTGAAAACTTTCTTCAGCTGATCGCTACGGTTGCTGTGACACTTCTGCTTCGTTTATCAGTCGTTGTACGATGCGTCAGTTGGTTGTTGTGATGTTTATCCCGCCCCCCTCCACTGTGATTGGACATCTGTGTGAGAACTGACATTGACGAGTTGAGCTTTTCACCCAAAGTTGAATATTTTTCAACTCTCAGCGCGGATAAACCACATAGCGCCAGCTTTCAGTGCGGAAAAAAAACATACCCCTGGTGTAAAAGCTTTGGTGTGCACGCCCCTTAATAGTCATATCACATGAAAAAGTGAAAATTATTTTATTTTTATGCATACTTGTGTCATTTCAAACCTGTAAAACTTTCACTTCCTATAAACTCGAGCTGCAAGATACATACACTGTAAAAGAAATCCGTAAAAATTCCAGCTGGGTTGCCGGTAACTTACCGTAGATTTAAATTTATGTTTTTTACTGGCAACATTTTGTTCAAAGTTAAATGAACATTAAACATTTACAAGTCTTTGTCTTTACAGAGTAAAACTAAAAAAACAGCATCAAGCAAAACATTCTGGGAAACAAAATCTGAAGCAAAAAACAGAAAAAGGTTGATGATGATTTCTGGTTCCCAGAATGCTTTGTATGAGGCTGTTATTATATAGTTTTATTCTGTAAAGATAAAGACTTGTTAATATTTAAAATGTATTTAACTTTGAACAAACTCTTGCCAGTAAATAACAAATGTAAATCTACGGTAAATTACCGGCAACCCAGCTGCAATAACATTGTAATTTCTACGGATTTTTTTACAGTGTAGGAATTATCATAACGTATCGTGCAAATCGCATATTGCAATAACTAAATAAATTACAGTTTTTCCATTTCAATTTCATTGCGACTTTAAATACTTCCAAAATGTATGCATAGAGTTGATGCAGGTAGCAGAGACTGATAAGACGAAGATTTTATTTTCCCAGAAAGAATGTGAAACGTGTGTCATATATTAAATATATTTTGTTATTATTCAAATAGATTTTACATTACTTAATGCATTATTATGCAGTATTGCATATTGTGTATCGCATCATGCAGCAAATGTACGCATATCGCATTTCCCATCAATATCGTGCAGCCCTACTATGAACATTTTGAAGAAAGGTGATGGTGCTCTTTTTCTTCACATGCAATAAAAGTGAACGTGGTTGTCAGCAAAGGGTTGCCTTTGACTTTTTCATTGTCCGTCATTTTGAAGGACACGGACGTAAAAACTTTATATTTTAATGATATCATTAATAGCTTCGTTTTCGTTCAAATATTCATTTTTAATTATAAACATAGAAGATGAGCATAAGTTAAAATTTGTTTTTATTTGTACAAAATCTATTAGCCTATTACATCAAAGTACTGCGAGAGAGTTGAGACCAGTGCTTTACTAATCGCTCTTTCACAAAACTTTTACATACATAGATCAGTCTGCGCAGCGCTGCATTAAGTAAAATATGCTCTTGCAATCAACTGAACAGGGCTGGGAATTTCATTTACAAATTGTAAGTGTAGTCTGTCAAAATGACAGATGACTTTCAGATTTTTCCGTCACTGTTAAAAAATAATGGAAAATTTTCTGTTAATGTGAACTCTGGTTGTCAGTCTCTAAGAATCTGCTTAACATCACATTTTGTGTTCCACAGAAGAAAGTTATACAGGTTTGGAGCAACATGAATTTTCAAACAAAATGTATGATGCACTGCTCAAATGACACACCTTAAAGGACGCAAAAGCATCGGAGGCAATATCAAAGGTAGACAGCTCCACATAGCGAAAGAAGCAATAAAATTCTTCTGAGAACAGAATAGTTCGGGCCAGAGGTTCATGACGCAGACACTCCCTCAGCATCATGCCACAGTTAAGAGCCACTTCTGGGGTTTCATAGCTAAGAGAACATAGATATATACACATAAACTACATAACACGACACGACAGTGTCAATAAATACGTCACTTAATACGTATCTGCTTTTAAAGCTGAACAAGACCATTGGCAGCTTAACCACTTGGACAGGAAATAACAATGTACAACCACAATCTAGCAAAACATCAATTGGAAAAGCCTGTGTAATCAATAGCTTCTGAAAAGTGTTGATCCATTGCTATGCCCTGGGGTTTGGAAACTTACCCTTTCAACAGCATGAAGAGGATCTGCGAGTGGGAAGAGATGTACTCTACAGTTGGGGTGCGAGCACCAATCTGGCGTCGTACTATGTTGCTAAACAAATGAACCACATCCTTCTTTCCCTTTGATGAACAACGCATTATGAAAATCAAACAACAAATGAGAGTTAAGGGCACGAAGCAATAAATCTTACATTATGTAATTGGCAGCGTTGCGGAAGTATTTGAAATCCAAACAAACATTTCAATTCAACAAAAAATACCTCAAAATCAATCCTTTGCAGATTGGCTATGAGGGAAATGAGGAGGTTGGTGTTATACAGCTCTTGAGCAAGCTGAGCCACTGCTTCAGTCTGAGGCTCCTTGTCTCCGGTGCCACACAGCACCTCTTTCAATGACGCTAGGTTTTTTGATACTTCCTCTGCAACCTACAGAAGAAACAGTCAGGTTTTCTGAATCGAAGTGAAACTGATGAAATCCACAGCTGGCTGAGACAAGAGTATAGTTAAACACGCAACATAAATGATTAACCTTTTCACATTTTTTGCTTTCAGAGGGTTCCAACTTTTCCAAGTATGCCACATGCTCCTTTAGACTCTTCACTATCTCTGCAGGGCTCTTCTGGGACTTCCCAAATGGGAATGGCATGATGTTTAGATGGGGTATGTATTGGATGTTGAATGACGACAGAAATGTTTCACCTTTAATGAAACAATGAAAATGATTGGTGTTCAATATTGTGTGCAATGATGTGTGCTACCACAGAAGTGTATTGCTTAATTTAGCTTAAAAAAAATTCCATAGCAAGGTTGTATCTTATAAGTTATATTAATACTTAGCTTAAAAGCGTTATACACCTCAGCTCATTACTTGCATTTAATACTTTGTTTATTATTATCATCTAATAATCTAATAACTAAAGCTTAGGGGAAAACCCAAAGTCGCCTGGCTGTAGCGGTGAATGAAAAACATTAAAGTCCAGTGGTTCTCAAACTTTTGGCCCCAAACCAAAAGAACATTCATGACATAAAACAATCTCAAACTGAATCTCGAATTGAACAAACATATTAAATGATACAATGTAGTGCTGTTGGTTGGTAGCAATTTTTTATGAGGTTTAATTAAACAGAATTTATGATAAATTTATGTATTTATAATATGTCATAAAACTGGGGCCCCTCTTGCATCATCTTGACCCCCCTCAAACACACACACACACACAGTTTGAGAACCACTGGTTTAGTCAAACTAAACCCAAGCAATGACAATGATAATGTAATCTGAAACTTACATTTCATTAATAAAATGACATGGAACATAAATACTACTTAATTATAAAAGAGAGAGAGAAAAAAAAGTGTTTCCTGGGTCCCCGGGGTTCCTGTTGGTGGGTCCCAGATTAAAAGTTGTTCGGAAATCTTAAAACTCCTGTCAAACAGGCTATTCATAACTTTTTTTGGTCTATTATACGCTTAACACCAAATAAATACAGATAGTTTACCAGATGTGTAAGCATAATAGATGTGAAACATGTTAAGGTACTATAAAAAAAACCTTACATGAGCAACTGAGCAGTTTGTTCAATTTGAAGAACAGCTAAGTACCAGGTGAGCTAAGCTAACCTCCACCCAAGACTTATCGATCAACACTTCTCAGGAACTCAACAACATTACTCAATACTCATCATAGTCTTTGTTACGTGTAATATGTCATGCTGTACCAGCTTACAATGAACCCATTAAACAAAACAGCACAAAATCCTAAACTTTTCTAATCCTTCAGCTGGCTGGACATTTAGCTATTTAGCTCGCTGGCTAACTGACTTCTGTCTGGCATGATCATCATGGCCAAACAAGCCAGATACAATAAGTCATAAACCAGGAAACTAACTGCTTAGATTACTTATCGTCAACTTATTCTGCCCGTGTAATAGACCGTATTGTTTTTTGTCATATGGCTTCCCCCGTGTATAGTTTCTATTCGGCACGCAGTTAGGGCTGAACCTTTTAACTTTTCAATGACATTTTTGACAGTTGATCCAGTTGCGTGTAGTGTGCAATTGCATCGCGAACAGGAAACATAATCAAAACAATTTTATAAAAAAAACCATAAAACAACTACTTAAATTGTGTATTAACATGTGCTGTAAAGTTAGATCGTGAAATGACAGGCAACATGTCAGCCCAAGTGGATGTGTGTTAGCTGGAGGTGGAGGAAAGGCAGAGATACTCACCGCATATACCAGACTCAAACGTCCACTTTACAATCCACGATGGTTCAAAGAAAATATAGAAAATACTCGACCTATAGGCAGCTAAAAACAAAAAATATCAACTCAGTTTAAACTATGACGAACATGATATATTTAACGGCCTTAAAAATATAAATTTGTTGCGTTATTAACTGCGATTCATTTGGAAAGAGCTGCCTGCTTGCACACTACAAGCCTCTGCCGCTTTACTTTATCAGGGAAGTTGAGAAGAGTTTTTGCCACGCCCACTTTTTTAATTGACGCAAGCTCTTGGCCAATCAGATCTCGAGGCAGAGGCGCACACCCTGTACAAACATAGAGCTAAAGATGTTTATAAAGTTTAAATTGTTTAAAGCTAAAGATGAATTGAGGGAACAAAACTAGGAAAGAAAGACATTCCCTTTAATTACAAATGTTGGACGGTTTACATTTGTATCATTTATATACCCAAAACTTTGATAAATGAATATGCCTGTACATGTTTATTATGCAAATGCATTTATAATTCCAAATCCAGCAACTAAATAATTTGATTTACTATAGTTAACTATACTATAGTAAAACGGCCAAAGATTAAGATTTGAAACAAAACAAAATCATCAATAATTTATTTATACGAACGTAAATATGCGTTAACCAATCTGTGTTTCGAATTTCGGAACATAAAGATTGTTTCTGAACAAAAGTTGAAATATGTTACTAAATACAGTTCATCCGCATTTGCTCATCTAGGCCTGTTCCTCAAGCTAACTTGACCACAGTAAGGGGCGTGCGCTTCAGTCTCTGACAAACATGCTTTTTGCAGTGCGTGACGCCACTCGAACGTCTCGCAATGGTGAGAGGCTGAGCGTGCGCGCTCTCAGTACACGGAGAGAGGAAGAGCACGCGCTCCCAGCCAGTCTAAATCTATCACCCCATTCAACACAGCAGCGGTAAGAACTTCTAATGTCACATTGACTCTGTAGTTTAAAGTTTGGGAGTTAGAAAAGGAATGGGGTGATTGGGAAAAAATTGTCCGGGATAGCTTCGTCTTTTTTGGTGCGATAGGTAAATCCATTTCGTGTGGCGGGTCTCTACACGTGAAGCGGAAAAATAATAGCGCATCGTAAACCCTATTGTAAACACAAATCAACATTATTCTTAAAAATAATCCCAGAAGTTCAAATTTAGATTTTAAGATCACATCTGTGCTCAATTGTATTATTGTAACTACCGTTTGATCTGGGCCTTAACGGGGTTCACTTAATAGAATACAATTTTTAAATGAATTGGGGGGCATCATATTTGGGAAAGTCTTATAATAGTTATTATTAAGTAGAAAGTGAAAGAGGTCTGGCCAAACAAATCCTTTGTTACAGGCCTGTACATCCTACTCGTCTTAATGTCTGAACGCAATCTTAGGTATGCTTAAATGTTCCTTGAACATTTTAGAGGGGTTTCATTGAGTCTTGTGAGCAGGTTGTATCAGCTGTTCTGTTGGATAGAGTGTGTCGCGCGCCGTGTGTTGCGTTGCTGTTTGTGTTGTAGCGCGAGAGCAGTTTCACAGCTATCATGGCAGCGGCGCTGCTGTATCGCGGGAACGCGGTCAAAAACAACGTGGCTCAAAACAACGTTATCGATCTTAATACGCCATATTGTATATTAATGATCATTATTTATATATGTTTGGGATTTTTTTGTTCTGTATAAAAATGACGGAGGAGCCATCTCTAGTAGAATGTGTTTTGCCAACTCGGTCAGAGCTGTGCATTGCAGTGTTTCCAACACGCCACCCATCTACTTTTCATACACTAATTTGTTTTTTTGGCAAAAATGACTATGTAATTTAGTTACCAAAAACTTATGCATTTAGTTTTGTATGACGTATTTATACACTAGTCAACATTTGAAGTGGATCAAAACCTTTCCTAAAAGTTGTCTTAAAACTAATACCCAGTACCCGTTCTTGTCTTAGAACAACTTTGATGAATGTTTTTGATCCACTTCAAATGTTGACTACTATACATAACTCTGGAGTTTTGTTGTTTGAGAATTTTCCCGCCGTTTAAAGTCATGAATTCCTAGAGTCCAATTTATTTTGCAGTCCTTAACAAAGATACATTTCTTTAAATATTTAATTACATTTTATACATTTATGTCTACTGTTTAAAGGGCTCAGTTAAGCAACAGAGTTGTTTTTGTACATCCTCCTTAAAGATGAACATAAGATTCTGAGTTATAAAAGATTAACAATAGTAAAAAGTTATTGTGTTCATAAAGTGTTCATTTGCTGTAGATGCGTATGCATTAGTAATTGAGAACACACCTATATCTTTTATAAATAATGTCACTCTTTTGCTTTTTGAATGAATGACTGTCAAGCTGGTCACATATTTACTTTTTAGAAAGGTTTGACATGCACCACAAACATCAGTTCAATTGCACCAATTCATATTACTGTCATGTTGGTTGATCCTTTTATGCAGTGCCTTTAAAGAGCACCTATTTTCCGATTCATGATTTTACATGTCCTTTGGTGTGTACGTGTGTGTTAGTACATGTTAACGATATGCAAAAGGTACAAATCATAAAGTAAACAATGACGTGAGTTATCGTTTCCAACTTAAATCTCTTTTCATGGACTACAACAAACACACAATTTGTAGGCAACAGTTATCATAATTCCCAAAAAATATCATAATTCTGCACACTTCTGACTCACAACGTTTAAATAGTCTTATATTTTCATATTTAAAGAATTTACTGCTGACTAAACCATGACTCGAACACGAGTTTTGAGCAGTTTAGAGTAGTGCATGTTGGTTGTTTCTACAATCACAAATGCAGACATGATTTTAATGTTTTAATTATCCTTACCTTACTAATCTGTTACTGTCATTTTATTGGCATATTTATTTTAAATTAACATTTTTATTCTTCTGCGAAACGATATAGTACTACGTGACTAACATTCAAAGGAATGTACTTAGAAGACAATTAATAACATCTACATTTGAATATATATACATATATATAAGTTATATATTTTATTTATTTACAAGTATTAAATTGCACATTTCCATTAATATATATCTGGCTATTGAATAAGTCTGACCATTTGCACTTTGCACAGATGCATAAAATGATCGTAATATCTTATTGAGATCCTCTGCTTCAGACTTGTCTGTCTCCATTTCTTTTTTTTTAGCCAGTCTTTGAGAAGTTTTATTGCCCATTCTGTACTTTTTTGTGTGTTGGCTTCATAGCTGTCATCCTCTTTGTCAAGTTCAGTCTCAGTTTTTACCGTACATGTTAAAATGAATGTCTAAATTTTCCATTTTTAATTGTGGTTGTCCAGTGTTTGTCACAAGATGGCGCCAAACGGTAATCTTTGTTGGCGCGGAGGGATTTTAAACATACAAGTAGTACCGGCTAAGCGCTATTACTTTGGAGCGGTTATTATTTGAAAAGAACGAAGCTGCAAATGTCTCAACTGACAAATCAGAATCAAGCATTCCAGAGAGCCGTGTAATAAGCTGTGATAAAATACCCCTGTAACCCCATGCTTCAGACCGCATTACATAGCTTAAGTAATACTGCCCCACTGTTGCTACGTACTGCAGAGGAAAATTATTGTCAAAATGTCGGATTTTGTTGTAAATTTAGATTTATTGGGTGGGCTTAGCGTGGATGAGTGGTGGAAAGAGATAGGGATAGGATAGAGAAAGAAGACACATTGAAATTAACGAAGGAGAGAGATTGAGGGCATTAAAGTTTAGAAATGAAATTAGTACTCATAAACAGACTATGTTAACTTCTGAATATAAACACCACAGTCTTAAATCATATTTTTCATTGTGTCTTTGCTGCATCTGTGTTGCTTGGGAACTGCACTCTGTTGCAGCCACACTTGATTCTGAGGAACTACTTTGTTCGGTGGAAGAGTAATATTTGTACTAATATAATTACAAGTCACGCAGGCCTAACAACGCCCCTTAACTGTTATAAAATGCAATGTAACCCACTGCTTTGTGGGGCTTATTTTTTATTAACTCCTGTCAGTATTGCATTGGGAGCCAATCTTACAAATACAGTAAGGAGCATCACATTTCCTGCTGAGGTATTAAGGCCAATCACAATGTTCTGGTTAGCTGTGCAATCGGATGACACTGCGCTTTTAAGAAAGATGAGCTTTGTACAAATCAATGCATTTCAGGGAGGCAGGGAATAAAGCAACAATAATGTACGGTATGTGGAAAATGTGTTTTTTGACCGTAAACCACGCAAACACTTTGTATTTTACCAAATACAATAAATAATTTAGTTTTTAGCAATGTAATAGGGGCTTTTTAAAGCTCTGTGACTTAAACAAAATAATTGTTTGGTAATTTTATAAAGCATATCTAAAATAAACTGTACATACAGAAATATAATCTAGTAAAACATAGGCTTAATCATGCATTGGCAAAACATCAACCAGATCTAACAGATTACAAATAATGAGTTAAAGTTAGCCTTGTTTGACCTTTTCGACCTTTGTCAAACAAACCGGTACCAACGTCAATATTTTTGTTTTCCCATCAAGAAATGGGTCTAGCCTAGTTAGGATTATGACAAAATATTGAGCCAAAAGACTAACATGTTTTGAATTGAAGTCATAGCGGAAAATTATCTACAAATTGATTATCAATTAAAACTGTATTGCCATGAAAACATATTTTTGACAAATTTTGATTTGCACAGAATGAAAATAAAAACATTTTATAATAGTTCATGGGAACATGAGAGAAAAATCAACAAATATTCAAAACAAAGTTTATACTTGCATTACAAATACTTACATAATATGTTGAATATTAGAATTGTGATTTTAATATTTTTACTATGTTAAGACAGTAACAGAAATTACTCATTTAAATTACTTTGATAACAAAAGCAGATAATTAGTAAGTTGTAATCTCTTTAAATAAATTGCTAAGCACGCTTGTGTATTGTTGCTGTATATGCTTACCTACACCTAAAGGGTTGTCTTTGTGGATCTGAGATGCAATATTATCCCTTTTCTCCCTGTACATTGCAATCTTTTTTTTTTGCTTTAGGACAGATTCAGGAAAACAGGTCATGTCCGGACAGAGAAAAGGAGCTTCAGCACGTCTTCGAAAATGTGCCTTCTGTAGAACCAACCGAGACAAGGAGTGTGGACAGTTACTGGTATCAGAAAACCACAGGGTGGCAGCCCATCACAAATGCTTGGTAAATGAGCTTATCCACCTACTTTATTTCATTTTGTTAAAAATGGGTAGACATAGCTCTTTTTTCATATTACTGAATACAACTACAGTCATAACCTTGAATGCAACAAACACTGTTCTCAGGTTAAATTAACATTGTGCATAATCTAATGTAATGTGACAGTTATTTTACTTGTATATCTGACTAAATTTTGTACATTTTACCTTCTTTATACTCAGCTTTTCTCCTCAGCATTGGTGACATCACACTCAGAAAACGAAAACATTGGAGGCTTTTCGATTGAAGATGTAAAGAAGGAGATAAAGAGAGGAAATAAACTGGTAAGAATCCAAACTAACTAGCCTAGTTAAACTCAGGGGTTCAGTTGGGCTAAATGTAGAGAATCAAAATAGCAGCAGGTACTGCAAAACAAGTTTCCTGTTTACCTGGTCATTTCCTGTTCAGATGTGCTCTTCCTGTCACCGGCCCGGGGCAACGATTGGGTGTGATGTGAAGACGTGTCGGCGAACGTATCACTATTACTGCGCTCTTTGGGACAAGGCTCAGACCAAGGAAAATCCCTCTCAAGGAATCTACCTGTGGGCATTATAATGTTTTATATTATTTTATCATTTTAGTTGTATGATTATTACATTTATTTTGTTTATTTATTCACTTTTTGTTTTGCTATTTAGTGTATATTGTCGGAAACACAGAGACGCCTCACAAGACGCTAGTGATGGTAATGGTTTTTCTCTTTCTCTATTTGGAAGAAACGCATAAAGAAATTACTTTGTTTATTGGTGGCAATTTATCTAAGAAATATTTGCATTTATTATTAATTTGTTATTGTGCTTCCCAGAGGAACAGACAGTTGCAGCCAATGACTCAGATTCGTCTCCCCCAAGGAGCAGAGGCAGGGGGCGTTTTGAGAAAAGCAGAATCAGAGGTGTATCGCGTGGACAATCGGATGATACGCGGTCCACCTCATCACAAGGCAATGATGACACAGAGAGCTCCTCACATGTAAGCCACTGCATATATATATATATATGGGACCAGAGATTGTGCTATGACTAGTTGAATAGTCACTATTGACTGACTGGATTATACAATTTCTGTTATTCTGTGTTATCTGTATCTAAAGTATTGCTTTTTAAATTGTTCCCTCACAAAATATCTAATAGTTATCTGAGCTAATAAATGATAACCCATGGACTAGGCTTGCAATGTTTTGTTTTAGTGTATTTTTTGTGTGGGGGGGGGGTAAAACAATTCTCCCATTCTCTTCACTCATAATACATATTAGATGCAATATTTTAGATACCCTTTAGTATTTGATTAGATTTATGATTTTGAGTAAGGAATATTTGGTAAATTACTTTTTGTTTCATTCTGAAATTGCACTGGGTGATAAAAACGAATCAAATCGAAATGCATACTGCAGAAACTTGCAGAGATTATTACAATACATGCATAATATACAATACTCCTTATACACAACACCGATTGTGCAAAATATTTACACAGTGTATGCAAGGTAAACACAATAACTATTGATAAAATAGTGGTGTGGTTGTGTGTGTTACAGCGGGACCGATCTCCTCTTAGAGGCAGTCCTAGTGATTCAGGCCTTCGCTGTGGTTTCTGTCATGCTGGTGATGAAGAGAATGAACTGCGGGGTGTGCTTCACTCTGACAGTGCTAAGAAGGTTGCTGCTCATTACAAATGCATGGTGAGGCTTCCTAAAAATCTAAATATGTGGGTTATTTTTGAACAATTCTTAAAACTTTGTTCAAAAAATTAATCATAATGTGTAGTGTTTGTGTTGGTTGATTTGAAATGAATTATTTTTGTATTTGATTTAGGTTAAAAAAAAATGTCTGTTTTAGCTTGTTCCAATACGGTTTTCAACTTTTACAGCTTTTCTCTTCGGGAACCGTCCAGCTAACCACCACCTCACGTGCCGAATTTGGGAACTTTGACATTAAAACGGTTATCCAAGAAATAAAGCGAGGAAAAAGAATGGTGAGATTTTTCTGGTTATGTGGTCGATGACATGTATTTTCGTAGATTAAGATTCCTTCAATAAGTATTTTAAAACTAAGTTACTTTAATTTCAGAAATGCACTCTGTGTGCCCAGCTTGGAGCAACCATCGGATGTGAGATAAAAGCTTGTGTGAAGACCTATCATTATCACTGTGGCCTACAAGACAAGGCCAAATACATTGAGAATATGGCCAGAGGCATTTACAAGTAAGATCTGCCTGTTAATTGTTATGTTAGTACTAATCACATTTTAATGATCTGGCACTATAATCGTAGGCAAAATAAGAATTATGAGACCTGCGTCAAACAGTTCTTGCATTCTCATACTTAAAAAAAAAAGATAAAAGGTTTCTTGTTTAAAGGGACACTCCACTTTTTTGGGAAATATGCTAATTTTCCAGCTCCCCTAGAGTTAAACGTTTGATTCTTACAGTTTTGAAATCCATTCAGCTGATCTCTGCGTCTGGCGCTAGCACTTTTAGCATAGCTTAGCACAATCCATTGAATCTGATTAGACCATTAGCATTGCACTAAAAAATAACCAAAGAGTCTCGATATTTTTCCTATTTAAAACTTGACTCTTCTGTAGTTACATCATGCACTAAGACCGACAGAAACTTAAAAGTTGCGATTTTCTAAGCAGATATGCCTATGAACTATACTCTCAAACTGATGTAATAACCAAGGACTTTGCGGATGTAATATTACTACGCCTGCTGCAGCCATATTACGCAGCAGCCGAAAATAGTCCACTTGGTTACTTTCAAAAGCAGGGGACTATTTTCGAGCAGTGCGTAATATTACTATGCCTGCTGCAGCCATGTTGCATCAGCAAAGTCCTTGATTATTACGCCAGAATGTGAGTATAATCCTATCCATATCTGCCTAGAAAATCGCAACTTTTAATTTTCTGTCGGTCTTTGTACACAATGTAACTACAGAAAAGTCAAGTTTTAAATAAGAAAAATATTGAATCTCTTTGGTTATTTTTTCCCCAATGCTAATGGTCTAATCAGATTCAATGGATTGTGGTAAGCTATGCTAAAAGCGCTAGGATTATACCCGGAGATCAGCTGAATGGATTCCAAAACAGAAAGAATCAAATGTTTAACTCTAGGGGAGCTGGAAAATGAGCATATTTTTTAAAAAAATGGAGTGTCCCTTTAAGAATTTGTAGTAAATCTAATGTTTTTTTTTTTTTTTTTTTGTTTTTTTTTGCTAGACTGTACTGTAAGAATCACAGCGGGAATGAGGAAAGGGATGAGGAAGATGAGGAGCGGGAGAATCGCAGCAGAGAGAGAGCTGCTATTGACAACAGAGCAGATCCTCCGCTGCAGGTCAACGGCAGCTAGGTGGGATTCTGCTTATGTATTATTATATTCAGTCCTTCCGGGAAAAACAAGTTTTTTTGTGATTGTTGCGGGCAAAAATCCTTGATCTTGTGGCACGTTTTCTTAAAAAATGGGGTGAAATATGTGGGATATTTATGCAATTTTATGCTATGAAATTGCGGAAACTTGCAAAAATTGCGGGAACTTGCAAAAGGGGGGATTATGAAATCATGCAAGCCACACATATTTTGCGCACGGAAATCTGCAATTTGTGCTGCGAAAGTGCAGCGAATTGGAATAAGTGCGCCCCCCTGCATAAATATGTGGGCGATTTTGCGTTGAATCATGCGATCGCATAATCGCATTTTTCTGGAGGGACTGTATATTGTATTATATCTGTTTATGTATATATCAAACTGGATTTCAATATAACATATAAATTGGTGTTCAGTGTAATAATAAATTGATTCATTCAGAGTGTCTTTCGAGAAGGGTCTCGACATTGCGTCAGAGGCTGACGCTATGGGAGGTCCTCCCCTCTTCCCATTTTCTGAAGCTTTTTATAGAACAACGCCAGTGTACTTACGACATATAGAGGCGTGGCTAACGGTGCTATGTAACGTTTGTCTGAAGGCATATCCTCAGATTCCGAGATATCCGAGGTTATGAAAGTAACAAAGACATTTTGTATATATTAATGTGTACTTACTAGCAAAACTTAATCAGAGTATAACAACTATACAAATGTGGTATGTTTGACCAGGGTACAATTCAAGAAAATGTGGAATATTTCAGTTACCTGTGATTATATTAGTTCCTGTGTGTTTTTCAGATGGTGCATGAAGACAGAAGACACAATAACATGGGGACAAAAGACATATTTTTGTATAACGCTTAATTAGAACCTAGGGGGCAGCTCAGTCACAACTCTTGACAATTTCTGTTTTACTCTCTTTGACAGTATTTCATGGACATTGTGAATGATTGTAAGTTCAATATCAGATGACATTGATATGTTACTGCAGTGTAAGTCATAACATAGCTGGATAGGTTTTATTTAAACATATGATATAATAACACTTACAAACACATGACTGAATTGATGGAACAGTTTCGTCTATTTGTGCTTGCACCCCTAGTTTTCTCTTTGGCAGACTATTCTCTCACAGGACCCACAAAGAAGAGACTCTTTTTGACCTTAATATATTGTGTCTCCTCGAAGACATGAACTTTACAAAGCCTTTCAAAAGTAATTCTCTTTCATGGAACTGTCTTTACCTCTTTTTTCCCTCTTGCAACATGTATTATATTTTATTACTGTATTATACTCATAATATTGGATATGTGGTTTTCTTTATAGTACGAGTCAGAATTAAAGAATATTGGCTAGCATGCACTTTTCTTTACCCAGTCTCACACGGTGGTCATTCTTTCTTCTTTTCTTTTCCTCATATAACTAGAATGAGACACTAGCACAGGTCCACATGTCTCTTACTACACACTGTATGGTTTAAACTTGTAATTGCCCATATGTTTGCAATTTTTCAAAATAAGAGTCCTTCTGTAGAGCATCAAATCATCAAGATTAACATTTATAAAATGCTAAAGCATAAGTTAATTTAAATTTAAATATTAAACATTTAACCTGATATGAACTGAAAATTTGTTTCAAACTTTTAATAGGAAGACAGCAACAAGATTTTTTAAAAGAGCCTTAAGGCCCAGTCGAGCCTTATAGGGTTAGTTCACCCAAAAATGATAATTCTGTTATAATTTATTCAGCCTCATGTTTTTACAACCTGTTCAAATTTCAGAGCTTTTTGTAAATTAATCATAAGCCCCATCCACTTCCATAGTATTCTTGTTTCCTACTATGGAAATCAATGGGGCTCACAAAATATCTTCCTTCGTGTTCATCAGAACAAAGAAATTTATACAGGTTTGTAATAACATAAGAGTGGTTAAATGATGACAACAAAATTATATTTTTTGGGTGAACTATTCCTTAAAGCCCAAAGTATACTAATTTTGTTTAATGCTCGTTTCCACAATGCTCGTTTCGTACTATACGCGCACAGCTAGATTTTTTAAACCCCATGTCGCAACGTGTATGCACTGAAACGCCTGCATACTCGTACGAGTCAAACTATGCTTTGCAAGGCTATGTTATGAGTGTGACTGTGCGCGTATGTTCGCGTACATGTAAAAACTGAGGGGCAACCTTCTGATCTCTCTGATGAAACTAATACGGAAGTGATTTAAACTGCAATTCATCAACTGGCCGCTAGAGGCTGGCTTCAAAAGGGAGTCAATCTCCATAGACCTCCATGTTAAAATGGCCAACTTTACAGTAGAAAATAATATATTTACAGCCTGGTCCAAAAAGTGTTTTTGGTCTGTATAGCTAATTTTGCCCTTCATGACAACTGTGAGGGGGGGTGATTTTTTTTTTGTAACTCATCTGTTTAAATTCTATTAAGCCTTAAACTTCTGAATAATTAAGGGCGTGGCCACTTGAGTGACAGTTAAACAGCCACTGCTGTTACTAGAATCGAGCTAGGTGGGCGTGGTTTCAGCAACCAGTCACCTCAGCTTCACCCACTTCCTGCCGTTTTACCCATTTTCGGATATCTGCGAGTGACGCACGGCCAAGATTGTGGCGGCAGGCACTTTAAGCTTCAAAAACGATCTTCAGAAACCTATGGGTGACGTCATGGACACTACATCCATCTTTTTTTTACAGTCTATGGTAAAAACAAACTATACTTTGGGCTTAGCTTAGTTTATCACTGAGCACCTACAACAAATCTTTAAATAACACATAATGTAGGCTAATAGTGATTTGTATCATAGATCACAATAGGTGTTTTATATAAAATAAAGGGCATTTGAGTCATGTCTTATTGAAACATGCAAAAAACACTTGAAGTATTGTTCTATGTTTTGCTAACCTACTGGTCTCTAAACATAACCCTCGAGAAATATAACTATTTGCTATTAAGTGGCTCTCAAACTTAGGAGCCCCAAGATTGTGCCAGGGGGCCCCAGTTTTGTCATTTTATAAAATAAAACTACTTTTTTATTCAAGTTTTAAAATGTTTTGTCAAACTTGTTTTTGGGGGGCACAAAGTAATGCACCATACACAATGGGGGCACACACCAAAAAGTTTGAGAACTGTGATGCATAAAATAAAAAAATACAGTCGACTTATTATATATTATAAATAACTTATGTTTGAGATACCACACATTAACACAATAATATTAATATTTTAAGTAATATTTTAAGTATTTTAAGTTAATATTTTAAGTAACCTTGTTAATGCGACATCATTGTAGACGTGTATAATTTGGTGAGTATATCTTTAAAATAGAACTTGGTTAACTAAACGCTGATTGGTTAGCGGTCGCCATTCCTCCCCTAACACTGTAACATCGATAACGCCCACACTGTAATGTGCGGAAGATAGAAACTGCGCGCGCTATCTGTTTTGAGGTTAAACTGGGAGTAATACGGACTACCATAACTCATTTTTGATCGAAGTCGAGGACTTCAGTAGCTCGGTATAGAGACTGACATGGCGTCTGCCAGCCCTTCTGTTGTGGTGAGTGAAACTGTACGCACTTCAGTTATTTTTACAGTCTGCGACCCTTGATGAGTCATATTGCACAGGCAGAATAATCAACTGCGTATAGCATTTAGATAAAACCGCTTTAACTACAGTTTTTTGATTTTAAGAATGTATCCTAATGGATTATTTTTGTGTTGTGGTTAAGAAAACTGGCCTCGAGGGAGAGAGCACGTTTCACCCATGCCACATGTGATGATGATGATGCTCATTCATTTTTACACGTGTACCCAAAAGAAAATGAGCAACTGTATTTTTCCATTCAACGTGTTTGGTTTTTATTTAGGTTTACGTTGTGTCAGACAGAATGAGAATCTGTGACCTGTGTGACTAAATTTATCCCGTTGGATTTCTGTGTGTAAAATCGTCAAGATAACGGGCATGTGTGTGCCGCATGGTGCTAATAACAATGAGTTTGTTTGCATTTGTTTTCTTAATCTCATTGGGAACTATGGTGTCACTGAAAACAGACTGCTGCGTATGTAGGAAACTCACTTTTTTTGTAACAGAAATCACGGACCTTGTTCCGTTAGTTATTTACATTTAAATGAAATGTGTTACCTAAAGAGTTTAGAAATCACAGGGTTTCCCCCTGAATGCAAATTCATGCATAAAATGGGTTCCGTACTCGTTCAAAAGGGCTAAAGGGACACACACGTGACACCCATGCGACTTCAAACAGGAAATTTATGTAGGTGCCTGTGTTACACATATGGTCCAAAAGTCTGACAGCTAGCTTCTGTGAGTAATTTGCACACTTGTGGCCATGTGAGAATGTAAACTATGGCTTGAAGTCACTGCAAATCAGACTCTAAAATCAGTGTCTTTTCAGGTGTTATGTAGGTTGGTCAGGGATTTGATTCCTAGGGAACACTTAGAGAAAATATACTTACTTGAATGTGCTTTAATTCGCTTAAGATAAAAGCTTCTGCCAAATACATAAATGTGAAGTTTAATCAAACGACAGTGGTAAGGAGGGAGTGAAGCTCCCACTAAAGCCTTTGCCATCAGGTGCATGTTATTGGTCCTTCAAGGACGTTGTGATAAATTTAATGGGAAGACCAAACATTAAAATGGGCCAAAATACTTCCTTCCCTGGAATTATAACACACAGGTGCTGGCCCATCATAAATAGTTAAAGTAATGTGACCCTGGACCCAGGGGCGTCGCACCCGTGGGACACTTTTCCCGGTGAGAGGGTTCAACACCCACACTTTTTATGCAGTTTTGCAAGAACGCCTTATTAAAGTCGCTCCTCCGTTTCTCTGACCGCTCTCTGTCTGCTGCGCTGCATTCTCTCCCCCTCCCCTCTCAAACATGACGCCGGCTTTGAGTGTTACCGGCTGATGATTGGCTGTTCTGTCCTAAGTCCCGCCTCTCTTGGTGGGTTAGATTGATCGGTCAGCTCGCGCTGAGGAGGCGGGAACTTTTGTATTTACATCTCCCTTCTTCAGGTAGGCTACTTTGAATGAGTGTTTAAAAAACTTTATTAAACACTTTAATCAACTCTATGCTTTTGAGGTTTTTGAATAAGCTTGATATGTGCTTGGGACTAATGCTAATTGGGTTATTGTTCAGCAGCTGGCTAAATTCGGTCATGTGTAGACAATGTGGCATGCAATGTATAACCTGTGATGAAGAAGGCAGGGAATTGACGGGGATGAGGGACAAATTGCAATCGATTTGATATTTTGAGCATTGTTTGTTGATTAGCTGAATACTTTGTTAATACTACCTGTTGTGTATGATTGTACTTGTTAAGGAGAAAAAAATGAGAAATGATGACATAGTTCTTCAACAGGTAACTTATGCAAACAATGAAAGAAAAGTGTAGGCTATATTATTTTAATGTAAAACTGTAAATTGTTACATCATTTAGACCACCAGAGAAAAAGCTTTTCAGGGCACAAGTAGCAAAATTTAGCAGTCACAGTCCTGTCAGACCCATGTCACTATCGAGCTTACCATTATCTTTTTGTCACGCAGTATCAATAAGATACAGAAAAGAAAGAGGCAGGAGAAGATGGACACCTTTTTCAAGAGAAATCCTGTAAGTGAAGTTGAAAGCTGGTCGTTGATAAATGTTGACATTAAACAACAGTAGCCTATTACCATTATATATTTTTGCATTAATTTAATATATTACTTTTCAAGTTTCAATAAGGTTTGCTAGTATCACAGCCTTATTCCTTTATCACCTTGTTTAGGAGATGAGGTTGCTGGAGGCATCAGTTTAAAGAGAGAGAGAGACACAGAAAGTTTCACAGGTGTGCAATGAAAAATAAATGTTACAGTTTGTGAAAGAGGTCTATGAAGGAAGAGAGGGTGTGTTTGTGTCATGGGTGGTGCTTAATTCCATCCCAGGTGCACATACGCGTGTTTCTGGTGCGTTTATATCAAATTTTAAATTATATATATCCATCCCCCACACTTTTAAAAAGCTTGCTACGCCCCTGCGCTGGACCACAAACCTGTCATAAGAAGTAGCATGGGTATATTTGTAGTAATAACCAAAAATACATTGTATTGGTCAAAATGATAATTTTTTAGGCCAAAAATCATTAGGATATTAAGTAATGATCATGATCCATGAAGATATTTTGTAAATTTCCTATGGCAGGGCTCAACATAAGGGACTGCCCGGGGCAAGCGTGAGAGATGTTCGGGACAGTAAAAAGTATTGTCACTTGCCCAAATGGGCCAGTGGTTCACCCTCAGTCACTAAAATATATTTTCATCAATGTATATTATATAACATCTTGAAAGCAGACATTTACTTGGGTAAAACACCATGGAAAAAATGATGCAATACTTTGCACAGTTTGCTGTCAGTTGTTGGAACATGTCTGTTGTATATGTATACAATTATTTTTGACTTTTTTTAAATATGTGACACTGACATTTTTTTTATTTTATTGGGGCCAGTGAAAATTTTGGTAGGGCAAGTGAAAACCTTAACCACTGGCCCAACCGGGACAGTATAAAAATTATTTACGTTGAGACCTCTACTGTAATATATCAAAACTTAATTTATCTTTAGTAATATGTGTTGCTACTTCATTTGGACATCTTTTAAGGTATGGAGCCCGCCAGATCATAAACCCCTTGGATAAAAGAAAACAAGACTCACAAATCAATGATTGGTTTTGTAATTTGTCCCCTCAGTTTATAAACCGTACTCACAGGTTAATAAACTGTTCCCTCAGTTTTACGAATTGTGCGCACGGATTAATAAACCATACACTCGAGTTAACAATCCATGCTCTCAGTTTTTGCAATCCTTACCCACAAATTCATAAATGTGCGCATGCTTTCGCAATCCATCCTCACAATTTTACAAACTGTACTCACAGATTTGTAGCCCCTCCCTTATTTTTTAGAAATCACTTTGTTTCTTTTATTTGTGCTTTCCAAGCTTTCTATTCCTGTTGGATATTTTCAGGAATTAATTAATAATAACAACGTTTTTACTGTGTTAAGCTATAATGTTGTATACTTTCCTAACTGTACACATGCTTATGACTTGAGCTTCCAAAGTTACCAGAAGTCATTCATTTACAATGGAAGCTGGCTATCTCAGCTGCAAGGAGTGTCAAATCCATTGGCGTCATGTTTTGAGCGACCAGAGCGTAAATCAGAAAGTTGAAAGCAGCTCAACTTTATGGTAATGAGCTATGACGCAGTGCAGTGGCAAAACGCCAGCAACCAATCGGAATATAGCCTAGACCAGGGGTCTCCAACACGTCGCTCGCGAGCTACTGGTAGCTCGTGTCTTAATTGCAGGTAGCTCGCTCGTGGGTTTATTTATTTATTTGTTTTCTGTGGTTATGGCGCATTTTGATGTCTGGTTAGTGTTACAAGCGCCTGTGGTACTAAAAATTGTGTGCGTGTTTGACGTCGCGTTGTAGACCGGCGTATGACATCAGTAATTTAACATGTATGATCCAAAAACAAACAGATAAGTCCGCGCATCTGCGTCCCGGCAACCGGCCGATCCATCCGCGCAACGCTGTGAAGCCCGCGCCACAGCAACCTACCGATGCGTGCGACGCTTTGAAGCCGAACACACCTCGGATCGAGACACTATGTTTAAAAAGGATGCCGTGATTTTCGGATTCACGTTTTGGTAAAACGAAAATACAGTCGTTGTCACAAGTTCAATGGGTTATCATCTCATATTTAAACATCAAATGTCAAGAAATACCAGAGAGCCATATGAGCATTACATGTTGACTGAGAACAGGTAAGAGGATGACATGACACAGCTAACGTTAATCACTAAAATGATAGCAAAAGACTTAAGGCTGCTTAATATTATCAAGCTTGTGCTTTGACTGGACGTGTTTAAAAGCATGCTGATGATGCGCATTCAAAACAGGAGTTAAACTTTCTGTCCAGTATAACTTAATTTAAGTCTTACATTTTCTGCAGATGCACGTTCTATAATACATTTATGTTGTACCAAGGCTTAATATTATGTAGAGTGCGTCATACAGTATATAAAGCGCATCAGTTTGTGTTTATTAACCCTTAAGTTTCACTTCATCACGCAGCTTTTCCTGTTAGAGGTTTCTGTTAAACATCTATTTCATTAATACTCTAATATTAATTTTTTTGTCATAGTTTCTTCAAAATTAAATTTTATTTGAGTGTTTAATAAAAATATTTTTATTTTCACAATGACGCCCTTTCATTGCCTCAGTTAATCGAGTACTCGTTTTTCAGACATATGGATTAATCTAAATGAAAAAAATGGCATACATACCTATTATGAAATATGAATACAAAAGCAGTAAATACTCTATGTATGTTTGGATCATCTTTCTAAATCTGATCTTTAAAAATGATTTTTTTTATTCAAAATGTGTTTTTTTTAAGAATCCTACCCATATATAAGAGGTAATAAAAAGTATAAATAAAGACAACATGAAAGTTTTTTGTTGTTGTTGTTGTTTAAAAGGATCTGTACTTTCATTTGATGTATCGTATGTTAATGTTTAAAGAAATGCATTTTCTGGGAGGTATTAAAATTTTGTGAAAATATTTTAAAAAATGCTGGCACTGGCTGGCAACTTAAAAAAAAATGCTGTAGAGGAAAGTGTTCAAATCACAGTGAGTTAATAGATCGTTGTGTATTACCCCCTAATTTAGGTATTACGTGAGAAGTAGCTCTCGACCACTTTTGTTTTTTAGAAAGTAGCTCTCCAATGAAAAAAGGTTGGAGACCCCTGGCCTAGACCTTCTTCACTGGCTGATTCTGGAGAAACATACAATGTAACTTTCATTCATACCAAAACATTAGTTCAGAGAAAACAGACTTCAGAGCGGCCAAAGCGTCAACAAGCGTTCCCCTTACTTTTTGACAAGTGTCCTTGGCCGGGCGGCCTGAACTTCTTTGGAAGCGTAAGTCTGCGGCGGTGTGAACGCACAATTAGCATTGCATTGTGAACGAATCTTTCAAACATGGAAAGGAGCGTCACATTTCCGGCTGACGTCAAAAGAATTCAGACCATCACAACGTACAGATAAGCTGGCCAATCAGGGACACAGAGCTTTTCAAATCTGTGCGTTTCAGGAAGAGAGTGAAATCTGGCACTACAAAAATGTACGGTATGTGAAAAATAATGTGTTTTTAACCATAAGCCACGCGAACAGATTGTGTTATTACCAAATACACAAAATACAAATAAGTGACAACAGTTTGCAAAACCATAGGGACAGATTGCGAAAGGGTATGCACGCTTTATGAATTTGTGGGTACAAATTACAAATCTGAGAGCATTGATTGTTTGTGCGAACAGTTTAATAATCTGTGAGTACGGTTTATAAACTAAGGGGACGAATCACAAAACCGTGATCACGGATTTGCTGGTCTTGTTTTTCCATGGAGTGACCTGCTGGGCCATTTTCTCAATATTTAGATTTTTTTGCACCCTCAGATTCAGATTTTTCAATAGTTGTATCTCAGCCAAATATTGTCCTATCCTAACAAACCATATTGGAAAGCTTATTTATTCAGCTTTCAGATGATATGTAAATCTTAATTGACCTTTATGACTGAGTTTGTTTTTCAGGGTCCCATATGTCTGTGTTTTACGTTTGCATTTTGAATGAATGAATCTTTATTGTCGTTGTACATCGTGTATACAATGAAATTACATTGCCTACCCGGCCAGTGCATAATAAATATAATAAATAAAGAAGTAATAAAAGTAATAAAATCAATATAAAACAGAATTTTTGAAAAACAATTTGTAAAAGGGAGTCGGGCCGAGTACCAAAACACACTTGTAGCCAATCAGCAATAAGGGGTACGTCTACTAACCCATAGATATTCATAATAAAACCTTTATTATGAATATCTATGTACTAACCAACATCGTTGTCTGAGTTGCGTATGTGTTAGGGGCGTGTTTGTTTAGGTGATTTCAAATATCAACATTGGCTTTCAGAGATCATGCACCCCGCCTTTAAGTGTTCTCAGCATCTTTGGAGTTGATTAGGTTAAGTGGTGCCAATGACATCTGCACTTAAATGTGAAAGATGTAAGGTCCGTTTCAAAGAGAGGATACTTAAAAAAATAATGATCTAGATCTACAGCTTTTAAAAGAACAGAGCAAAGACTGAATATTTATAAAAAGTAAACACTCATGACCTTGTGTGTAACTGATCTTCACCCTTGTGGATGAAGAAATTGTAAGCTATGTGTGACCCAGTCTGCGAAAACGCTGCTAAAGTCAGTTTTTGTGTTAACTTTTTTACATAAAATCATCTTTTTCTACATAATGTAAAGAACATTCTGTAAAAATACACCTTCGATATCTTTAATATTGACTACGTAAGACAACAATGGAAATGTTTCTACATTATAATATTAGACTTGAACCTGGATTTCACAGAGAGGATCACATAAAAAAAATACAGATGTTACAGACAAATTATGACACAAAAAGTCCAATGTTAACTCGTGGCTCAAATGATTTCAAGCTGCTTAGGCAATGGGTTACCAAGGTTAAAGTAAAAAGCACATTTGCCCTACTGCCCTATTTCATGCTGCCTTCGGTTTGATAACATTTTATCTGCAAAACAGACTTCTCACTGTCCTTTACCCCCTTATCAGTATGCTATGACTTAATCCTGTTATGTGTGTGTTTTAGATCAATGATGAAGAGCAAGGCTATGACCTAGACCTCTTCTGTATACCAAAACATTATGCATCTGACTTGGAACGGGTGTTTATTCCACATGGACTCATTATGGACAGGTACCTTGCAAACAGCATTTCCATTTTTTATTAAATCATATTTCTCCATGATCGTCATATCCAACGTGTTACATCATTTAGAGGGAGATGTATGTAATGAAATTGCAAATGACATTCGTTTGTTGACATTACAAGTAAGCAGAGCTGATAAGACTCTCTGACTTGACCTCTACAGAACCGAACGTTTGGCCAGAGATATCATGAAGGACATGGGCGGCCACCATATCGTAGCTCTTTGTGTGCTCAAAGGAGGCTACAAGTTTTTCGCTGACCTGTTAGACTATATCAAAGCCCTAAATCGCAACAGTGATCGTTCCATTCCAATGACGGTGGACTTCATTCGCCTCAAGAGTTACCAAGTAAAGACTATTAATCATTTAACCTTTATGTGGATTTTCTAAATCAAGCCATTCTCATTTACTCAGCACACCCTTCTGTTGTGTCAACATGTATGTTTAATCACCATAATAACTTGAATGCAAATTGGCTGTGTTGATTTAAGGATAACTGTTGATCAGTAGTGTTGTGACCATAGTCAATATTACACAGAATTGTCCTATTTAAACTGAGTTAAATATGTGGATCCCTGCTTTCTCCTTTTTTAAATGTGTTAATAAACAGAATGATCAATCTACGGGTGAAATCAAAGTGATTGGTGGAGATGATCTGTCTACTCTGACAGGAAAGGTATGAATCTTGCGGTTAAACAAACTCGACGTATTAAACTAGATTTATATATTATCAGTTATTGTCAATAGCTGTGTTTCCATTACCATTAAAATTGCGCAAATTAAAAATGTGCCCAATGGGAACAAGGCAATTTCACATAAAAGCCCATATATCGCAAAACAGTTATGCTCAGGTTAAATCGTTTTTTAGGCACTTCGAACAAGGAATATATCTCAAAACTGTAATGATCAGTGTGTAAAAGTCACGTGATCATTCTTTAAATATGGCACGGTATGTTTGATGTTTGATTGGAGGACAAGACAGAGGAGGTGTGGTCGACTTCATGTGGCACCACATGAAAGCACATGACATCAAAGTACTGCAAGAGCAAATCAGGAGTCGACTGCTCTGTATGCTTTTGAGTCGCTCTTGCTGTATTTTAATGCAATCCGCATGTCATCTGCGCGTGGCTGTATGAAGTCGAACACACCTGACACCATGGTTTTTGGAATGACTTGGGGCAGAAGTAGGGTCCTTTTTTTCGTGTACGCAAGGGTCTGCATACAGTGCGTGTTATGCAATTTTCATCATCAGAAGTGTGCCAGTACTGTACACGCACCACCAGATTTGTAATACACCGCGTATGGGGTACACGTCGGTTGCGCATACAGGAGAATGTAGTATGTTGCATTTTGTCACAATGCGCATGTGTTGAACCTCTGTTCAAATAACCTATACTTTGCAAGGCTGTGCCTTCGACCGTGCGTGTACGTTTGGGTAAAAACCATAAAAAACAGACTATACTCTGGGCTTTATCGCGAGAGATCAAAATTGTGCTGTAATGGAACGTCGTCATTTCGCAAAAGGTTTTTTGTCGACAATTAAGAAGTGGAAATGCAGCTAGTGGCTCATAAAATAAGGTCTTGTCGCAGTCTAAAAATGTTAATATTTGTTTTCTCCTTTTGGCTTTTTTTCTGGCACCAAAGAATGTCTTGATTGTTGAGGTATTTTAAATCTGTTCTTCATATTATATTGAGAAATTAAAAATATTTTATTATACATTAAATGTGGAAACAGTTTGTGTAATGTTAAATCTGTTTTTAGGACATCATTGACACTGGGAAGACAATGAAGACATTGTTAGAACTTCTCAAGCAATATAATCCAAAAATGGTGAAAGTGGCCAGGTACGTACGCTTTGTAAACATGGCTGAATGTACATTTTACTGTGTAGTAGTAACTCTTATGTGTTAACTTTTAAATTTATAAGCTTTATATAAACTTACACAGATGCATTTTCTTTGCAGTTTGCTGGTGAAGAGAACACCAAGGAGTGTTGGCTACAGACCAGACTGTAAGTTTATGAATGAAAAGCACTTGCACTTGAACTGAATTATTTAGTACTTTAGTTAAGTACTCATACATTATGTTTATAAATGGATGCATGCCAATGATATCAGGATTGTATTAAAACCTTTAAAAGGTGGCCATTTCAGTGCAATGCTGAGAGTTGGCCACAAGGTTGCACACTAACACTTTCTACCATTTCACAATTAAGCCTACGTAGACAACGTCTTTTCAAAATGCATATTTATATGTTTGTTATCGTTGTTTTATTTTCATCCTCTAGTTGTAGGATTTGAAGTCCCTGACAAATTTGTGGTTGGATACGCACTTGACTACAACGAGTATTTTAGAGATTTAAATGTAAGTAGTGACAAATACGTATTTAATCAATTAGCATATGTAATACATTTCATAATTTAAATTGTAAGTTGAAAGTAGTTGTAAAGTAGTGACCCATCCATCGATATAAATGATGCAGTTCACATTTAGTAGCAGTGTTGCAATTTCTGCTTATTTTTGTCTCCCTCTTTGACTTGCAGCACATCTGTGTGATCAGTGAAACAGGAAAGGAGAAGTACAAAGCATGAGAAACCCTGAACTTCCCCCTCTAGCTGTGTATCATTTGTTTTTGATATACGTTTTCATTTCTTAATTTTGTATTTCTCAGTTGCGCAGCTCATCTTGGGTAAGCAGGTCCTCCACTCAGGGTCTCTGGTGAGGTGTGTGTACTGTTATTGCACCTTGCATTTACATTTGCTTTTACTTTCGATAGCCTCCTATGATTTTCATAGTTACCACAAACACATTACAATTCAGTACCTGACAATAGTGGTCTTAAGACTGCTGCTTTGACTCTTTAAAACGTGTTTTAAAAACGGTTTAAGGCCAAAATCCCTTTAATTTATTAAAATGATTTGTGTGTGACATTTTGAATAAGTGCTTGTGTTTAAGACTAATATAGATCACACTGAATAATGCTGTTAGGTTGTTTGGCTTTGCCTATTCAGTATTTGAAAGATCATAATTTAAATGTGCTCTAATGGCGAAATGGAGAACATTTATATTTCCCAGACTATTTGCAGTGTATTGCATCATAAAATACCACTGTAATATGTGCCCTGTCTTGAATGATTAATATCAGTGTAATGATTTTAATGTTGATGTTGGAGGTCGAATGCTTTAATATGCGAATGTACTTAGAAAAGCAACAGGGAACCTGATTTTCCAACCACAATTCAAACCTGTGGCCATTTTAAAGCCAAATATCACATTTTATTTCAGTTTTATTTGTAGCAGTGTTAATTTCTTCTGCCATGGTATTTATTTTTCCCATTACCATAGTTGTTTTTTAAAAAATTATGTTAAATTAGAAATTAAATAATTATATGGTGGAGCCTTATATGGTTGTACAACTTGTTGTGCTACCATACAAATATTGTAATGAAAAGAAAAATGTTTAAAGTGACATTTTATTCTTTCTATCAATCTTAAATCGTGTCATTAAATTATTTAAAATAATTTTCAGTATTTTCCCAAATTTAGTTATCATTGTCATTGTTTTTATTAAATCCTGTTATCATGTTGTCCGTTAGCGGCATTGGATCAAACTTTAATTTGTTTTTATTTAATATGAATGTCATAAAATGTTGCCAGTTGCCAGTACAAGCTTGATTCATTCTTTCTTTCTTTCTTTCTTGCTAGTAATTTTTTTTTAAAATAACAAGTTGGATGCCAAGAAGTCAGATCATGTGATAATTTCTGATTTATTTACAGCAACGGCACTGGTCATCTACAGTACAAAGGAGGCAACAATCATGTTTTTTTCACCACATAAATGCATGTATTGTCAGCTTTGGCGAGTGCAGCTCATAGGTTTCTGTAAGTGCTGACAGGCCGTACTATAGCAGAACAGTAATACTGGATAACACCACATTCACCTCCAGTATTTATGTGCTGCTATAGTACATTCCCTTCAAAACTGGTTTCCTCTTGCGGATTGTTCAGGAATTGTTGCTGGAGGAACGATAGATAGCCAAAGGTTCACCAGTAGATCCTCATGATCTCCTTTTTTAAAACATACAGTGATGTGCTGCTGGTGTAAACACAAATAACCCAGCATTTTTATAGTGCAGATACAGTACTATATTAATAAGCATTTATAAAAGCGATCATGTCTATTATTATTTTAACCCTATGAGGCGGTTTCCCGGACAGGGTTTAGACCAGGGGTCTCCAACATGGTGCCCGCACAGAGTCTGTGAGGTGCCCGCCAAAGCACATTCTATTAATAGTCTCAATTGTAATATTTATTTATTACATATTTTTTATATTAGCTTGGCTTGGTTTACATATATTCACAAAAAGGTTGGAGACCCCTGGTTAAGTTATTTTAGGGGTGATTTCCCGGACAGGGATTAGATTAAGCCAGGACTAGGCCTTGGTTTAATTAGGAAATATAACTAGTTTTAACAAGCATGCCTTGCTAAAAACATTTCTTACGTGCATTTTGAGGCAAAACAAAGGGCACTGATTTATTTTAACATATGTCAATGCCAGTAGTTTTTAGTTTGGACAGCTCTTACATTTATTTTAGTCTACGACTAGTCTAATTCTTGTCCGGGAAACTGCCCAATAGGATTTAAGTCGTTTTTTCAAACAATAAAGTATATAATGTTGTGCATCTTGAGATGAAATAATAGCACTGATATATGTTAAAATATATCAGTGCAAGATGTTTTGAAATTTAAGCAATTCAAACGTGCATTAGTCTGGGACTAGGATAAACCTTGTCCGGGAAACCGCCCCTATGTGTTTTTGAACAGTATTTGTTATTTTATCAGTATGTAAAGACATGATATTATTTAGAAATACATTTTTCACGTATTAGTTAGCAATAACATTGTGCTTTTATATATATATATATATATATATATATATATATATATAAAATATATATAAAACTCTGTACTATGTTGTACATGTTAATAAAAGGACGAGGGCCCCCTGATGGGTCTGAGAGGAATAACAGGTTGTTGTGGGGCCACAAACTTTCATCTTAGGGATCCAATAATGAAAGAGACGTAAACCTTTATTTTTGTGAAATATATACCATATACACTGGCATTAAATGAATAAGTATATAAGTGCAAACATTTAAAAAGTAGTTGTCAGTGTAGTCTGTATAAGTAGGGACACATCTTTATTTAATTTGAGGCAATACATCATATAAAGTACTGCTGTGTTGAGTACGTACTTGTTGGTTGGCAACTAATGAAGTACACAAAATAAAAGCATTGGCCAAGTAAGACATGACCAGACATATCCTCAATTCAACACGTCAAGGTCTAGTGTGTTAAGGGCCCACAGCGACCTTACGTTATTTTGTTATAATACATTTAATAAAGTATATGCATGTAAATGAATAATATAAAACCATTAGTTAAAATGGCTGCAAATATGCACTCTCTGCAAAAGCAAGCTAAAAACAGTGTTTAAACAGAATCAAGAGAACACAAACAAAAAAAATTTTATAATTATTAATAAGATTAGGGATGTTATAAAAAAATCTTATAGAATTCGTTTTATGGTCCATGCTGAGATGCTAAGAAAAACAGACGCATAAGTTACGCACATTCAGCTGAATGCCACATACAGGGTGTAGTTAACTGCTGCCTACTCAGCATTTTCACAATAATTCTATATAACCACCGACGTATCCCAGAGTAAAAGTGTATGGGATCAAAATTTAAAGACGTAAATATATATTTACAAATGAGATGTTAGTTGCCTGTTTTCGTCGAAAACTGTATATCAAACGACCATGGGGTGTTTCCTCAGTTGCGATTATACAGGTTCCCTAAATAGACATATTCGTGCTAATAATAAAAGAGAATGCTTGCTAGGGGGGTATATTGAGAAATATAAGTTAATTACAAAGGAGAGATGAGGAAAACGAACTTTTGATTGACACGCGTCAGAATGAACTTGATATTACAAAGTTTCATTAAAGGTTTGTTACTTTTCTTTTCGCTCTACTACGGCACAGTTTTCAAACAAAGACTCAAAAGTCCTGAAGGCGACTTAACACAAAGACACAATATGCGCGTGAAACACCTCCGTCTCATTCGGAAGGTCAGGCATTTCAGAAATAAATGAACAACGCCGAACTTGACAGCGTGAGAACGACAAGGGAAAAATCCTGAAAAATAATGCCTCAAAAAATCCAAACTTACCTCGGGTCCAATCGAAAATGGCGCCGAAATGTAAAAAAACGCACCAAATTTCATTGTATGGTCTCCTGCAAAGCTTTGTGGCAGCGTGAGCTGTATATCATCCCCCGTAGAGTAACGGAGGAGGAGTGCAACTGCAGTGTCGTGCCACGTTCTTACTACTAAAGCACACTATATACCCTCAGGATGTTGTCATGCTTTTCAAAGTAGCCAACTTGTCGCCTCAACAAACATGTTTCTGGCTTAAAAAGGGTGGATTGTTTCAAAAAGCTTTATCATTCAATATCATAATTTTTTAATAATATTTTGCCTAGGACCCTTAACGTAATGCAACTGTTATTGACTTCTTTAAGCTTAAAGATGCATTTCCTTGCAGGTTTTAAACCATTTTAATAGAAGTATTTTATAGCTCAGTTGGTCAAGCATTGTATTAGCAGCCCAAATGTCATAGGTTTGATTCCCAAGGAAATGTAGTATAGCTTGAATGTATTGTAAGTCACTATGGTATCCGCAAAATGCATAAATGAAAATGTAAATGATTTCTCTATACAAAAACTCACAGTTACCATCACCTGACCTGCGTAATGACCTTGTAATCGCCTGGTTTAAAATCTTGTGTCTCTCATTAGCAGAAGAGAAAGGAAACATTGTGTGCTGCCAGACAGAGGCCTTACAGTGAGCTGTAAAAAACATGTGACTCTGACATTGCTCATCGCTGGTGTCTTCTGTGTGTAGCTATTTTATGCAAAATTGGGTTTTGGGTGGAGAGTGTCATAACACAGTGAAGTGTAATGTGAAGGCCATGCTTAGAAAGGGAGGCTATGGCCATACGACATTCAAAAATGTTTTTGCCTTTACATATTTCCAAATTCAGGGATTTGTTTACCAGTAGTAGTAAACAACCAATCCCAAGTCCATTGGTTACACACATCAGTGGATGTGACACATGTATGTATATAGCCTACATACAGTGATATGACTGAACTAAGAATGAATGGGAGGTCGTATTAATAAAAAAAAAATCAAATTTATTAAACTAGTAATCGATTTACTACGTAATCAAACCATATTTTGATTTTATCAAGTTTGAAAGCAATGCAGAAGTTATAGGCATGTCTATTGTGTCTATTGGCATATCTTTATTACCCTATAGTTTCCCTTTTTTTATTTGAGATTTAAATAAAAAAAAGTGTGCAATGACTTATTACAATATCAAGACTAAACTTAACAACAAAGTTTGAATTTTATTTCTGCTTTTTTAGGGCAACCAAGTAAATGCGCATGCACTAAAAGGCGTGTGCAGGATGACAAGGAAATGGTTTACAGCTTATGATTTGATTGGCTATTTGCCGGCAACCACTGAGTTTCTGATTGGTTCATTACTCCGTCAGTCATTCCAGTAGGAAGAGAAAGGGCGGGACTCTGAGCTCATCTGTGTGGATGTGCGGCGGCGTCCACAAATAGATAAATAGACTGTGGTAACTTATGATTGATGCAACTAAGTTACAAACACAGTCAACTAGATACCGACACTTCAGACTGGCAAACAGAAGATGTCGGAGTGGAGCTGCGCGTTTGTCCATTGACTCGCATTCATCTAAAGATTGACGCCAGCAGTACATCACGATCAGGAGGCTAGTTAGCGTACATGATGATGGCCAGCTGAACATTGTTGTGCCTTCAGCTCCTATTATTATTATTGCGCTCACGATTTAACCATCGCCGGGTAAAGTCTTTAACCTCGTATACATTTACCTCTGTATGCATTCTTTCCATATGCACATGCACTTGTAATTTTTCTGATCTTAACTGCTTATATTGTGGCGCTTATGCGCCGTGAGCTAAGTTATCGTGCTAAGCTAACGAAACAGCATTAGTCTGTTTGCATGGGCCAAACCCCTTTTAGCTTGCAGCTAACCAAACGGAAGTTTGGTTCGGAAAGTAAAAAGTTTTTTGCATGAAGATACACGTACAGGCAGAAGAAGCAGAAGAATGTTGTTTTGCAAAAGTCAACGGGGCATTGACTTGGACCTGTATTGATCCCAGACAGCAACGCAAGTAGCCTCGATCCGATACGCTACAAAATGAGCACCTAGGGAACTGAGACATTAGCCTGCTTGGATAACAAGATCACTGCCTTTCAACAATGTAGCTTTGCAAACTACGTGCATGTTTGCAATATATGTACGAAGATAATAATAACAAAGATGAACAATCAAATTGTCATGTCACAAGAGAAGATGGAGCTGGACCTGGACATCCCATCACTTCAGGGCGATGGGAACTTGAGGCGATCGAACAGCGAGCCTATGATAAACGGCCTGAGGTAAACATATGATAGCTTTAAAAAAAGAATTATTATCGAAATCTTTATCTAGACGTTATTAAACATTAAAAGTTTATCAGAACTTGGTATGTTGTTAACCTAGGAAGCATGGGTGGGTTGCCAGCCTGTATGGTATCCCAAATGCAGTCTAGTTGACATCAGTCTAGGTTTTATACCATGCATGGCTGTTGTGGTAAATGGTCTGTCTCATCGGTAGGCCGGACTGAAGTGCAGCCATGCTAAAATAAAATGTTTCTGAGTCAACAGGGCCACCAGTCTCTCAGGATCAGACTGAGTTGGTAGTATAAGACTCATACATCAGCCTGTTAACAGTGTTTGTTTAAATAAAGGGTTTAGTAGATGTTTACAGATATATTGAAATGGTCTTCTTCTCTGTCCCCAGTGATGCTTCACATGTGTTCCAGCGAGAAGTTCTCCGCAGCAGAAGAAACAGTACAACTATTGTTCGACCAAACGTGGTAATTTACAAAGCGTTCAGAAAATAGTATGAGTTGAAAATGGTCATATAAGTGACCCTGCCTGTGAAAACCCAGCTAAAAAGTCATTTTGTAAAATGTAAAATCATCTTACATGATATAAAGAACATTCTGTGAAAGTATAACCTTGATATCTTTATTATTGACTGATTATTATCACAGTAATATCAGATTAAGGGAGACTTTAGCCTGGATTTCACAGACAGGGTCACATGCACACATACATACAATTCATTGGATTTTGTTATGCTTTTAGGTTCCATCTTCACCGGTACGTGTTCCCAGTACAAGACTTCAAAAGATCAAACAGGTACAAACTTTTCCATTTTATATATATATATATATATATATGTATGTGAAACATTTTGAGCTCGTCCATTTTCGACCATATTCAGAGAAGTAGAAAACCTATTAAAACCGGATGGCTTTTGTGGTGTAGACCAGTGGTTCTCAAACTGAGGGCCATGCCCCCTTGAGGGGCCCTGAGATGGTGCCAAGGGGCCCCCAGTTTAATGACATTTTATAAAATACATTAATTTTCATAAATTCTGTCTATTTATATTCATATAACCAACAGCACTGCATTTTATAATTTTATATGTTTTGTTTAATTAAATTTTAAGTTTTGTAATGTTTAATGTCATACATTTCCCATGCAAGGATGCACCATGCACAAGGGGTGCTGCATGCCAAAAAAGTTTGAGAACCACTGGTGTAGAGGCATCGGGTCAATATGCTCAAGCAACCACAAAAGACCACCTGTTCTCCGCTTATTATTCTAATGTGATGTACAGAGGACAATGTTTTTACCTCGGACCCGACTTCTAGCGTAAACTCAGATCGTTCAGTTTGATCTTTAGGCTTTCATTGACTAACTGAATGGGGCTGCTCTCCACTGCTCTTTCATTTTGTGAGCAGGTGGAAGTTGCACAAGCTTATTTCATCAATTGCTCTGAAATATCAGAAAAAGCTCTTGCATACAATTACAAAACGTTGTGCAACATGTTAATCAACAACACAAGCAGCGGACTCTGACTTAATATTAGTACACGTCAACCCATTATTTCTCCCGCTCATGTTAAAACGAAAGCAGAGGGATTTGCCCTCAGACCACCCCCAAAATAATCAGGACAGAAGAGGTCGAAAGTGGACCAAAGAGATGGATTAAAGCACCAGGTGTCTAAGGGGCGGTTTCCCGGAGAGGGTTTAGGTTAATTCAGGACTATTAATATTAGGTCATTCAAGTAGTTTTTACAAACATGCCTTACAATTAATACCACAGGTAGACAAAACCATGTCACCGATATATTTTAAAATGAGTCCTGACAAGGTGTTTTTCAATTAAAGAAGCTCAAACATGCTTTTAGTCTTGGACTAGGATAATCCCTGTCTGGGAAACCGTTCCTAAGTCTCTTAACAAAACTAACTGATTTTCTTTCTACATTTTATTGGGTCTTTGTTACAAGGTAGGTAGTTGAAGGTAACCTGCTTAGCATGTCAGATACGCCACTCTCATACATGTCCATATGGGAATGTGCGTTAAAAACATGCTAAAATAATTTTTTGGAGTTTCGCAAACCATCAATCAAACAGACTGATTGGTAGTACCAAGCTCCAACATGCCTTTCTAGTACATGTATGAAGTCCCTGTTAATAAATGTGGTGAGGTTTTTTGGGTGTGGTTGGGTATACATAATTATTGCTCTGTGGAGATTCTATTGTTCCTGTCTGTTTGTAGGAAGAGGGCGTTGATTTGATGAACCGTGAAACTGCTCATGAACGGTAAAAGTTATTTCTCATTGCATCTACTAAACCCTGGGACATTCATTCATTTTTTTTTTCATTGATTAGTTTCTGACAGCATGGCTGTTGCCAGTGTTCGTAATATTTATTAAATGAGTTTGATGTGTATTTTGTAGTTACTTTGCCTTATATAAGGGTTCCTATTAGCATGCTTGGATCAGATTGGAGGGAAAATGTCTCTTATTCTGTGACATCTCTATTCTTCCTCTTGTTTTTTTGCTGTCTTCCCATAATCTTTCTAGAGAGGTGCAGACAGCAATGCAGATGAGCCAGTCTTGGGAGGAAAGCCTTAGTCTGGTAAGCGAGATAATTAAGGTTAAACCCCAAATTACACATTATAGGTGATTTTTGAAAACTGTGACAACAATTGGTTGCATGCAATAGACTTACACTTTCCCTAATTGATGGGGTTTTTGAACTGAAGCATGCTAGAGAAATGTAAATGGAGTTGACAGGGCCACCAGCCTCTCAAGCCCAGGCTGAATTGGTAGTATAAGGCTCCGACACTGCATCTGTATCATTAATGGATATTTGAGTATATAAGCGCGCGTGTGTGATGGTTTTGTTATTTATTCTACAGAGTGACAATGACCTTGAGAAATCATCATCATCCTCATCTCCAAAGCGGATTGATTTTGTGCCCGTTTCTCCTGCTCCTTCACCCACTAGAGGGATTGGAAAGAAGGTATTTTTTTCAATGTTTCCAACTTGTGAAGATCATAACCTGGACATGCCACAATTTGATAAGGATGGCTCAGATTGTACGCTAAGGGTTTAAACTTGCCATAATGAACAAGACCGCAAAATACAAACAGTAGAAATTGAAACTTGCTTTATTTTCTTTTGAGTAGCAGTGCTTCTCTCCTTCTCTTCAAATTTTGGTGAGCAGTAATGGTCTGACACCCAGCCCTGTTCCCAGCCCAACACGCCGGTTCAGGTGAGTTCTGTGAAGTCATCCTGCCATACTTCCATATCTTTCACTTCTTAACCCATTTGCGCCTGATGCCGGTTACTTTTATTTCATGTTTCTAAGTGCTACAGAGGCTTAGATATTAAGTTTTTGGTAGACGTTGACAATTCTTAGTATGTTTTCTGAAAGCCCTCAGGAGAATAAGGGTATTTTTCCTAGAATAACATAGGTTTTAGGCTTTTCAGGAATAAATGGGTTAATTTGAGTTGTTTATCACTCCAATGAAATGGTTTTGTTTAGCAGGAGGAGTCAGAGCCCGATTAACTGCATCAGACCCAGCATACTCGGCCCTCTTAAACGAAAAGGTAACAAGCATTTTCATGATGCGTTATCTTTAAGGGACAATCCACTTTTTAAAAAAAATACAAATTTTCTCGCTCCCCTAGAGTAAAACATTTGATTTTTACCGTTTTGGAATCCATTCAGCCGATCTCTGGGTCTGGCTTTAGCACTTTTAGCATAGTTTTGCATAATCCATTGAATCAGATCAGACCATTAGCATCGCACTAAAAAAATAACCAAAGAGTTTCGATATTTTTCCTATTTAAAACTTGACTCTTCTGTAGTTACTTCGTGTACTAAGACCGACAGAAAATTAAGTTGTGAAGACTTTGCTGCCGTAATATGGCTGCAGGAGGCGCAATGATATATATGCAGCAGATGAAAATAGTAACTTTCAATTGCAGGGGACTATTTTCGGGCACATGTTACGGCAGCAAAGTCCTTGATTATTACGGCAGAATAGTAGTAATAATAGAGTATAGTAGGAAAAATATTGAGAAACTTTTTTTTGCGTGATGCTAATGGTCTAATCAGATTCAATGGATTATGCTAAGCTATGCTGAAAATGGTAGTGCCAGACCCGGAGATCGGCTGAATGGGTTCTAAAACAGTAAAAATCAAATGTTTAACTCTAGAGGAGCTGGATAATGAGCATATTTTCAAAAAAGTGAAGTGTCCCTTTAAGTAATATTGTGCCTAGGACAAGACATCTAAACTTCTTATCTATATAATCTAGGTGAAATGGAGACCGAAAGCCAACCTAAGAGACTCTTTCAGGGAACCACCAACATGCTGTCTACAGAGGTGTCCCACCTGCCAGAATTCAACACTTGGTGAGCCGTCATTAACACTAAAACATATTCCTTATTTTCTGATTGAAGTGTACTTGGAGTGAATTGTAAATGTTGTACATATTAAGTGTAAACGTGGACATAATTCACCTAAAAATGAAAATGCTAGCATCATTTACTCGCCCCTCATGTTGTTTCAAACCTGTGTGAGTTAATGGGTACCTCAACTATTTGGTGACCATTTTGTGAAATAAGTGAATTGTGAATTAACATAACACAGCACATGAACCTGTATGTGATGGTTAAATGATCTTAGTCATAAGTTTATTTATAAAGCACTTTAAAAAACATGTTTATCAAATGGCTGTACACACAAGAAGGAAAAAAATGTGAATGATACAAACATTCTACACCATGAATAAAGACATCAAGACACAAGAAAACCTCTAAATAAATAGCCCTCACATAGCGTCAAATGCCAGACAATAAAAATAAAGTAGGCCAGATTTAAAAACCGTCTTGTACAAAGAGGCAAAATATTCTAGAGCTTTGGTGCCGCCACTGCAAAGGCTCGGTCACCCCTGCTCTTCAACTTTACATCTGGAACAGCTAAGTAGTCTTGGCAGAGCATACAGATGGATCAAGTCAGAAAGATATCTTTGTGCTAAACCATTTAAGAGATTTAAAAACAAGTGCCAACATTTTAAAATTAATTGTGTAATGGACAGATAACCAGTGAAGAGTTGCAAAAATGGGGGGGATGATGTTTCAGCTGTCTGTAACAATTTTTAGCATTACACCAAAAAAATGGGTCTCATTCACTAATAATTGCATACGTTTTTTGTATTTATACGCACACTTGAACTTCTAATTTGCATAAAACATGCCCAAACCAGCTCCATATAAGGGCTTTCCGCAGCGCTAGTCCACAAAAAAATGTTAGATCAGTTTGTCATAGAAGCACAAGAGCTCAAAGAAATCCATGATCATATTAATTATCTGTAAAGTTCTGTTTAGCTTTGCATTTTTTTTATTTGGGAAGTTTTGCTGTGGCTGGAGGAAGCCATTGTTGTCCACCGACCAGAGTAACATTAAGTATTAGATGTTAACAAATATGACATTTAATAAATATGATACAGACGCACATCTATTTATCTAAAATAAAACAGACAGGAGATCAAGTGATTGACGTTTGGACTTCTCATTACATTTACATGACGTTTACATTGGGCATTTAAGCAGATGCTTTTATATAGAGATTTAAAAAGTGAGGAGGGAAAGCATAAAGATTTGTCATTGCGTGCATCTTCTTAATATGTAAGTAAATAATAATAATAATAATAATAATAATAATAATAATAATAATAATACAGAAAATATTATATCAAATATAATTATGGGAATTTTAGATAATAACATTATTATAAACATTATAATTATAGCCTAGTATTTGATTTTAGCATACGTGATGAATTGTGTACGAGTGGTTTACAGGTTTTCTTGAATGTTTGCGTGCATTTAGAAGACATCTTGATACAAACGTTTTTGTTGAATCACAATTTGTTCTCTCGGGTACACATTTGTGCGTACGCCTGCTTGGTGAATGAGACCCATTGAATCTGTGTCTTTCTTCACCAGTCTTTCTCCTGATCTTCTGGATGGAAGTCTCAGTAGCATTGGCTCCTCCTCAGACTCTCCCGCTAAGATGGAAGGAGTGTCGCCCTCTTCCAGTAACTCTCCCCATACACCCCTCCAGGATCTTTCTCCCAAGTGATCTACTGAGAGATTGAGGACTGGGGCTGCTTCTCAGATCCTCTTCTGCGAATTTCACTTTCTTTTCCAATGCCTTCCCAACACTGCTTTTGTTTTTGCTTTTTGTCGGCTTGCTAGTGGATTATGTGGGTTGTTTGCATTAAGGGAAAACCACCTAGAAGAATATCCCGTGTTGGACAGAGACCCCATGACCCTGCAAAAGCATGGAAAGGCTGTGGATGCTTATTTTGCATCAGCTGCTATAAATTTACTGTAGTGGAGAGGAATGCCACAGCAAGGAAACGAATCTTTGAATTATTTGTCTCCCCAAAAGGACATTTTGATTTAATGTTTTGGAAAGAAAACTCTATTCGGTTTCAAATTGCCTGCTGGTATTTTGTGTGGAAAATTAACTTATTTGCTTTCGAATTTGTTTGTATGTAAGTATGTACATATGGTTTAATATGAGTCATCCTATTATGATTGGCAGTGAAATGTTTAGAGGCAAAGAGCAAACTGACAGCTGCCTCTCTTGGAGTTTTATTAGTGGTGCAACTGCACTTTAAAAAGTGGCTGAATACATTTTTTTGGGCTACGTCTGAATTTGTGTATTTGACTTTTCAGGAACTTGTTTCTTTTCAAGTAGGTGAAGGGAACGTTGTTATTTTTCACACTTCATTCTCTTTTGTTAGAATGATGTTCATGGTCATCGCCGGCTGTTCAGTTATATACAACAAACGCAGATTGAATTTAATATTGCAGTTGTTTGTAACCACTAAATCTTCGATTTGAACACTACAGCGAAAATGTACTGTCTGTGATGTCAACAGGTTACGTGTCTTCCTAAAGACATGAGGATAACAATTTTGTCATTTTGAAAAGTAAACATCTGATTTATGTCCCTTGTATGTTTCGTAGCCCTGGTTATTCCCTTTTGGGAAATAAAGGATTCGGGAGAGCATGTTCTCTGCAGGTCAATGGCTAAACTAAAGGTATTTTAGTATTGTTAAAAGTGGCCGATTAAAATTGAGTTAGACTTGAAGGTGAAACCCTGCCACCCAGAATTATTTGTGGCTTGTTTGATGTTTCAAAGGAACGGTGAATGTTATCTACTGACACTTAAACAGCATGTCATCAAGTCTGTATATAAGAGAAATGTACAACTGTAAGTGTATAAGTTGTTTTTCAGTTGGGCCTGTAGTGTTACTTAGGAAAATAGTTTTTTTCTTTTAAATTGTTTTCCATATGGATTTCATTCATGAATTGCTTTATTTCTTTAAGCATGATGTGATGTATCATACATTCATTTTGAAGTGATTGTAAAATCTGAATTTTAATTTGTGAATTGAAAGAGTGACCGACATGAAACTGCATTGTACTTTTTTTTCTCAATGTCTTTAAAACATAAACAGTAAGTGGGTCGTGTGGATCCGGTTTCTGTATTGTATTGATGGGTGAAGTGTATTTGTAGTTTGCTTTGCTGACTTGTTTTTGGTTGTGTCTATTTAATTTTCATGCTGTCCTAAGTCAACAACGAGTACTTTGTAAAAGCCTGTGTATATTGGGGAAGACCTAAGAGCTTTCCTAAGAAAATGTAGTTGTGCCGTTTTCTCCCACAACAAAAACCTGTTCATATCAGAGGCTTCCAGATGTCAAAAATAAACTGTTCAGCTATTGTCGCCTAGCTTTGTGATAAACTCATTTGGATATAAACCAAAATGCAAGATTTGTCTGGTGTTTTTAACTTTTTTTTTACATTTATCCAGTTAATTCGTAATAAAACAGCAGTGTAAGGCAATAATTTTACAGATGATGTCAGATTTTCTTTTAGCAGGGTTATTGCCTGTTGGTTTTTCAATGATTAACAATTATCCAGTTCTAGCTTTCTGGCTATTCTACTACAGCGTACATTTTTTTTTTTAAGCATGCTAAAATACAACCACACCTATTGACTTACGTAGTATTTGTTTTTCCGAATATGGTTACCATCTTTTATCAAAATATATTTTTTTGTTTATCAGAAGAAAGAAACTCATACAAGTTTAGAGCAACATGATGGAGAGCAAGTGATGACAAATTATTATTTTGCCTGAATTATCCAATAAACTAACCTCATATTGTCAATATTCAGGGTTGCTACTTTTGAACATCAGACTGAGTTTAGGCAATGCCATTGAAAAATCAATTTGGTTTATTTTCATGTGGACAAGCATTTTTTAAGCAACAGATGACACGTCTGAGCAGCAAAAGAAACAAGGGTATGATACTTTACCCTTGTGACAAAGAATGCATGCTCATTTAGCAAACAGGACTCGAGTCTTGACACAGCAACAAAAATTCCACAGACACCCAAAATATGAATATGAACAATACATTTAATATACTCATGTTCGTCAAATCCCCCTTCTGTCTAGCATGATAGTAAGCTTGGCCCAGTTGCAAGCTCAGTCAGTTTTCAGCCTGTAAACAGAATGGTGCCCCCTACCACAGATGTTTGTATCTTCATTGTGTCTGTACGTTTGCGATATCTTTTAAGAAGTTTGTCCCTGTTTAGAGGAAGTTTCTCATCCTCAAAACGATCCTGGCTGTGTTAAAGGTCCATATTTCCCCCTGCATCATTTTCTTTTAGTTTTCGTCAAGAGCACTTCAAGTGCGTAGAATAACCATTGTAAGAAGACCTGTGCGAAATTAAGAAAAACATGACCACTTTGTTAATGACTTTATAAACACATTTAATAAATATATAACTGCTGTTATGTCTTGAAGTCAACATCTAATTCTAATATCGGTTATTCTGTTTGAAAATAGCAGTAGTTTAGCTCACCTAAAACATATGCAGCTACAAGTTTTTTGTTAACACTTAAGTGGAGGTAGACAGGCACTGTGGATTCCTGCTCTCCCAGAGTTGGGAGCATAAGGGCCGCCATACACACCAGGCCTAAAAGGACGGTTAATAGGCTTGGGCCCCCAGAGGCTGCACGGCTCTCTGTAAAAAGCAGAAGGAGAGGTTTTATAAGGTTAGTTCATGCCAAAATTACAATTTTCTCATAATTCACTGTGTTACAAGTCCTTCGATTATCTTAAGAACACAGTTTTTTACATTTTTGATAATAACTGGGAGGCTTGTGACTGTCCCATAGACTGCAGTTTGATTTTCACAATAAAGCCCAGAAAATAATGAAAGACATCACCAAAAAGTTCCATGTTCCATCAGTAGTTCAATAAAAAACATTATGAAGTGACGAGAACACTTTGGTGCAACAAGAAAAAAGGTTTTATTCAACAATTTGGTCGTTCAGTGCGTGTTCACAAGCAAACTATGGAGCATACTGCTGACGTGACCCTGCTGACATAGTTGCCAGCGTACAGACACAGAATATGCTGGCAAGTAATTTGTGTATTTATACGGGCTGTATAATTATTGTTTACAATGTTTTCATAATGGTTTAAATAAAAAAAAGTTGGCAACTACATCAGCAGGTCACGCCAGCAGCATTTGCAATTTTTCCAAGGAGGATTGTTAAATAAAACTTTTTTGTTTTGTTTTCTTTGCACACAAAATTGTTTTCGGTGCTTCATAATATTATTATTGAACTACTGATGGAACATGGACCTTTTTGGCAATGTCTTTCATTTTTCTGGGCATGATTGTAAAAATCAAACTGCAGTCTACGGGACAGTAGGACTTCGTCAGAGGACTGTGGTTTAGAATGACATGGATAAGTGAATTATGAGAAAATAGTAATTTTGGGGTGAACTAACAATTTAACAATAGAGAAAATAACCAAAAAATATAAACACAGCACCATCTAGTGCTTGGTCACTTTATAAGCCTCATGCCCATAAATTTTTAAAACAAATGTACACCAAATATATTTAAAGCCTTACACACACAAATAATTTTAAATTACATAATGAGCGGAAAAGCCATTTATTCTGTTATATTGATATTCTCGAATCACCTGTCTGGAATGCAGTCTGTTCAAAAAACACTCTGTCAGTAAGCTGTTCCTTCATCCTGCGCTCTTCTTCTTGGGGCCGGACCTGGGGCTGCTCCTGAGCAGCAGAGGGCAGCAGAGTGGCCATGACTTCCTTTCTGCCCAGGGCCTTCCTCTGACTCTGCTCAGACACCTGCAGTCGAAACTTGTCGATCACCCCGTAATGGCAAGCCCGCACATCCCTGTGGCGGATCACGCTGTTTAATATATAAAAAACGTTGTGAATACCTCAGGCAAAGCATGATTAAACCTTATAATTTCTATTAGGCCTGGAGACTCACATATCCACACAACATTGTGGTTTAACAGCACCTGTGGCATCCACCACCGCGTACTTGTTTGGCGCTGTGCACAGAACTGAAAAGACAAAACGACAAGTAGTCACAAAGGGAAGAACCTCTAAAGCGGTGGCCCAGTATTTATGCCAAGTAGAGTGCCAATGTCAATATAGCACAAAAAACAAAGATGGATTGCAAAAAAATAATGTTTATCTCCAGTGTGAGTAACAATTGTAAATGTAGTCGTATATGCTTTTATAATTTTGTAAATGATTTTCAAGAATGAAGGCATGTCACTGTGTACCTTTCCATGTTGGCAAATAGATTTGTCAACCCTTAGTTGAACTTTGTCATATTTTTAGCTGCCAGTTCTGAAGCACACTAAAGAGGGCACTCATAAGTATAAATGCAAATCTCTCACAAAAAAACAACTCACCTTTGAATTTAAGAGCGAACTCATAAGGGTTGTAGAGGGTGAGCACCTGCTTATGTGACGCCTGCTCATCTGCATAAAACACCAGCTCGGTGGGGAACACAAACACTGGAAGGCTTCCCTCCACAAGGTCAGGCTGCCGGCTCTGCTGCTGCATTGGCTCAATGTGAGCTCACTTCCTCCTCTCTTGTTGGTTTTCCCTCTCCGGGCGCTACCGATGCAGAGATCCAGTTGTAACGGAGCCAGTTCAGCTCGCTGGCAGCATGACGTTCACCTCTGAGATGACAGAAATTGGGTCATTTCATTATGACACTCAGGACAGGAATAGGGACACCACACTTACTGCCAAGGCAAGCTGGTGATAAAATATTTAGAAACAACATGATATTACAACATATAATAACTAAGGAAGGTAAAAGCCACGTGACAATAGAATCTCATAATAGTGTGAATGTAATAAACACTAATGGATGATTGCCAAGATCTCTTTACGTAAACAAGCCTCTGGCTCCACGTGGCTAGTCATGTGACCGTGTTTACTGGAATATCGTCAAACCCGAAAATTTCGCAATCCATCCAAAACAAATCCAAAAGAAATACCATCGAATTTAACCGTTTAACATCCAAACAGTAAGTTGTATAACAAACATGAAAGCTGTCAAATAAAACATGTAACGTTATTGTTGTCTCATATTTATGGTATGAATCTAGAAATTAGTTTAAAGTGGTTATACAAAACAGATACAGCCACGACAAATAAAATAAAAATTAAATCCTTAAATCCTAAAATTTGTTTTATATCATTTTAAAACTCTCGTCGATTGATTGATGACTGGATACAGGAGATCGGATAACGTTTGCCAGCTCTTTTGTCCTCTTAAAAGCTATTGTGTTTAGCTGACTATTAGCCAAACGCGACAGATAACACAGACATTTACGTTTTAACAGTTATTGAATTAACTTACTAAAGCTTCAATATGCTACATCAAAAATTGTGATATATAGACGGTTCGATGTGTATAATGTTTACTTCATTTTAGACAGATGTCAGTACCTGCCTAAACCCGCATTAGCATTTCAACTAAACTGAATAAAAATTACGCTATGCAAATACTATTACTGTTAATAACAGTTTAATTAATATATTGAGAAATATTCATGGTTTGCATTTGGATGTTGACGGACTGTTCTTCTTTGGTCAACCTAGCATCTTGCTAGCATAACAATAATACAACATCGGAATGACACAGTAAACGTATATTATCATTTAATCGTTAACTAAAATACGTATATCTAAAACAATAAGAAAATACGTTTACCTCACAGTGTACCGTTTACCGATATTTATTTCAAATCCCACCCCGTTTCGTTTTCTCTCTGTCAACAATACACTGCAAAGCGCCCGTTGAATGATGGGATACTGGAGGTCTCAGGAATTCCGCCAAAGTCCTTCTATGACGTAATTGAGTCTCGACAGTGTACAGTTAATTTGTTAAGGTAATCCTCTTTGTAAATGTTAGTGTGGAAGATAAAAAAGTTTGAAGAATTGTTCGATATTTAATGCCTCTACAGTTTGACTGATCTCTGGGTAAGAGGTTGATGGTTTGGCAGATAAGCTTAAATGCTCGATGCCTGCGTTTACAATATTTCATGTTTATGTGGTATATATATCGTAGTTTTGGTTTGACCCTGTTAAAAAGTCATTCTAAACCAATCTGCACGCAAATTAAATTAAATGCACATTCAGACGAGTCATCCACCACAGAGCGCAAACATATACTGTTTAAAAATAGGCGCAACCCAAAATAAAATCAATTGTTTGACCGACTGTACACATTTAAACATTGATACGAACAAAGAGAATATGAATAATATTTGTTTGATAGCCCTTTGTTTGATCATTAGAAAAGCAAATGTACCAACGACTATTGATATAACATATAACAAGATGCAATATGGTTATAAAGACTGGCTATGAGTGTAATGTAAAAACGAATACGCTTGGATTAAAATACCCTATACTATTGGGTATATGCGCTAGTGTTAATTGAGTAATTGTATGAACTTGAATAAACCAGTATCTAATATACGCATATTGCTATGTTTTACGCATTATAAGGTATCGCAGCATGTGTCCTGTCTAGGATTATGGTAAACGGGGGTGCCTGGTAGTTCCGTCCCTTTGTGACATTCACACAGTTGCAAAGGGCATGTGCAGCAAGACACCACGGAAACTGAGCAGCACGATTTTAGGAGGAGCCAGCGCCTTTTCCTCTCGTGTTTGTGTTGCTGCTGTCACGGACTCGGGCAGCTTGTTGTGTTAACATGGCGCTTCCCTGTACTCTCTCTCTCTCTCTCTCTCTCTCTCTCTCTCTCTCTTTGTAAGGAGATAAAAAAGAGGTGGGGGAAGCAATTGAAGATGAAACATTTCTTGATGATCAGTTATTATAAAATCCCACAGAACACATACTACTCCCTACCCCCACCGAGACAGCTAGAGTAGACGATCAGACAAGGAGGGGGGTTCGTCCTTTATCAGACGATGATGTTACGAAAGTCAATCTGGCTAACACCAGTAACTAAAAACACAGGCACGTTTGCTGTAAATGTCAACAACATAGCGGTTAAGAGACAATATAACACAAATATCTTTAATACACCAGCAACACGTATGATCCCTTTCCACCCTCTCGCTCTCGAGTATGGAGAACTGAGAGGATAAGAGGCATTCCACGACCTCATTGCATATTTATACATGGAAGGGCGTGGCTTCGCGATTCTGCTCAGCCAATGGCATGGCAACGGCGGGGCGAAGGCGTTTCGATATGTTCGGAAGAGAAGTTCTCTAACAGCGCGAGCCCAGCACTGCTCAGAAAAGACAGATAGAGAATCAGGCGGCTGCAAAGGGTGGCAGTACGACCCTCTTTTGGGGGGGTCTGATTATAACAAAATATATACACACATATATGCATGCCCAGGGCCGCAAGATAGGTCATATGCCGATTGTAGTTATTTTAGCAAACATCTAGACGTATATCTATACATTTCAAAATGCCTATTTTACTTTTCCTGATAGACACGTCCGCTTCTATGAATCAGCGCACTTATTTGGGTACGACGTATCTGGACATTGCTAAAGGCGCGGTTGAGATCTTTATGAAGGTAATCATAATTTTACCCCGACTTTTTCCGCTTACTGTTGTACCTTGTTGGAGTGAAGGATCCCTGTGACACGATCGGTTTAAATGAATGTTTATTGTTTCGTTTTCTTTAACAGCTGCGTGCCCGAGACCCGGCTAGTAGAGGCGACAGGTACATGCTAGTTACATTTGATGATCCACCACACGGCGTAAAGGTAAATAAATACTACTAAATTGTGCTTGTATGTGATTAAAGCGGAAGTGTTTTTCTGACAGTGAGACTCTACTGTCCCTCTGGTTCGTAGCATCGGGTCGGGCGGTCTCCCGGTGACGAAAACGGCTAATTTTTGTTAAAATATCCGCAGACCCGGAGCAGCGCAGCCTCTGAACATGGCGGACATTTTGCTTTTGTGTTGGGAAAGCTCTCGAGCGCTGAGATGGAGGCGGGGAGATTTATTATCCACTGTGACGTATTGCGTGACGTGTTGACGGGCCAGCTCGGCCTGGATTGGACAAGCAGACTGCCCTCTTTCGCGTGCCCTCCACTTGCATCCGCTCTGTGGTTAACCTCGGCGCATTCTTATTGGCCACTGTAGCCTGAGCAAATCAACGTGATTTGATTTGTGAAACGGCCGTCAATAAGCAAATGAGAATATGTTTCTCCCTTGGCCTTGTTTGTTTTTTGGGTTCACTTGGCATTGCACTTTATGAGAGGTGGTTGTGAAAAACAAACAACAACTTCCTTCCCTCTCCACTTGATCAATACATTCACCTCCCTCCCACTCATGTAAAAAAATCCCAAACACAAAATGCCAAACTAGTTATTTATGCCGTAAACTATGTGCTGTTACATCACTGAATAAGTTAACTCAAAAACAAATGAGAAAAGGGTTGAATCCCTGTCATTAACCATGAATATATTCAAGCAAACAGCTAACTTTATTCAGAAAACTAGCTGAATTGTAGCCATCATAATCAACTTGCCTTGAAGTTTTACTTGGTTGTTGTTTTATTTGCATATATTACCATCATTTACATTTATGCATTTGGCAGATGCTTTTATCCAAAGTGACTTATTCCATAGTGAATAACAAGGTGTGCATATTTTTTATCAGTAGCCTATGTGTGTTCTCTGGTTTCAAACCCATGACAAAAGTCCCACACACAAGTCCAATTTTTGTAATAGAATAAATAAATAATAATGCTTTTTAAAAAATAGTCATTTTGGCACTACAACTGCAGTAAATAAGCTTATCACTTGGCAAGAGTCACACACTGGAAGTATTATGTAATTACAACCATTTTAACAAATAAATACACCAATGTTGAATCATCCATGTGTGACACACAGTATGTTGAAACCACCCTAAACTCAAATTTATCCACTGTCCACTAATTCACATTTTTTAAAATGCTAAAGTTCTCCTAATTTGAAGTTATGTTGAATATGGTAATGGGTAATAATGAGTGTTTTTCACTTTGGCACTTACTGACGTGTACATGTTTCACAGCGGTGCCCAGGTCTTTGTCTTCTTTATTTGTAGTTTAACAATGGCAGTGAGAGTAGCTCTACACTTCAGAGGTTCATTAGTATGATAATCTGGCAGGTAGCCAGTCATTCTCCTGGGAAGGTTTTTTACTCCATGCTTCCCCTGCAGTTTTCCCACCCTATTCCTCCTTATCCTGGATAATCTGAGCCTGTCTTCCAAAGTGCCTTGTTGGGTACTATGAACTAAATGGCTCATGTAATACATATGCTTACATATGTATTAAGCCTTTAGGTTGATCGGAATGTGAATGAGTAAGCGGCAAATGCTTTGCATTGTTTCCTTACTATCTCTTTGTTTGACATGCTTATAACTGCTTTCTTACATGGGCTGTTAGCCTTCTTTGAGGTATTCTTTGCTTGCTTGCCCCTCCTATATCTGTTTAAAAAATATTTCTTAACCAGGCAGGGCCTCCTCAGAATTAGCAACCAGACTAACACAGTTCTCGTCAAGAATACACTTGGCAAATACAAGCCGAGCAAGAATTTGGCCTCTGTGTCTGACAGACTGCCTTTTTTATTTCCTGTCAATAATTTATGAGATTTTCAGCAGCTGATCAGTGAACAGTTTCAGTCAGCCTCCAGTTTCCACAAAGCTCTCTTTTCCTGTTTGTGCACTCTCTTGGTGTCTGAGATTCACTCACTTAATTTTAGTCTTAGCCTGGCCATTTTACAAAGTTTACATGTTTTGCCATTTACATTTTTCTTAATCAATTTTTTGGCATGCATGAGCTGGTGTATGGGGACTAGGGCCACCATTATCATTTTATATTGGTAAAACTCTTGTTATCTTTGTTCGGTATTTCTCAGATGTGAGTGCTTTAAGTTTATAATTTTACATTAAATGATTCACAGGTTTCCTAAAATATATGGCCACTTAGACCGCAACACTTTAGATTTGTTGTTTTTGCAATGGTATAGTGACCATATGTAATTGAAGTGTGTCTGACATGTTTTCTTGTAAATTAGGATTTTTATCAGACTCTTGATGGATTATGCCAACAAAGCGGTAGGCCTATCTGAATGGCCTGAAGCCGGGATTAAGTGGATTTGAAGCGGAAGTATTTGATGAACGTATAAAACGCGCAAGAGAGCATTTGGTTAATTTCATTGTCTACATTTTCACAGAGGCGACGTTTAGCGATTTTGCATCTTGTTATTAGAATACAACCAGAAAATACGAAAAAAATTGTATTCAGTATTAAAAAACAGAACAAAATTAAAATTTACTGTAATCCTTTCTTATACTTAAAAAATAGCAGATCTCTTGCTAAATAATACAAAATTCTAATTTTTAATCTAATGATTTAAAGGAGTAGTCCACTTTAAAGATGGGGTCCATTGACTTTTTTTATAGTAGGAAAAAAAATACTATGGTAAGTCAATGGGCCCCATCTTTAAAGTGGACTACTCCTTTAAGGACTTCAGAGTTCAAGTTGTGCTTAGTGCCAATTTAGCAAGGTCACACTAAATACTGACTTTTGCCAGAAGAAGCCATTTTTTTACATTTGTGTAAATATTTTATATAAGTTTTGTTTGTGTCTAAATAAAGAAAATGAAAAGTAAATGGATAGTCATTACAACTTTGCTAAAACAATAAAGCTGGTGGTGACAGGGCTTTTGCAGAATCGTGTATATTATATGTGACGCTGGACCACAAAAGCAGTCATAAAAGGTAAATTTTTCGAAACTTTATGTGTCATCTAAAACCTGAATGAATAAGCTTTCCATTTACGTAATGTTCGGATAGGAGAATATTTGGCAGAGAGACAACTATTTGAAAATCTGGAATCTGAGGGTTCAAAAAATCTAAATATTAAGAAAATTGCCTTTAAAGTTGTCCAAATGAAGTCCTTAGCATCACATATTAATGATGATAAATAAAGTTTTGATATATTTACGATAGGAAATAAAAAAATAACTTTATTATTAACTGTAGAGACAAACTCTTTACTAAATATCCTAATAATTATTTTAAAAGTTATATTGCTACAAATATACCCATGGTACTTATAACTGGTATTGTGATCCAGGGTCACATATATCCAAACACTTCAGCTTAATTTTTTTTAAAGAAGTTTGATAGATTTGTAAACCATTACACACAGGTTTTGTTTAGAAATTACACTATCATACTTGGTTGTCAAGTTAAGTGGAGCAGATCAATAGTTCATGTAAATTGCTAGGGCACTTTATGTGAACTTTATGGGAATTGACTTTATGCTGCAAGTTAAAATGAACCTAAAGCCTAACATCTTTTGTTTGCAGTTGCCACATGGCTTGATCCTTATCTAATGCAACGAAACTCATTCATTTTTGGAGTTCAAATACCTTCCAGGGCCACAGTTATAGTACATATTGCATATTGCATCTGGTTTGTGAACAGTAGCCTTATCTCAGGCATGTTTATCCTGTAGACTGCCACATGACTTATCTTCTTCTGAATCTTGTTAAGGGGGAGTGGCTTTTGTTTCTTCTCGTGACAGATAGGCAGGACCGATATTTCTTTAGTGTAAGTCCACATCAAACCCTTTTCACATGCAGAGGTCATATAACTGCATATATATTGTCTGCCTTGTTGTGCTGTGATTTTAGTTAACTTCTTAACGCTCCATTTGTATTATTTATGCATTTGGCAGATGCTTTTATCCAAAGAGACTTCCAGTGCATTCAGGGTTCATTGGAATCACTAAAGTGTGTTCCTTGGAATCAAACCCTCATGATCTTTACAAATATTTAGATGAAGAACTCAATGTTAATGGAGATCCGTTTGGACCTGTCCTGATCAGTGCTTTGTCTGTTTAACAGCACTCATACCATTTGAGTAACTGGTCTTTATCATCACACAAGACTACAATGATCACCCTGCAAGCCGGCCCAGTGGTTTTGTGTAACCAAGAGCAATTTTATCTATGATCAGCTCAACCTTTAGGCAGCAGTCGAGATTAATACCCAAAACAAGGCAACCTGATCCAGGAATAATACTCAGGCCATAAGGGCAGACGCTCCTGAGAGTATTTAACCTGTGTGTGTTAGTCGTATGAATCCACTCTGGGTCATCACATGCTTTTCTGTTGTGATGATTCCCTGATCACAAGAGCTGGATTTGTATGGCTGCTGCTTCTTCAGATCAGGAGCTTAACAGGGAACAAGTCCTTATCTGTCAGTTTATGTAAAGCACTCATTTGTTCCCACCACCTGTCCTGCGTTTGTAGAGGCGAGACGGGGCCGTGTTTTATGGCATGCTAATTCTGAGACAAAGACGAGATAGATCATTTGCTCCCTTTAAATAATCAGCAGCTTTCTGTTTATCTAACATTGGTAATGTTTGGAGGACATATATGGGTCATACATATTGGCTATACTTGCAAAACGGGACATTTTGGGAATGTTTTCCTTTCCGCTCATTATTAGGAATTTCATTGTATTTCTTTCTCTAAAGAAGGGTTTGATTTTACATATCCTCTCTTAAAGCTACAATTGAGGTATTATGCTTTATCTCTGCTTTTAAGTCCGTGTATCCATATCCCCTACCATCTTCTTCTGCCTCTCCGGGTTAGTGTGTGATTAAAGGAGGGTCTGATTGCAGTCACACTTCTTCAGAGCCAATAAATTGTTAATGCGCAGGGAAAGAAAGACGGATGAGAAAAAACTGAATTACTCGGTTGCTTGAATTATTGAGTGCCAGTTAGAAGATCTCCTGCTTGACAGGTTTCCCCATACATGGATAGAGACATGAACTCTCATGTCCCCTACTGACAAATCTGTGCCTATTTGTTCTGCACAGTGCCCCCCAATTCACACTTACATTTACACACATACACTTTATAGTTAGCCGTCTAAACTAGGACATTCAATAGACTTCTATTGATTCATATATATATATATATACACCTAGTTATAAATACTATAGCTTCACGTTAAAGGTGCATTGTGTAACTTTAAGAATTATCTCTCTGACAGAAATGCAATATAATATACATTACTAAACTATTAGTGATGTAAAAAGACCTTACGTAATAAACTGTATTGTTTTTATTACCTTAAAATGAGCCGTTTTTAACTATATACAACGCGGGTATCCCTACATGGTAGTCGCCATTTTGCACCATGTTGTCATGTTTTTACGGTAGCCCTAAATGGACAAACTTCTCTACAGAGCGCGTTTTGTCACTACCTTTTTTCAGAAGATGACATGTTTGTCCTGTGGTGGCTGCCGTAGGTTCTCTATGCGTTTCGATGCACCACTAGAGGCCGCTAAAAATCTACACAGTGGACCTTTAATAGGCTTTATGCCCAGCTGCACTACTTCCTGAACTTCAGCCAGCTCCTTGTTTCCTGTCTGCCATTATTGGACAAACTGATTAATCCAGGTGTGCCTGACCTCAGTAGTCACAACAACAATAATCAGACACACCTGGATTAATCAGGTTGTCCAATAATGGCAGACAGGAAAAAAAGGAGCTGGCTGAAGTTTAGGAAGTAGTGCAGCTGGGGATATGACTATACACATAATGGGCCCTATCTTGCACCCAGCGCAATTGACTTTGTCAGTGACGCATGTATCATTCGTATTTTGCGCCGGCGCACAGCGGGGTTTTTCCCTCCACAGATGCACGTCAGCAAACTAGGGAATGAACTTGCGCTCCCTGGGCGGTTCAGCGCAAAAAGGAGGCGTGTTGCGGCGCAAACCATCTCTTATGCTATTTTGCAGTTTCAAAAAACAATTGCGCTACTAACCAAAAAAAACTAGTCTAAAGTCAGTGGCGCGTTGCGCGTGGTTCATTATGCTATTTTAAGGGCGCATGCTTGACCATAATGTATAGCGTGCACAACGCGCACACACTTTGCTTATCTAATCTACACAGATGCAACAGTTATTTTTGCAAATCATAAATTGTTACACTTAAAAATATTAATACACGAGATAAGGGGAATCATAGTGGTGAGCATTGTGGTGATAGTTTTTATTTATTCTCATGCAAATAACGATTAAAATATTTTCATAACTTTGTTGTGTGGCTGTATTACGTTTATTTTATGTAAATAATAGTTAAAATGTTTTCATAAGAAACCTTAATGTATATGAACTTGATTTGTAAGAGTACTTTGGGGTTGGACCTTGCTTGCGTTTCTTGGGTCCGATTTCAAAGCCCCCAAACCCTTTCAGCGGTGAAGGTGGACGCAGCGATGTCCTCTGCTGGCGTCAAGTCCTGAGGCAGATCCACCTCCCGTTACACGGCGTGCCCGATTTATGCTGGCGCAACGATGGGGATGCCAGCTGATGAGACAATTGTGGATATTTCCTCTCACGCCTGTTTAACCTACGCTGATTTGGTCGGGTTTCTCCTATCCCCATACAAAACAACTTCTCTGTCTTTGACGTGGGTCTCCTCAGCTGTAAACCGCTCCTGGCGTACGCCTGGTAAATCCGTCATAATAATAGCAACCCGCCATGGAACTTGCGCCCTTGCGTTTAAAGGGAATGTTGGATAGCGTTCTGATTGGTTTATTTGACGTTACGCCCAAACCACACCTATGAATAATGAACCTACTTCAGACCAACCTCTTATTGATTTGCGCCCGGCGCAAGAGTTATTTCTCACGCCGGGAAAATAGCAACAGCGCCCAAGATCCGCCCACAAACTCACTTGCGCGTTGCGCTTCGCACTTGCGTTTCAGATCGTTAAAATAGAGCCCATAGTCATCTTGCATAATGTAAAGAACATGCTGTGAAAATATAACCTTGATATCTTTAATATTGACTGAGTAAAGTCAATGTCAAAGATTGAAAATTGCTTAGTGTGGATTTGCAACGTATGCACGATGATGTAAAGTTCATTTATTCGCACAATTGTTCAGTAAATAATACATAAAGCCAGAATAATTTTTAACATTAGTTTTAGTGAACTATTAACCTCTGTTCTTATCTTGCCATCTGAACTATTGTTTTGTTCACTTTCAGTAAGCAGTACAGTAATAGCTGCATTATTTTGCAGCGAGTAGCAATGTGGGTCAGGGGCAGATGCACACTAACCACATAATGTCTTTTAAAGATAGTACAAGTCAAGCTGTATGAAGCGGATCTGTGCAGCTCTTTATGAGCCTGCCTACATGCACATGCACACATCCAAGTACAAACTGACACAAAAAACAGACATTTAACTAATGCGACTTACGGTGCATTACAAGCTATACAATCAATCAGTATGCATGTTCTCTGGTGCTCAAACCCATTACCCGTCTACCAGACCTACTGCAAAGCTTGTCCTGTGGTCTCTGGCTCTTTTCTGTGTTTTTCACTTTGCTTGTTCTTTCTTTCTCTCTCACTCATTTTGAAGGTAGTGTAGTTGAGTTTATCTCATGCCCCTAAGCTTAATCTGTAGGTTAGTTAATAACTGTTGGTTATTATGTTGTAATACTAGGCCACTTGATCTTGCTAGATATAATGTGACTGACTGACAGGCACTAGAATAGAAAGCCACAAGGATTTGTTGTGTAATAGTATATGTGTGTAAAATTTGATCATGTTTTAATGGTACATGCAGTATGTGGACATAAAACATTTGGATACTAAAGCCATTTAGATTAATCACGATTAATTGTATACAAAGTGAATTTTGTATTTTAATATATGTGTGTGTACTGTGTGTAATTATTTTTATGCATATTTAAACACACACACATACATAACAGAATATTTGTATTTCTATATCCATTTTTTGTTTAGATATAATATAGAATATATAAAAATATAAATAAATATATATACACATGTTTTATAAATACACACATGTGTGTGTGTTTATATATACATAATAATTACACACAGCGCACACTCATATGTTATGCAAAAAAACTCTTTTAAATAGTATGCAATTAATCTTTGCCCAGCGCTAAAAAATTTACATTTTAAGTTGGACCAACTGGTCCAAGGTCAGTTTTGTGAATGTCAGTTCCTTTCAAGTTCACACAGGTGTCCTAAGTAACTACATGTGTAATTCAGCATGTTATATATATAGCAGCACTTTCGAACCCTGTTCCTACATCTGATCCCATTATTTCTCATCTTTTAATGACCTGATGAGTGGATTCAGGTGTGTTTGAATAGGACAAGTTGGAAAATAGTCAAATTTCAATGAGTTTGATAAATAAAACGTGTCAAAATACAAGTGTCTCTTTTTTCATACCATGAAAATCTGACTTTTTCCATGTTTTAGTGCTGTTGTTGGTTCCCCAGTGCTTCTATCAACCTAGATTAACAACCCAGTAACTTAGTATTAGTAAACCATTCTCTGCAAGCATGTGAAAAAATAGGTCTGTGAGATTTGACTCCCCTTGTGATGTCAGAAGGGGATCTTATTATAATAATACCACCTCTTAATCTGCACTATCCAACCACGGCACTGATATTTAGTGTAGAGAGAGAAATTTTGCGATCAGTGTTTGCATTTCATCAGCTCATTAGCATTAAGAAGGACACACCCAATAATGGCACATTTTTGCTCACACCTACAAAGTGTCAATATTAAAGTGCTATAATAAATTATCTATATGCTATTTTTTAGCTAAAACTTTACATACTTACTCCAAATATTTATTTTACATCTTAAAGCTCCCATAACACACGCTGTTTCTGCATATCTGATGTTAATCTGGAGTACCTATAGAGTATATTATATAATTTATATCTCCGAAGAGTCTTTAGTTTTCTTCGATTTATAAAAGACAGATCAGGTCTAGCAATTCTTTCCGATAAGGTATGAAAAAATTCAGAAGGAGGAGTTGCGAGGTGCAGGAGGAGCGAGTCACGAGCCAAGCAACTCTTTATACAACACTGTTTAACTTATGATTCACTACATATTTACATTATATGCAGTTACATGCAGGACTTTTCAATGTCTATAACTCTATTGCTACCCTGGATAAACAAACTATATCCATTGTTGCCATAATGCTGGCTTACTTCTCTTTACATCCAAAAACACACTTTTTCTTTTCTGCCATTGTTAAGTCTTGATATGAAACAAAGCTGTTGCGTGAAGTGATGCCTGTGACTTCTAGCATCCTCAGTTTTTGCTCTCCTGTTGTTTGACGTGTGGGCATGCTTTTCCGGGAAAGTGCCCATAAAAAGAAATGATATGTATGGCTTACACATGATACGTCAGCTGAACCCATATTTAAAAAAAATCAGAATCTTGTACGAACCCTGGTAAAGTGCATTCGGAACAGAAATACTCAGTAACACGTCCAACTGCTTTTTTTGACACTTCGCCTATGTTTAGCATGAGGAAATCAACTCTTAAACTGTGTTAATAAGTCAGAATGCCTGAAATACCATTGATCCCCCCCCCTTTTAAAACGTCTTGTGAAATGTCCAATTTTACTGTAAATTTATGTGTACTGCTTTTTCAATTTCAGATCCTTAAACTTTATCTTGTGTAAATAGTTATGTGTGTTTCACATAAAACTAAGATTAAGAAAATTAAGAAAATGGTTTTAACCATGGTTTTACTAAAAAAAAACTTACGACCAAATAAAACCCATAGTTAAATCATGCATTTTTACCACAATAAAACCATGGTTAATTTTCATAAGGGCTATATCCTTCTTTAAAATAAGTGCCACATCTATACTTGATGTTTGGCTATACATTTTTATGTATATAGTATTTGATTGTATTTGAGTGACTTACATTAATATTTCCATTATTGCATATAGGTATTTTTCACATCATCTGTGTGTTTGTGTGTGTTTTGATGTATATGGTAGGCGGGTTGGAAAGAGAATCATGCAACATTCATGAGTGAGCTGAAGAACCTGCAAGCGTCTGGATTGTCTACACTGGGTCACGCTCTCCGTGCTGCCTTCGACCTGCTTAATCTCAACAGATTAGTCTCTGGCATCGACAACTATGGCCAGGTAATAATGACATTACTCAATAAATTACCTATATATTAACAACAGTTTTTCTGTATTCAACTTTCAGTATACTTGCACATTTACATAGCAAATATGTTTAAGTAAGGGATAATCCACGTCTAGCCATGCATTAATAGCACATAAATCCATGCAATTACATTCTGTGCAAGTTTTCTATACGGAAAAGTATCTGGATAAAGGCTATTGCTTAAAAATAACCATATCACAGCTCATCTAAAATCTGCCAGATGGCAATGAGAGTGACCCAGCTAACATATGGGAAAATATTTGTAGTCCAAAGCCTGATGCTGCCCATGCTTCAAGAAACATCATCCATTTTGTAAAGCTTTGTAGTGGAGATGTTTTCAACAACAGTAACAGTGCTTCATAACAAAAGACCAATGTCATCTTCATGTATTATTATTTAGATCACTGTATACAAAATCCAAATTTTTTATTTATTTGTAATTCATAATGGTTAAGTTTATATACAGATTCTGTCTGTAAAGTCTATAAGAACAGGCTGGATTACCTAAAATAGCAGACAGGGAGTGTGGGATAATAACCCTTAGGTTAGGCAGTGTGTTAATATTGAGTGAAAGTCAGGGTGAGTAACTCAGTGCTGACCCCTGCAGAACAGATAGAGAGATGCGTCTTGTGTCATACATCCAAATATGAAAATTCTCTTACTGGCCCTCATGCCATCCTACAGTAGATGTATATGGTGACATACAGATTTGCACGTTGATAACGTTGAATCTCATTGGTTCTTGCATGATATGACGACTTGTCATATGTCATATGTTTTTTCACAAGACATGCAAGAACCAATGAGATTCGACATTACTGACGTGCTACAACTAAAGAAAGGAGGCCATAGACATCCGGGGTGGCGTGGGGGTGAGTAAATTAAAAGAGATTTTTCATATTTGAGTGAACTGTTCCTTTATTACATGCGCACTGTGTGTGTAGGTGATAAATCAACATGTGTCCAATTATTATTTTTTGTATATTCAATACCTGTAACATATTTTCAGCAGAATAGGGCAAAATCATTTTTATCAGATATTTGCACCCCGCTGTATATTAGAGATTATAGTAGTTGGTGGTTTCTGAAACAGTGTTCCTCTGTTTTAGGGTCGCAACCCTTTCTTTTTGGAGCCATCAGTCATTATTACGATTACAGATGGAAACAAACTGACGCACAGCTCTGGGGTCGCTGAGGAGGTGAGAGACACATGCCAATGAATGTTCCTCAGTTTTGAGTGAAGAGTCTTTAGGAAGTGTGTGTGGTCTAATCCCCTTCTCCTCCTCCATCAGCTACACCTGCCACTGAATTCTCCATTGCCGGGCAGTGAGTTGACTAAGGAGCCGTTTCGCTGGGACCAGCGACTATTCGCCCTGGTGCTTCGTATGCCGGGTCTGGCTGTGCCCGACAGTGAGCAGCTGGGCAGTGTGCCCACTGACGAGTCTGCTATCACTCAGATGTGTGAGGTCACTGGAGGTATATACAGAGCTCACTTCAATAATCTTAAGCGTCCGTCAATTATAAAGTTTGAACCAGAAAGAATATTTCACTTTAGACAATTTTTAAAACATGAATAATTGCTATTTTCTGACTAAGCATGAAGTTAAGAACCTGGTTGGGACAGCATCTAAAACACAAAATATAATGGTGACTAGCTAAATTTTTAATGTTTATAATTTTTCAGCTGTATCTTTTTCTCTCTCTACAAGGCCGTTCTTACTGTGTAAGGACACAACGGATGCTAAACCAGTGTCTTGAGTCTCTCGTCCAGAAGGTTTTAAGTGGAGTTGTAATACACTTTGAGAAAAGCGGTCCAGATCCACCTGCAATAGGTGAAGGTGGGTGCAAGAATATGGTGCATATAGATATTATGATGATAATGTGAATAAATGCAAGCTTTGTTCATATATCGAATGTAATAAATACACTAGGATTTTAACAAATGACTTAACATTGTCTTCATGCAGATGGTTTGGTTGATCCAGCCCGTCCTCTGACCACCTTCAGTCCACAACCCTGGCACAGCTGCCACAAGCTCATTTATGTCCGACCCAACCCCAAGACGGGGGTACCTGTGGGTCACTGGCCAATCCCAGAATCCTTCTGGCCGGACCAGAACTCTCCCAATTTGGTAAATTATAATAATCATTCAAAGTAGACTCATCATGAGCCAGGTTTTATGCCACCGACACGGTTGGTTTTGTTTGACTGCACAACCAATTTCAACTTAAATGTCATTGAACTTATATTTCTGTGCATTAAAAAATTGAAAAGTACCAGGTTGCAAAGAGTTTGGATATGTGTATAAGTATCAGCAGAGAGTAGATGAAGCAATTCATCAGCCAAAGGTAATGACCTCTGAAAACTAAAGGATCACTTTCATGCTCCAGCATTGCTAATGAATGGGGATGAAGATGAGGGGGCTGAAAGGAGATAAAGAGGTGGTAACATGAGAAAAAGCCTCACTGTCCTGAGGTTTCCCACCCCGTCGCTGTCTATTCTTTCTTGAACAAGTGCACTGTAGAGACAGCAGTTGGTGCTGTGCCAAAGTGCCACAGCTCGGCTCAGCTTGTGGGCACTGCGAGAGCGATTGGCACCAGAATAGAGCTGATGCAGTCTTAACAGAGCTTTAGCGCTTATCGCTTGCCTCTTAACGTACGGTCATTTTCCCTTTTCATTTCCTTCTTGACATCTCGGGTATCATGTCAATATTGCCAATCGGTGGCACAGTGGGCACAGATATGGTTAAGAGCACACATACGCCTTTACGTAACTGTTAAATAATTTTCACATCTCATATGTTACCAACACTGTTTCTTTGGTGTATTTAGTATTCACTCATATCTGTCGTGGGAATGAACAGCTTGTCTTGTCATGTGCCAGAAACACATGGGTCATCATCCAGTCGCTCTGTGATCACAGGATAAACTGTAATCTAACTGATATATATCCCTTTAAAAACCCCATTGTAGAGGATTTCTGTGTAATGACACATCTTTTCTCTCTTTAGCCACCTCGTTCTGCCCATCCTGTGGTGAGGTTTTCCTGTGTCGACTGTGAGCCGATGGTTATCGACAAATTGCCTTTTGACAAATACGAGCTGGAGCCTTCGCCGCTCACACAATACATCCTAGAGAGGAAATCTCCTCACATGTGCTGGCAGGTGGGAGAGTTTTTCACACAACCTATAATCTGTTATATCTGATCTGTATTTAGCTTGCAAACCATCTACAGCTGTCAGACTGCATGATGGTTACAGCACAGTGAAATATGTCACGGTGCTGCTACGAAAAGAGGAGAAAGAAACAGTGGGCGTTTAGCTTTTCCTATTAACTGGAATGTAGGAGTTCAAATGCAAAACCTTCTAAGTGCATCTGACATGTTTTCTTTTAAATTAGCATTTTTTACCAGGCTCTTATTTTATTAGTTAGTAATTGAAATGGCTTCACAAATGTCACTTTGGTCATTTCGTTGGTATTAAACAACTTGAAGGTCTTTCGCTGCAAAAGTGCACTTTTAAAAAAGTCTCTTCACTGTCCTTTCTGAATTAAGGTAAAAGGCTCAAAAATTCGGTCAGTATCCTGATACATTCAATATTCGGTAAACCCCCTTTTACCCGGTAAACAACTCAAATTGGTCTTCTGTGCACTAAGTGCACACTAGGATCCCTTAGTGCACTTAGTTGCTGAAAAATCGCTGTGGCGTTTAAAGGATGAGTTCACTTTCATAAGAAAAATTTCTGATAATTTACTCAGCCCCATGTCATCCAAGATGTTTATGTCTTTCTTTCTTCAGTCAAAAAGAAAATAAGTTTTTGGAGAAAAACATGATTTTTCTCTATATAGTGGACTTCAATTGACCCCAATGGTTTGAAGGTACAAATTGCAGTTTCAATGTAGCTTCAAAGGGCTCATCGATCCCAACTGAGGAATAAGGGTGTTATCTAACAATACGATCATCATTTTCTCCAAAAAAGTACTTTTTAACCACAACTTCTTATCTTGCACTAGCCCTGGGTTGCGCGTCTGCACTTACGTATTACATAATCACGTCGAAAGGTCACGCATGAGGTATGCAAACGCACAAGTACTGTCCTACTGAAAAATCCAGCTAAGACCACCATAAGCTGGTAGCTGGTTTTAGCTGGTTTAAGGTGGTTTGCGCTGGTCCTCCCAGCCTGAGAAAGCTGGTCATGATGGTCGGCCAGCTGGTCTTCCAGCCTGACCAGCTAAGTCCAGCTAGACCAGCTTAAAACGTGACCAAAACATAGCTAGAACAGCTTGCTACACCAGCAAAACCAGCTTCCTACATCAGCAAAACCAGCTAAAACCAAGATGGAGACCAGCTAAAACCAGCTCACCATCTTATGCTGGTCTTAGCTAGATTTTTCAGTAGGGGCATGGACCATTTTAAACAATAAACTGGCACAAAGACATTAATTAGTATCATTCCACATAAAACATCTTCTGAATGCTCGTCCTTCTCCACACTTGTAAGCACTGGACGTGATTTCATAATATCCAGCAGCCATATCAGCCCCATAGCCCAAGTAGGGTTGAGCCTGGTCAGTACATGATTGGGAGACCTTCTTGGAAAACCAGGTTGCTGCTGGTAGAGGCGTTAGTGAGACCAGCAAGGGGTGTTCACCCTGTGGTCTGTGTGGGTCCTAACACCCCAGTATAGTGATGGGGATACTATAATGTCATAAAGCACCGTCCTTTGGATGAGACGTTAAAACCGAGGTCCTGGCTCATTGTGGACATTAAAAATCCCAGGATGTCTTTCAATAAAAGAGTGGGGGTGTGTCCCAGCATCCTGGCCAAACTTGCCTATTGGCCTACTAATCATCCCCTCATATACTGATTGGTGATATTACTCTGTCTTCTCTCCACTAATAAGCTGGTGTGTAGTGGGCGTCCTGGCACAATATGGCTGCCGTCACATCATCCAGGTGTTTGCCTCACATTGGTAGTGGTTGAAAAGATTCCCCTTTTCATATGTAAAGCACTTTGAGTGCTGCAAAAAGTGCTATATAAATGTAACAAATTATTTAAATAAACAAATTGATATGTAAAGTCGCACGCGCATCACAAGGCTAGTGCAAGACAAGAACTTAAAGAGATACTTCACCGATTTAGCATTCAGCTTTGTATCTGTAGAAACCCGGCAGTATTACTGAATGACCATGTTTCCCTCCCTCATTTCCCCCTGAGAGGAGAGATATCTGCATTTTGGTTCTGCAAAAAAGTCCTCCGATGATGTAATATGACGATTTTTGCATCATCGGAGGACTTTTTTGCAGAACCAAAATGCAGATATCTCTCCTCTCAGGGGGAAATGATGGAGGGAAACATGGTCATTCAGTAATACTGCCGGTTTTCTACAGATACAAAGCTGAATGCTAAATCGGTGAAGTATCCCTTTAAGTATATTTAAAAAAAAATGAAATATTTATAAAAATACTTTTTTGGCAAAAATTACCATCGTTTTGCCAGATAAGACCTTTTTGCCTCGGATGGGATCGTTTAGAGCCCTTTGAAGCTGCAATGAAACTACACTTTGGAACTTCAAACCATTGGGGTCAATTATATAAAGAAAAATTCTGGAATGTTTTCCTCAAAAACCGAATTCCTTTTTGACTGAAGAAAGAAAGACATAAACATCTTGGATGACATGGGGGTGAGTAAATTATTATTAGTAAATTTTCCCATGAACTTGTACTAATAAAAGGATTCTGCCAAAAAAACTGTATTTCTGAATGGCTTGAGGCTGGGATGAATTAAAGCGTATTTGATGAATGTATAATACGTGGCGAGAGCATTCGGTCAATAACATTATATCATTTTTAGCTGCTTTTGCATCTGAACACTTCATATGTATTTCCATATAAACTATAAATACCTGAATTAGTAACCTTTAGCAAAATGTTTTTCTTTCAAGATCATAATCTTTACAAACACATAAACGTTTTGTCACAGTTACAAAGCAACATGGTTACTCGCTGGGGAATATATAATGCAGATAAATGGTAGATCAATAATAAACAACTTGTACATTTATAGGCCAATTTAGAGACAATTATAGCACACCGGTCTCTAAGGAACCCTCTTCCATACCGAATGAGTTTTGTCTCTGAGAAACAGTGTATTATGAGATGAATGATCTCAGGAGATGGTAAACAGTATTTAACTTCTCTCCCCTGTCACCCAGGTGTTTGTGAACTGCAGCGGTAAACACAGTGAACTTGCCCATCCATTCGGTTACCTGAAAGCCAGCACTACGCTCACCTGTGTCAACCTTTTCGTCATGCCTTACAACTTTCCTGTTCTTTTGCCGCTCCTCGGTAAGTTCTAACTTAAGTTTTTAAAATACTGCAAAAATATGATTTTCTCTAATGAATGCATTTCAGAGCTACACTATAATGCAGTGCATACTTATCATCTCGTTTTCCCCTTACAGATGATTTGTTTAAAGTGCACAAGCTTAAGCCAAACCTCAAGTGGCGACAGGCTTTTGAAATGTATCTGAAGTCCATGCCACCTTACTTTCTCTTGGTGAGATGTTCTTGCTTACCCACTTTCACAAATGGGGCGATGTATCATTCTGGATATTAGATAAATCAAGGGTCACTTGTAATCTGACCTTTTATGAGTTACATTTGTTTTATAATTTGATATCAATCTAATTATGAGACTTTGAGCATCAAAGAATGATCACTCATTGATTTCAATCCTTGATATGATCTTAATTGTTATTAAAGATATCAAGATGAAATTTTTACAGAATGTTATTTACATTTATGTAGAAAACAGAAATCACAGACTGCGTCACGTATGTGCCGATTTATGCTGAGTGCGTCCTCATTATCATCTCTTTTTGTCTTTGTCTGATTGCAGCCTCTCAAGAAGGCGCTGAGGATGATGGGAGCCCCGAATCTCATCTCTGACAACATGGACTGTGGCCTAAGCTACAGTGTCATTTCCTACCTTAAAAAGCTCAGTCAACAGGTGAGTTAAGCTCCTCGTCACAATTCAGTGCATGAAAATTAACTACGTCCATGTAGTCCCAAGGCAAATGTAAACTGCTGTTTGACAATTTTAAATAGATTGGGTGCAAGGATGCATGATGAAATGTTTCAAGCTCATTTTAATAAAGCAAGCAAAAAAAAAAAAATTGAGTGCAAATGCATTTACTTGAAACAATTAGGAGTAATATATCTCCCATCTGTTCTGTAAAGGAGTGATTCAGGATTTTAAACCAGGTTTTTATTTACCTTTGCAGGCAAAGATCGAATCCGACCGTTTAATTGTGTCTGTCGGAAAAAAGCCTCCACCTGAAACTGGCATCAAGGTGAAGAACCACTCAAGTGCCCTGTCTCTGGCACACCGCCGGGATTTTAAGCAGCTCCTGCAGGGCATCACGGGCGAGGTTCCCCTCCGACTCATCGAAATGAATTTCAAAGAGTTTGCTGGTTTCCAGATTGCACTGCTCAACAAGGTACACATTATAAATCTCATATTATTGCCTCCCTAAGATGAATCACTTTATTGTTTTCCTCACTTTCTGTTGCATGATAATGTTACAATAATAAGCCACACGTTATATTAAGAGTCCTGGAAGTAAATTTTGAGAGGGACAAGTGACACGTCACAGTGGCACTGTATGACCGATATATCATGTGACTTAAAACACTTAGGAGGAAACAAACAATTGTAATATGTTATTTTAAACCCATCTAAGTAGTCATCTACTGTTCCCCCCTCCAAACTAGAATCCCCAGTGAATTTCTTTCATTTCAAGCCCAGTACATTAGACATGAAAATCTGACTTTTTCCACGTTTAAAGGACAAGTTCGGTATTTTACACTTAAAGCCCTGTTTTCAGATTGTTTATGATAAAATAGAACGGTTTTGACTGAAATTTGGACATATGATGCTGGCCCGAGAATTTTCGGGTGTTTCTTGTATCACCTCCCACCTCTACAATGGCTATATAGGTGCACTGGAACAATCCTTCCTAAAATGCATTAAACTTTCATTTACAAAGACGTGAAACTCACCGAGTGGTCAGGGGTGTTCACTGATATGCTCACACAAAAATCGATGCAAAATATGCGTTCCAAAAGTTTTTATCGTAGTTTTTTCCAACTCCATTGACTTGTATTAGATGTGCTGTGAGGTACGGTATTACTCTTCCACCGGGAACGTTGTTTGTATTCTTGTAATTGGCAATGGCGGATTAGCGCCACCACCTGGGCTTGAGTGTCTATTATTCAAGCTCTAAGCGGAAGAATGTACGGGTGTGAGGCATTCTGAAAAATAGGTCCACAAGTTTACAACGAATGCTAAAACACCTGTTGGAAAGCATCTTTTGCAGCGATTTTTGTGTGAGAATATCAGTGAACACCCCTGACCACTCAGTGAGTTTCACGTCTTTGTAAACGAAAGTTTCATGCATTTTAGGAAGGATTGTTCCTGTGCACCATTAAACCCATTGTAGAGGTGGGAGGTGATACAAGAAACACCCGAAAAGTCAAAACCGTTGTATTTCATCAAAAACAATCTGAAAACAAGGCTTTAAGTGTAAAATACCGAACTTGTCCTTTAAGTGCTATAATTGGGTCCCCAGTGCTTCTATCAATCTAAAAAATGTGAAACAGCAAAACCCAGTAACTTAGTTTTGATAAACCATTCTCTGCAAGCGTGTGAAAAAATAGCTCATTGAAATTTGGCTCCCCTTGTGATGTCAGAAGGGGATTATACCGCCTCTTAATCTGCACTATCCAACCACGACACTGCCATTTAGTGCAGAGATCACCTCATTTACATTTGAAAGGAAACACCCCAAAACATTTTGCTCACACCTTCAAAGTGGCAATTTTAACATGCTGAAATAAATGATCTATATTGTATTTGGAGCTAAAACTTCACATACATACCCACACCAAAGATTTATTTGACATCTTAAAAAAGTCTTATGTAATGTTTTCTTTAATAGTTAAAAAATGTAATAATATGACCTAATAATCCTTATTTTCCAGGATTTAAAGCCTCAGGCCTTTCGGAATGCGTATGATATTTCACGACGGAATCTTCTTGATCAAGTGACCCGAATGCGGTCCAACCTTTTGAAGACAACGCAAAAGCTAATTAGAGGCCAAGATGATGGTAATTTAAGCAAAGGCACAAATGTATTTTTAAAATGTCCTATATTTATAAAAACATCATATAGGTTAACAACCATATGGCATAAGTCACAAGAAAAACTATTTCTTTAATTAATAAAAGGACAACAAGACTTATTTTATTAACATTTTATCAAAAATCTTTGACTGTAATATGTCAATGCATTACTGCATTATTCCACTGTTGCCGTATTCCATAGATTCCTTACACAGTATTCCAGTGGCGCAGATGGGAAACTATCAAGAATATCTGAAGATGATGCCATCGCCTCTGCGTGAGATTGATACGGATCAGCCCAAACGACTGCACACGTTTGGCAACCCGTTCAAACAGGACAAGAAGGTACTTGTGTTTGTTAAACATTGTTTTCACTGTACGACACTTGGTTTTACTGTGGTAAGCCTACATCTGTTAGACATGACTCACTTGTATGCTACTTTGTTGTTTAACAACAGGGAATGATGATCGACGAAGCAGATGAGTTTGTAGCAGGTCCACAGAATAAGAAGCGAGGGAACACGGGCGATCCGAACTCGGGGGCGGCCCTAAAGAGGCGAAGGAGCATGTCCCCTCTGCTGCGCCGGCCTCAAACACCTCCCATAATAACAAATCATGTACTGGGCAAGGGCCCTACAGGGACCCAGGGCCAGCAAGGAATCGTCAAGCCAATTCCACTCCATAAAGGTGAGCGTTGAATCAAAATGAGCCAAGGTTTAATCATATTTGACCCAGACTGTGTGCTTGTAGTCTGAATGAGCCTCTTGAGTTGATTATTCAAATAAATCACCCAGAAAGACTCCCAAACATTTTGGGATTTTGCATTCAGTCCATTAATATATCCTCATGTGTTTTCCCATACAGGAACAGAGGGGAACAGTGTAGTGAGCACAGAAAGTAACGGAGAGCAAGTGCCGGTCGGGGAGGCCGGAGACGGGTGGCCAGAAGGAGTGGATGGCGTTGAAGGTCTTGTACCTCCAGAGGAGAGGGAAGAGGAGGAGTCACCAGATGTTGGTGAGGAGAGAATGGGCTTGGAGAACTGTGTGGATGAGAGACCCCCTGATCACTTACCGAACTGTGAGGACCTGAGTCCTCCAAGCCTAGAGGAGGCGATGGAGGGCAACGAATGTGACACTCCGACACAGGGCACGATCCTTATGATTCCCCTGGAGGGCAGTAATGCTGAGCTGCGTACTCGAGTCATGAAAGAGGTCCGCAAGCCTGGTCGCAGTGAGTATTATAATTACAAAACATTAATTTCTAGGTACTAATTTAAAGGGGGTGTGCATCTAAATTGCTTATTTTTTTGTTCAGATTATGAGGCAATATTCAGATTACTGGAGGAGGTCAAAGGACCAGCATCAGTTCAGAGGTACTTCATTCATCATGCCATCAAAGAGGCAGCCAGGTAAGAGCATCTCTTCATGTACGGAGGATCTTTGAACACTTTAACTAGTCAAAGTAAGCTTAAGCTCGCTCTCTCCCTGACTCAGGTTTAAGAAACGTGTGCTGATCCAGCAGCTTGAGACCGCTCTGGAGGAGATCGAAGACAGACAGGTGATGCCTGCACAGCTCAACAACGTCCACAGCAGATAGTGAGACACTCAATGGAGAGAAACAAGAGAAGCAGCGTGGCCGCGCCAGCCGAGCACCCGGGTTTGTTTGCTTTAAGATGAGCTGTAGTGAGGAAGAGTAGGAAATATGACCACATTTTGGTCCAGAGTTTGGTACGGTGCTCACAATGGAGGGAGGTATTCAAGGTTTGACAGTGAATCACTGTCAATTCCCAGGAGATGGCCTGAAGAAGACCATCATTAAACTATAAAAGACTAAGCACACTCCAGAAAAGCCAAGCCTCTCACACTGTGTAAAATTACAGGGTTATCCAAGGCAGAGGTCAGTATCTGTTATGCGAAGCAATGTTTGTAGATTTTGTCTGTCTGATGTTTTTGGCATCGAAAAGAGTGTGGAAAATCTCTGTCGGATTTGTGTTTGCATGAAATGCCCACAAACCAATGGGTTCAACAGCATAGTTGGACCTTTAAAGCCGTCTGGAGAACTACACTATAATAGCAATAACAATCATTGGTATGCCAATATAAAATGTTCCCCCCAAACACATGCAGTTTTTCTAGTTACATATCTGTCATCCAGTCAGATCTTTATGAAGGTCTTTGTGAATTTGTGGATACAGTGTGAAATCTTAACTGGCCTGTTCTTGTATACTGTATGTGGTGATATGTAATGTCACATAGATTAGTGTCACCCAGATACATTTTTCAACATGCAGTGTCCTGCAAGCAATAGTGTCTAATGAAAATTGTCACACCCACCATGAACGAAAAATAATTTTCACACTATTAAAGATGCAGTGCATGATTTTTGAAAAACACTTGAAAAGGGAGTCGCACACTTGTGGCCAATCAGCAGTAAGGTGTGTATCTACTAAACGACATCGTTGCCTGGGTTGCGTATGTGTGGGGCCGGTCTATCAACAGAAGGTCCAGATTCTATTGGGGAAGGGGCGTGTTTGTTTAAGTGATTTCAAATATCAACATTGGCTTTCAGAGATCATGCACCCCGCCTTTAAGAAATGTCATCGATTGAGGGAAACCTTGGTCAACTGGTCAAAAGCAGCATTTTGATTCTGTCCAATATCTGATCATGATGTATTAGCAAGCAATGCACCTGCCCATCCGAGGCAGACGTTACAAGACTCTGTTTCATTTCACAGATGTACGTTACATTAGTAACCCCATTTTTTGTTTGTTTTTAAAAACAGATGTATACTACTTTTTAATGTTCATAAATAATATAGATTATTTTTGGAAGGTATTCCTACATAAAATATTTTAAGAATTGTATAAAACATTTTGTAAGCTAATGTTATATAGAAAAGTTTTATGATTTTTTAATGAAAAGTATAAAAAATAAAAATGACAAATGATGATTTGTATACATTGTTGTGTTTTTGTACACATTTGATTTGAAATGTAGTCGTTATACTTTTGTTTAAGTATAGACGTTATATTCACAACAACCGGAAACGTAACTACACAATTTGTACATTAAGAAATTTGCATATAAATGCATAATAATTACCAATTAAAGATGCACCAATTTATTGGTCATTAATTGGTATTGGTCGATAAAGCACTTTTTACAAACCATGGCTATCGACTGATTAAAAACAGCCAATAGTCAATTACTGATATATCCTGTCAATCAAAAGACAACAGGAAAATGCAATGAATTTAAGTTCTGATAGAAAACGTAAAAAGCATCACTAGTTTAATGTTCAATATTAATGGTCAAACATGAATAAATAACATTCAGAAAATGTAATCTTCAGCATTTAGTTAATGAAAGTTCACATAACCACCAAACTATCGGCATCTGCAGATATCAGTCTGAATAATCAGCTATTAATATCTGTTTAGCGGTGCATCTCTACCAATTACCATTACCTGAATGCAACAGAAATGTTTCTTTAGTGACCTTCAATACTTTTCAGCAATGTTGTTGCATATTGTTTTGCTATATGATGCATCCCGGTGTAAGTTGTATATGATTTAAAGCCAAGACTTGAATCAAAAGATGTTTCCCAATAATTAAGAATCCTTATTTAACCATAATAGATATTTGACTTTTATAATGTATTTTGCATTTGATATGATGAGTCAATAGGTGCACTGTTCTCAATTTTGAATTATTATTATTGTCTGCCTTATTAAACATTCAGATATTTTGGGGTGGTTTCCCAGATAGGACTTATCCTATTCCCAGACTAAAATGCATGTTTGAGCTGCCTTAATAAAAAACACCTTGTACTAACATATCTTAACATATATCAGTGCTATTGTTTTGTCTCAAGATGCACACCAGTATTATTTTTTGTAAGGTTTGTTTGTAAAAACTACTTAAATGTCCTAATATAACTAAGGCCTAGTTACGATTTAATCTAAACTCGGTCCGGAAAACCTCCCCATAATGGTTTAGTTTAAATCCAATATTTTTTGCTAATGTTTTATATGGCCTGGTTTCACAGACAAGCCTTAGCTAAAGACAGGCCTTAGTTAAATGAAGATGTTTAAGCATCTTTTATAAACATGCCTTAGAAAAAGATGTTACTGGTGTGCATCTTAAGACAAATCAATAGCACTGGGACATTTTAAGATCTGTTGTGATCAAGTTATTTTCTGTTAAGACACCTCCAACATGTGTTTTAGTCTAGGACTATAGCCTAAGCCTTGTCTGTGAAACCGGGGGTAGCCTATATTTGGTTGTTATGCTACAGCCCTTGCATTCTCAACATGTATGTGGATTATTATGCTTCAGTAGCTTCAGAACATGTGCAATTTTTCTTAAGTACTCAACAGATGGCAAAAATGTAGTATTGTATAACAGCAAAGTACTAATCTTTAAGCCTCTTGTCTTTTATAATCAGCCTTACAATGATCCCTTCGACGTTGGTAGAAACATCCTTCTGTAAAGGTATTCAAATGAATTAAAGACTTCCATGCATAACGCAAACATGTAAAGAAAAAAAGCAGCCCATATGCTACACCTGACCAAACCTTTGTTTTGCATTTGGCAGATGCTTTTATCCAAAGTGCATTCAAGCTATACATTTTATCACTATTGTGTTCCCTGGGATTGAAGCCTTTTGGTGGTTACTAACAAAATACCAATTGCACTATAGAAATCAGTTACAGTTAACAACATATATGAGACACCCAATGTAGGTCTTTAACTCATAATAATGCCAACAAAAACATCTAAAGCAGTTATACTAAATGTGGACTGACAAAACCCTCTCTTATTGAATGTTTGTTCTCTATTCGTTTTTAAATCAGTATGAAATTGAATTAAGGGGATATCAAAACCGATCTGTTCTAACAAATAAAAGCTTAGTGATGGATTACTATCATTTAAACCAATTGTTTATTCTCTGCACGAAAAACAATGGGTAACCAAGTTGACGTACCACACCCAAATAAGTCTATGACAGTTGATAAATATGACTCATTTATTATATCTACAATAATATTCCCAAATACGTAGAGATTGTGCTGCAAATTTTCCTGACTGTAGAAAAACTGTGCACAAATGGGAGGAAATCCAGTTACAATTCATCAATAAAATGTCAATTTATTAAGGTAAAAATAATGAGTTGTGTCTTAACATGAAAAAAAACATTGTCCCCCTAAAAAAATGTACCATTCCTTCACAGCATTGTTAAAATTGCTATTAAACTACTTCATCTATCATGCCCTTATTAAGACATGTTTTATTCACTTCCAAAATGTAACAAACTTAATGTTTAGTAGTCATAGGTACTATTTCTGAAAACAATAATGTATGGTCCATAATTTAAACCTCTTTCCAAAGGGTACAGGGCAAAACCTGTTACCATTAGAGTCGAAAATCTTGCAAACCAACATTGAACGTGATAGGATTTATGCCCTTGGTGCAACAAAAGGACAAAAAAACCTTTCGGTGAGCCAACTTGATGGCTACAGATGTAACCTACAGACGTAAGACTCCCAAGCAATAACAAGTATTTACAAACTTATCAGCTGGAAAAGGAGTTGGCACAGTCCATTGACAAAAAAGTAACCACATTAAAGAAATGCATGTTTGTACAGCATATTCACATATACATAAAGACAGGAAAATCGCTTATTTTCTCTGTCCAGCTGACAAATGAATGAATGAAAAACAGGCAACGCAGCCCTCTGAAGGCCAGTCTCAGTGAAAATTCTCCAGTTTGCGTAAACGCAGGGGATTGGAGGGCAAAGCCTGGTTGCTTGGAGTGGAAGACTCTTGGTCTGGAGTACGGTACAGTACTCTGCCTCGGTGATTGAACAAATAGAAAGACGGGTGATTTCTCAACGTGTCAAATGTCCTGGTTAAAACAAGAAAGTAGTTAAAACAGGTGAGATGAGGGTTACTACTTCATCTTTTGTTATGCTCAAATCTAAAGGCCAGAGCATAAACTCATCATTAGTCAGATTGCATGACTGATACAGCCAGGACATTTCGTCTGCGTGTGCTTACTTGTTTTTAAGCTCTGAGGAAGCATCCATGTCTTTAAACTCGCCTGAGATGTGAACGATTCCATAACATGTCACCACAAATGATAACAATGTCTGTAACACTATCTGAAAATATAACACAAGAACAGTTGATGGAGGCAAATATAACATAAATCATAACATTGTTGCTGATTAAATGTGACCTAATGCAATGCATTTCTGTGCAACTTACATCTATAGGTAACAGTTCATTCTCTTTTTCTGTCAGTCTCATGTATGATCGGTCTGGAAGACAAAACAAGGTCAATCTCTTAATTAAATACTTGAAAATATGCATTAAAATATACCATCCACTCTACAAAATAAAAGTCATTACATTCTCATGTAAAAAAATTACATTTTTAAGGATGTATTTGATGTTTCTATAAGATCCTAAAAGTAAAAATGTCAGCTGTGTCACAATTCTAAACTCTTCAAGGACTTCGGAGGCTGCCACCTTCAAAGACGAGTGCACACCTTCAGCTATTGTCATTTATATTATTAAACTGAACTGTTATGTTTCATTACAGTAGACCTAAAGTAGACCTAAACATAAAAACTGTTCTTTTGTGTTTTGTCACTACATTAGGTGTTTCTCAATGTCAAGAATTTCACCAGAATTTTGAGGATGCTACGTCATTGGCACCTGTCGAAGGACTGCTCAATGTGAAGGATCCTCGGAATTTCAACCAAAGACTGAGTCCTTTGTTCGAAAAATATCCCATATACAGAAAAAGGATTCAAATGTGAAGCCTTCGCGCTCTTAAATCACCCACAATCATATGCGTGCAGCACAGAAAGCACACCTTTTTACTGACGTAATGATGTGCACTTGCTAGCCTGTTCCATTTACGTGTTCTCCGAATGTTAAAGAGGAGCCTCGCCTAGCCTCTGAAGGAAGTGACTTGTAAGGACCAATCCTGCCAAGGAAGTAACCTTGACATTGAGAAACACCTATTGTCTCAGACAACATCTTTGTCCTGTGGTGGCTACCGTAGCTTTACCATGCATTTAAAAAGGGAGGGTTGAGCTGTGCACTGAGCCGTTGGTTGCAATTCACAATCTCACTGCTAGATGCCGCTAAAAACTACACAGTGGACCTTTAATGGGTACATGCATTGCACAGATTGGCCACTACTTTTAGGGGCCTGGAGCATCTACAGGCAGACCCTACTTTGCAGATGACAAACGCTTTATGCGATTATCACAAGTACAGTTCAATTAAAAACATTTGTGAAGCAAGCAAACTGTCTTTGGTCAAAATCGGAATAAGACAAAGTGACATACTAAAGAGAACAGGTTGCCAATCTAATGATTAACGCATGATTAACATCAAATATTTTATAATTAAAATGTTATAAAACTTAGTCCACATCTACACGATCTTTTATGTAACTCTGTAAAGAAGTCACGAAAAAGAACAATGATTAAGCTGTAGAAAATAACTTATTCTTCTTGACCAATGCCTGCGTCTCAAATATCACTGTGCTACCCAACTAGACAGCACTGTTTTTGTCCGTAGCAGGTTCGATCGGCGCATATAATGGGGCACAAATGCTGTCTAGGTTGGTAGTAAACTAGGTTTTGAGTCGCAGCCAATGTGCTAGCTAAAACTGTCATGCACACTCAGCTTTGCAGAGGCCGCACACACCAACTGACCCATATCATCAACAGCTTCCTGAATAAATCCACGTTTCCCCATTAACCTCATATTTAAACGAATAATACTTACGCTGTGCCGCTGAAAAAGCTGCGTGTGCCAATGCTAACAGACCGACGCCAACAACACCTTTCCAGAAGGACGAGGCCATTTTCACTCGAGCGCTAATGAACGAGCTGCCGAAGCGCGTGAAGCTGTCCACAAGAGCTGCGTCATCACCGACACAACAATCGTGCTTCCGGTTGCCGATCATACAATAATAAAATAATTTAAAATAAATAATAGTTATAATTTAAATAGTGACAAGTCACGTAAAAAAGTAAAACACTGGAACATTTACTGATGATATTTAAGACTGTAAAAAAACAAATAAAAAGACATGTTAAAGTCATTTAAATCTTTACATGATTTTGAAATCAATTTAAATTCATAGTTAAAAAAAAACAATATGGTTTGATAGTGGAGGCATGTTAAAAAAGATTTATTTTTGTTTAAAGAAATGTTTATTGACTTGAGAAATACTATTTAATGAATAGAGCAATGATAATTTGAATTTCAACACGTATGTAATAAACAAGAGAAAAAATATCCACATACCAAAAAGGAAACAAAAAATTAAAAACATTTATCTGTAAGAGTTGTTAGTATAATAGCAAATATTGGCTTTTAAATTCAATATTCGGGGACAATAGAGGATTTACCTAAAAGGGGGTATATAAATATAACTACTTAATATAAATTAATTATAAATACAAATGTGTCGTTGTTTGCTAATAACAACGCAGAATGAACATCGACAGATGATATGCGCATCGGCTGCGCAATATGAACAGCTCGAACATGTTTTTTGGTTGGTCGTGTGACAGTGGGCGGGGCGTCTCCGGGAATCAGGAACAATCTACAGCAGCCTATCTGCTTACGCTTCTGCCTATGTCCAGCGATCCTGAGCATAGTGCATTTCTCTGCCTCTGATCCTTTCAACTTAAAGCAATGCCAACATGGGCTCTTCACATCAAATCAACATCACAATGAGAATGTGGAAAATTCTGCCGCTGTTTGTTGTAGCGACCTCCATCTGCCTGTGTTTCTGCAGGGCTGAAGACAGTTCAATGGAGAACATCGTGACAGAAAAGAAAGCAGAAGAAAGCCACAGACGAGACAGTGCAGACCTGCTGATCTTCATCCTGCTCCTCACCCTGACAATCTTAACAATATGGTTATTCAAACACCGACGCTTCAGGTTTCTGCACGAGACTGGACTTGCTATGATATATGGTGAGATCAGATGGATGCGTTATGATCACTTGCTTCTGTTATGATCTTAAATAAGAGTCATCTAGTTAAAACCACGTTTCTACAATAAAGTTGACAATTGCTTATGGTCTCTTAAATTGAATTGCTGCATGCATAATCATAACTGTTCAAAGGTTTGTTTGGAGCACAGATACCACTAAAAACAGGGCCTGTGGAGTACAGCTGTCTAGCTGCAGGCTCTTATTATGTTGTTTATCAAAGACTATGCTGTAAAAGCTAATGCAGATTTAAATCGTTATAACAAAGCAAAAGCTTTTAAAAGTGAATGTTTTTATATGTAAAATTGTACTAACAATGGGTAATCTGCATTTCTGCACAAAAGTGTAACATAGCAACGTGTCAGCTTGTTTAGATACAGAAACTAATAGATTTTTTTAAACTAACAATAATGCATTGTTTTAATTCTACTACAATAAAATAATAATATGAAATTGAAAGCTTCATGTTTCAATTGAAAATTAATGAACACTGTAAAAAAACTAAACTCATCAAGAAATTTCACAAGCAAGTCCTTAAAGCCATAATATATTATATTTTAAATTTATAATATAATTTATTGTCTTGGGTTGACAATCCTGACACTTTTAATATCATATTACGTATACTGAAATCTGTTGTGCCTTTTAAATGTGTTGTGAATTATGTTGTGATTATTTTCTTTCTCTATAGGTTTGCTTGTGGGAGTTGTCCTGCGTTATGCCATTCATTTGCCCAGTGATATGAGCAATGCTACACTGAGCTGTAATGTCAATGCCAGTCCAGCCACATTGCTTGTGAATGTCAGTGGTAAATTTTATGAGTACACGCTAAAAGGAGAGATCGGTGCCAGTCAAGTTAATAACATTCAGGACAACGAGATGCTCCGCAAGGTAAAACGTCACACCCTAACACTGATACAGCAGCTGTCTGATCTACAATACAAACTCTATACTTATTATTTCAAAACTTAAGTGACTTCAAAGCAGCCATAAATGTTTTTTGGATTCCCAGTGAGAAAAGTTACAAGCATATTGAAATTAAATAATCTTTTTTAAAAATGAAATATCTTTATCTGTTTGTATTTCAGGTGACCTTTGACCCAGAGGTCTTCTTCAATATTCTCTTGCCTCCCATCATATTTCATGCTGGATACAGTTTAAAGCGGGTAAGGGCTGTTTTTTTATTTTTTAAGATTAGGGTGGATCATATGTTGTGTGTTTATCATTAGAAAAACTGGTTGTAGGCCAAACCATACCACTTTATCCAATTCCAATCAGATCTTGATGATTAGACATACACAAATCAAAGGCCTTTATTCGTTTATCTCTCCAACTTAATTTCAGAGGCATTTCTTCAGGAACTTGGGCTCCATTCTGGTTTATGCCTTTGTGGGAACTGTTGTGTCCTGTTTCATCATTGGGTCAGTTAACAGTCTTTTGTTCAATGCTAGCTTCAGTGACAGCGTGATAACCTGCGTTCTGAAGTGCTCGTGTTTGCTTTTCAGGTTGTTAATGTATGGCTGTGTGATGCTGATGAAGCAAATTGGCCAACTGGGTGGTGAGTTCTTCTTCACCGACTGCCTGTTTTTTGGTGCCATTGTCTCAGCCACCGATCCAGGTATTACAGACCTCAGAGAAGCTGGTTTAAGGCTAACAGTTCATATAAGGATTTTATTAAACTATTTCTAAGATTTGATATTGAAGACTTAATGTTGTGTTTTATAGTGACAGTGCTGGCCATTTTCAGTGAGCTGCAGGTGGATGCAGATCTGTACGCACTTCTGTTTGGAGAAAGTGTTCTCAATGATGCTGTTGCTGTTGTGTTATCCTCGTAAGTCATCTACTTCCAATGTTTATACAGTATTATATATACATACACTCACACAGAGGTTTTTCCTACTTGCACTTTTTCATTAATAATATTAATATTGTATGCATGGTGACTAAGCAAAATTGACTCAATAGCATTCATATAATGTCAGGTTTTAACATTAATCACATTCAATGATAAGCTTTGTGTAGAAAAAGAAATTAATATTTAACACCCAGTTCTTCCCCTACTGGATTTTCTATCCGCTCCAGCATGCTGCTTTATTACGGGAGGCAAAGTAGGGCGGGGCATCACAGCCATGAAGGTGTGGCTTATCATTCTGAGGGCAGAAACCAGACATTGGGATCGTCCCTCAATGGGTGTGCCACAGATGTAGCTTTCAGCCTGTCGAATGAATCCTTAGCATGTGCATTGACTGGTCTGTACCAGAAGATGTAGAGTAAATGACCCACAATTATGCTCCACACCTGCACCTGTAGTAAATACACTTAATCTCTTTCCATGCACATTTTAACCACCTGTAGATATAATATGGATTTTTTGGGGGGGTTGCTGTTATGCAAAGTGTATGGTTTGGGCAGAGCTGTGGGTATTTGCTGATAGCCATTTGCTTTATAGTCTGAAGTGATGCTGTGACGCTCTAAAAAAAATTGACGGCTGTTTCCCATATCTCCCTATTTAAAAGACATTTTGCAACAATAAAGGGGTCATGTCATGAGGAATTAAATTTTCCTTTGCTGTTTTGTGTTTCACTATACTGTGATAAATGTAATGCATACTATCCAGTCCAGTAAAGGGCTTTTATTAAAACCGAAGGAATATCTTAAAATGGCAGTTGTCTCATATTTACTCACCCTCGCGTTGCTCCATCTTGGAAATGGGTGTAATAAAACAAAAATATGACATGACCTCATGAAAAACACATCTGTTTCAGATAAGGACACTTGTCTGATGCAAATGTGTCAGAGTTCAGTTGTTGACAAAACATTAGCACACCTTTAGTGGCTCTTTAAATACTTATATTGATTAAAATAAGTTAAAATAACATGGGCTGTTGGCTTATTGCATTTTTTTATTCTTTATCTCTAGATTTCTGTGGGTTCCTCACTTGTAGATTTTAATAGCATGTTTGAATAAATCTGTGTTAATCTGTATTCTTTTCTTCTCAGGTCAATTGTAGCATATCAGCCCACAGGAGATAACACTCACACTTTTGAAGGCATGGCCATGCTGAAGTCCTTTGGCATCTTTTTGGGTGTTTTCAGTGGCTCTTTTGCCCTGGGATTGGCAACTGGAGTCGTAACTGCATTGATATCCTTTGTGGATTTAAGGTTGCACTGCACTAATGTGGTATAACACACTGAACCTTGTGGGACTCTTTCTGAAGACATGGGTTCAAAAATGATGTTTTAATTACAATTTTCTGTTTCTCTGCATGATTACATGTGGTTTGCTATCAATGAGAGTAAAAAATATTATTCCTTGTTGCACTTCAATTTTTAAGCTAAATCAACTTGAAATACAATTAATTTCAACGTTCTTGGCCAGTGAAGAGTTGTTGAAAATAAATAAAAAGTTGAAATAACTTAAAAGGACACTTCACTTTTTAGAAAATAGGCACATTTTCCAGCTCCCCTAGAGTTAAACATTTGATTTTTACCGTTTTGGAATCCATTCAGGTGATCTCTGGGTCTGGCTGTACCACTTTTAGCATAGCTTAGCACAATCCATTGAATCGCATTAGACCATTAGCATCGCACTAAAAATAACCAAAGTGTTTCGCTATTTGGTTACTTTCAATAGCAGGGGATTATTTTCGGGCAGTGCGTAATATCACTACGCCTGCTGCAGCCATGTCACAGCAGCAAAGTCCTTGATTATTACGCCAGAATAAGAGTATAGTCCTAGCCATATTGCCTAGAAAATAGCAACTTTTAATTTTCCGTCGGTCTTAGTACACAGAAGTAACTACAGAAGAGTCAAGTTTTAAATGGGAAAAATATCAAAACCCTTTGGTTATTTTTTAGCACAATGCTAATGGTCTAATCAGATTCAATGGATTATGTTAAGCTATGCTAAAAAGTGGAAGCGCCAGACCCGGAGATCAGCTGAATGGATTCCAAAACGGGAAAAATAAAATGTTTAACTCTAGGGGAGCTGGAAAATTAGCATATTTTCAAAAAAAGTGGTGTTTCCTATTAAGGTAATTAAACTTAATTTTTTATCATTTATAACAACTCCTTACTTATCAAGAAAGTTCAAATTTATTGTAAATTCAAGTTAATTAAACTTAAAAATGTAAGTAACAAGTGTTTTTGGCATAGACTATAACTGTGATACACCCCCCCCCCATTATTACAGATATTGTGTTTATATGATACAAATAACAATATTGTAAATAATTCAGCAGCCATTTAAAATTTTGCCTTAGGGGTCAAATCATTACAAACTCCAACCATTGTCTTTTTATTGTAATTCAGTAGGCAGAAAACTAAATAAATAACACTACAGATGAACTTTACTAATAATATTGTTAATTAAATTAATTTATTTTTAAGATGTTTTAATAAATATTGCTATAATATTTGAGTTTTCAGGGTGGTTTTGCTCCAATAATTGTGTAGTGAAAGTGTAATATTGTGGCAGTCCTAGGAGGTTCTTATAGTGAATTGATTTTTCTTGACTCCTCTTCACGTCACAAAGTTCACCAAACTAAGGGATTTACCACTGCTGGAGACGGCTCTGTTTTTCCTCATGTCCTGGAGCACTTTCCTGCTGGCAGAGGCCTGTGGATTTACGGGTGAGCTTTAGACCCTGCATGCTATACTAGAACATACATCCCAAAATCCCTTTATACATTTATCCGTTTCCGTCCTGTTGATGTTGTTGCTCACTCAGGTGTGGTTGCGGTTCTGTTTTGTGGCATGACACAAGCCCACTACACCTTTAACAACCTTTCCCCTGAGTCTCAGGACAGAACAAAACAAGTAAGATCTTTTTCAATTCTGTCTAAAGTTAATGTTTTCCTTTTTCAATGTCAAATGAGGTTAATGTTTCTACTTGTGTTTTTAGTTTTTTCAAATATTAAACGTTTGCACTGTGATTTTCACGCATGTCATGTGCTTTTTTTAGTTATTTGAGCTGCTGGATTTCTTGGCTGAGAACTTCATATTTTCCTACATGGGCTTGACATTGTTTACCTTCCAGAACCACGTCTTTAACCCACTCTTCATAGTGGGTGCATTCGTATCCTTAAGTTGCTGCCTAATAACAGAAATAGGTATAAAGTACTTAAAATGTTCTTAGCAAATGCAAACATAGGGTCGAAAATGTTGATGCATCAGGAAGTATTTTGGTTCATGTCAGCTAGGAAGTTGTTTGTTAATGATATTACAGCTCATTGTCAATGGCTCAGAACCAGTTACTTATCAACAGAAAAGTCTTAGGAAGGACAAATGGTCACTGTTTTCATGTAAATGTCAAAGTGCTTTGTTAGTTGGGTTTGTACAGTGACTCCTTGACAGCGTCTCCTCCCAGGTCGCTGTGTTTCTGGGCAGAGCTGCGAACATCTATCCTCTCTCCTTCCTGCTCAACTTGGGCCGCAGACACAAGATCAGCCCCAACTTTCAGCACATGATGATGTTTGCAGGTCTGTGGGTACAGCGGCAGCTGTGATCAGCCAAATTTTAAGCTGTAAAGAACAACATACCAAGAACTAAACTGGGTGTAAATAAAATAAGGTTAAACAAAAATAAGGCTGGACGAAAGGTTGAATATGGTGCAAACGCATTTTAATACTAGAAAAAGCTGTGCAAAAATGTTATTGCATTTTCCATCTGCTCGTCCCGCAGGTCTTCGTGGTGCCATGACCTTTGCCCTGTCGATCAGGGACACGGCCACGTATGCACGGCGGATGATGTTCTCCACCACACTGCTGGTGGTCTTCTTCACCGTCTGGATCTGCGGCGGGGGCACGACTCAAATGCTCTCCTGCCAGAAAATTCGGTCAGTTTGCTCTCTGAAAGTAACTTTTAAACGAGTTGTTCCTGTTTGCATCATTTCTGCAGTTCCTCGCAGAGGGAATAGTATGTAAACACTATTCACTTCCTTCTAGTAAAATACTCATTTTGTTTTTTTTCTGACAGTGTTGGAGTGGACACAGATCAAGACCACTCTGTAAGTGTTGTTATTCTTTTGTAGATAGACATCCGGTGTCATTGCTTTGTATTGCAATCATTAAATGATTTTAATCCTGTGTGTTTGTGTGCAGATCGGCCCTGATGGAGTGGACAGGAGAAGTACTAAACAGGAAAGTGTATGGCTGTTTAGGATCTGGTACAACTTTGATCACAAGTATCCTTTGCAATTTGTTTAATATTGGTGACCACCAAAGTTGAAGCACTCATTTTGGGTATCCCATGTTTAGTATGCCATCTGTTTTTTTTCATGCATATACTACACTAGTCAACATTCGAAGTGGATCAAAAAAGTTTATCAAAGGTGTACTAAGACAAGAATGCATATTGTCCAATATTTTAAGAAAACTTTTATGAAAGGTTTTGATCCACTTCAAATGTTGACTAGTATATATACTTTAGAAATAATATGAGTATGACCAGTATGTATGGTTGTGTGCACAGCCAGGCATGCTTTCTAATGGTAAGCTGAGAGGTTCTTATGTCTGTACATCGTCTTATGAGTGCTTTGATGAGTATTTGTGAGAAAGGCCTTAACCGTGTTGTCCTACAGTTATCTGAAGCCCATTCTGACCCACAGCGGACCACCGCTCACCACCACACTTCCTGCCTGCTGTGGACCTCTGGCGCGATGCCTCACTAGTACACAAGCATATGAGGTTTGTCAAATTTTTGATGTTGATCCAATGAGTACCAAATTATTAAAAAATTATTAAAAGTAAAAAAATTATGACTTGGGACACCAAAAGTCCCTGCAATTATATAAACACCCTAGGAGGCTTTCAAACTCTTAACAGCTGACTTTAATTACCCAATCTTAAATCTTATTATCCAATGGGCGTGAATAGATAGGAAATGGAGGATTCATGTAATCAACACAGACATAAAAACATTTCTTGTACTCCTCAGAAATGTCCTGATTTTAAAATATAGTATATCTCTCATTTTAAAGGGACACCAGTTTCACTTTAAGGGACACTCCACTTTATTTTGAAAATATGCTCATTTTCCAGCTTCCCTAGAGTTAAACATTTGATTTTTACCTTCTTTTAATCCATTCAGCCGATCTCTGGGTCTGGAGGTACCACTTTTAGCATAGCTTAGCACAATCCATTGAATCTGATTAGACCATTAGCATTGCGCTAAAAATGACCAAAGAGTTTTGATATTTTTCCTATTTAAAACTTGACTCTTCTGTATCGTGTACTAAGACAGACGGAAAATTTAAATTAGCGATTTTCTAGGCAGATATGGCTAGGAACTATACTCTCATTTTGGCGTAATATCCAGGGCTTTGCTGCTGTAACATGGCTGCAGGAGGCACAATGATATTACGCAGCAGACGGAAATAGTCCCCTTAGTAACTTTCAAAGGCAGGGGACTATTTTTGGGCACTGCGTAATATCATTGCGCCTCCTGCAGCCATGTAACGACAGCAAAGTCCTTGATTATTACACCAAAATTAGAGTATAGTTCCTAGCCATATCTGCCTAGATAATCGCAACTTTTAATTTTTCTGTCAGTCTTAGTACATGATGTAACTACAGAAGAGACAAGTTTTAAATATAAATAAAAATATTTAACTATTTAAAAATATTTAGCGCGATGCTAATGGTCTAATCTGATTCAATGGATTATGCTAAGCTATGCTAAAAGTGCTAGCGCCAGACCCAGGGTCAGCTGAATGGATTCCAAAACTGTAAAAACCAAATGTTTAACTCTAAACAAAAAGTGGAGTGTCCCTTTAAGTGGAAGGGAATTTGAAATAATCATAATAAATGATTACATATTTACAAAATCTTTCTCTTTCAGAATCAGGGGCAGCTGAATGACGACGACTCCGACCTCATTCTTAATGATGGTGACATGACTCTGTCCTACGGTGACATCACCGTGAGCACAGATGCATCAGGGGCTCACACGAGCGGGGCGCCCGTTGGTGGAATGGGTATGAACTCCGATGATGCTCTAGATCAAGAGCTGGCCTTTGGCGATCACGAGCTAGTGATCCGAGGTACCCGATTAGTCCTTCCCATGGATGATTCAGAGCCCCCACTGTCTCTGGACTCCTACCGTCAACGCCACAAGCACGAAACTATGAGCTGAACGGGATAAAGTGTGACAGCACGAGTCTGTCCATCTCTCTTTCTCTATCATCTCTCTCTCATCTGGAGCAATCAGTCTCAGCAGCTTTCCTGTCTCTCGAGTCGCTGGTTTGATGTCTCTACCTCATTCGTCACTCTTTATTCTGTTCTTCTTTATATGACATCACAGAAATGTATTATTTATTGTCTTCGTGGCTCGGCCACAAAGCATCTAACAGCGTCTTTACTACAGCTTAGAGTTCGGAAGCATGCTCTGGTTCCTCACCATCTCTAAGGTTACCATGACAACAGAATAAGCATACTTGTATTGTGTAAAGCAAGGCGTCAAATTGCCGTAACCTGGCACGCATGCTTATTTGTGTCTTCTCTTGATGTGAGGGTGCTTGTTTAGGAGATCTGAAGAGTCAGTGGCAACATTTCTGTGGGTTTAACGCTTTTAACTGCCTTCTCTCTCTCTCTTTGTGATAGTCTAAACCGAGACAGTGGCTCTGCGGTTGCAATCAAGTGCCTGTCGAATGTAGTTTTCCACATAGAGCAAAATGACATTATCTGCCGTCCACTAGATGGAGGCCTTGTAGTTTGTTTGTCCGAGCAGCGGGTCTGGGACTGGCTGCAGATGGGTGTCATTCATGGTCGTAGAGACGCGTGTAACCGGGTACAGGTCTGGATCTTATAATGTGACCTATGACTGTGAATCTGTGAAGGTTTTCACGTCTTGCTATATGTTAGTTTGCACTGTCAAATGATGCATTTTAAAGAAAGAGAGCCATTCGTGTTGTTTGTTTTACTAAAACAATCTATATATAGTTTGAAATAAATGTTTCTGTTTCTTCTTTTTCTAGATCCCACCTTGTAATGTTTAAAATGTTTAAAGAACAAGATGTCATGTTTAACTATGAATGTTTAAAACAACAAACGTATAGATTCTACAACGTTATAGTATTACATAATATTATATTTTACATTATATACATTGTAATATATTATAGCATTACAAAATATTTATATAGTGCCCATACTTTTTGTGGTATAGGGCTATCTAGTATACACAAATTAAAATAGCAGGATCTGTTTAAAAAAAAGACTGATGGGACTTATGCCTGTACCCTTTTATATTCCTAATTCTGCATGAAATGTTATGAGGAAAATCATAACCGTCCACTGTTTCCTCCCAACGTTCATATTGTCTGATTAAAACATTTTCTAATTAAAAAGGCAGTGTCTAGATCAGTGTTAAATGTCACAGCAGCGCCGATGTGGTTTTTAAATACAGGTTGTAATAGGAGTAATACTGTAGCTATTCAGATTTTAGACTTATTTGAAAAGGGCTGAATTAATTTTCATGTTCGTACTTTACAGAAAGAAAAAACGTGACCTTTTTGCAACTGGCTGACATCTAAAAAACACAGATTTACATTACATTAATTCATTCTGCGCTAATGGCATTGCAATATGATCTTTACATTTAAGCCTGCGTCCCAATTTAAGTGCTATTCAGCCAAAGTAGTATGCAAGAGGAGGATTGGTGCATCTTAAATCATACTATTGCTTTTCGGGCTAATGTTGCTCACAATTGCTTGCATTAAGAAATAGCAAGAGTTTTTAATAATTCTTTATGAAACTTTTCAGAGAACAGTTTTTAGAAATTAGATCCCCTTATAGCCAGCTTTAAAAATGAAGGAACGGTATCAGAAAACGAATCATTTTATTATTATTTGATCAATGTTGCTGTGGCTTTTGTTGCTTTTTGTCTGTCGGTGGACTGTGTAGAAAAAGCTGTTTGGATGAGAGCCACTGGATGTCGTTTACTCTATAGCAACAGTGTTTGTATGGTGAAAGTTGTGCATTCTCTGGCTTGTTGAGAGAATTTTCCATTAAAGTGAAATAAGTCTTATTCGACCATGATGATGGCTTTCTACACAGTTATCTCCTGCTGTGCAGGATGATATGATGATGAGTTCACAGTATTATAGTTTTTGCTTCTACTTAATAATATACATAATGCACAGGGACAGTGTGTGTATTTAGATGTGAGGCAATTGAATTAAGCAGATTTATAGCAGATTTGCACTCTTCCATTCTTTGTTTTTGCCTTTTGTACCTTAAGGGTTGCCAGGTTTTCAAAGCAAAACAGGCCAGTTGCTACTCAAAACTAGCGCAATAGAACATGCTGGGTTATTTTCAATCCAGCGTCCAGGGTTGTTATTTAACCTATGTTTCAAAATGCGGTTGTTGTTTTGTTAAATTATTATTTTTTTGGTTATTTTAAACCCAATGGCTGGATTTAACCCAACACCGATTTAAAAAACAGCGTAGCCAATTGCATTTCGTGGGGTCTCTCTGGTAAACAACAAATTTTTGGGGTAAAATCAGTTTTTTGTGACATTATTGGGGTCTCTAGTAACAGTGTTAAAGGGATAGTTCACACAAAAATGAAAAATTTGATGAACACAAAAGAAGATATTTTAAAAATGATGGTATGCATACAGGTTTTTGTAACCATCGACTTCCATAGTAGGAATAAAAAATAAGATGGAATTCAATGGGTACCATCATCTGTGTACTTACCATCATTTATCAAAATATCTTCTTCATCATTTATAACAATACTTCCAAAATATTTTTCCTGCTATGGATGACAATGGTTACAAAAAGCTGTGTGCTTAAAGGGATAGTTCACCCAAAAATGAAAATTCTGTCATCATTTACTGACCCTCATGTTGTTATAAACCTGTATAAATTATTTTGAGAAATTTTTGTAACTAAACCATTCATGGACCCCACTTACTTCAATAGTATTCTTTTTTCCTACCATGGAAGTGAATGGGGTCCACAAACGGTTTGGTTACAAACATTTCTCAAAATATCTTCCTTTGTGTTCATCAGAACAAAGAAATTTATACAGGTTTGTAACAACATAGGGGCCAGTAAATGATGGCAGAATTTTCATTTTTGGGTGAACTATCCCTTTAAAGCAGCCCTATTACGCATGAAAACAAAAGACTTGGAAACCCTGTACCTTAAGTACCTGTTAATACAATGCATCGTTATCCTCAGACCCTCTTGTTTCAGATGAATGAATAAACTTAGGATGATCCTTTTACAGCTGCTGAGATCTCATGTTATTTGTACTTTGAATTAGAAATTCAGACATATTTGAGGGGTGAATTTATTAGATGATGTTTGTATTGGTAGTAAGTGAGGAATCATAGCCTATTCTTTACAGAGTTATAAGTACTGGCGTTATGGTAAACTAGAAGTTTCGGTACATTTAAAACATATTGTTACAGTAAAAAATCTGTGAAGCTCATTTTTCCAGAATGTGATTATTTTAGCTTGTTACACTTTTTTTGTTTGTTTTGAAGCAATACTGATGTTTCTTCAAAACACTGAAAGGTCAAACATGAACAATGACAGTTCAAATATTATCCCAGCTAGTGCAAAGTAGCAGAACCAAGATAAATGGACTTGAGTAGGGTGATAAATGTGCTGTTTTCACTGGTACGTAACTGTGTGTTAGTCACACTATGTGCAGCCTCTTATTCTAATGTGTTGCAGGTACTGACTGTTTACATCTGTGTAAATATTCTCATCTGTTTATGTGCGTGCAATGGTCAATAAACAAAAGCCTGTGCTTTCAATTGAACCTGTTTGCCTCATGTTGTGCATCTATTACTTATTTTATGTAAGCATACGGGACAAGAGGCTGTGGTTTATCGGGGAATAAGTCATCATGGCTGAAGGGTGTTGTTAAGCATGACGCAAAGCTGACTTAATCATGACTTATTTACAATACAGCACTATTGCTTTTATAAAAAATTAACACACAATACAAATTATAAAGCAAAAACAGGTATCAACACACCTTTTTTGAAGTAAACTAATTTAAAGTTTCTTTCTTTAGCTGGAAAATCGTCCCTGACCGACTGTGAAAAGCATCAAAATGTTTAACAGATAAAACTGCTTAAAACTAAAAACACACAGTAACCCGGATGCTGCAAATCATTTTGATTACGTTTATGATCTATCTTTTTATAAAGAATCTGTCCACCTTACATTTGTTATTTAAAGTCCCTTTTCCCAAATTAGCAACAATTAGCTGAGTATTTTAAAAAGTGTGGATTATAATAGATAATAGAAACACTGTAAGATGATTTTTATTTCTCAGTATGCTTGACATGATTGCTAAAATACCTGTTTCTCATACTAATGTCTTTATCACTGAAGTGGATATACAGCATAGACACAGAACAGCTTTTTTTTTCTTGGAAGTGTTTGCCCTATAATGATGAGAGGTCAGGAATGATGTACGGATCAGGTATCGTCTCCCTTATATGGTCAGAACTGTCCACAATAGCACATCTTCACTGGAGAGGGATTTTTACTGCTCTTAAAACAACATTTACATCATCGGTTCGCAGCAATGTTTGTCTATAATATAAATGATTCTTCTGTTTCGTTTCACAATGTAATAAACTGTGCACAACAACCTTGGGTTAAAGAGATGTGCTCAAGTGATTTACTCTTCTTTGATAAATAACAAAAGTACAGATTTGTTGCCCATTTGCTTCTGAAGCACTTTCTGTACGTTGTTTCATCAGAGACAGTTTCAAGTGAGCTGAACTCTAGTTGCTCTATAAGCTAAGAATTCATATTAACCATTGAAATGGTTGTTAAATGTCTGAATGAAATGCAATAGTTAAAAATGAATATGTTTATTTTCTAAATGTAAATGGATTGGCTCAGATATTTTCACAGGTCCCTGGACCATAAATAACCATACCATGTGCCTGCTGCTGCCAGACCATTCATACTATTTGTTCACCAGGTCATTGATGTATTCAACCATTTGGAGGCTCTCCAAAGACTCAAGAACTGATGACTGGCTGAAGGTTGTTTATAGGTGATGATATTTCAGAAGTGTTGTTGATATTGCCTTGGCTGCATATATACATGCCAGTCATAAAGAAGAAATGTGTCTGTAATGTGGAATGTGTAAATGTATGTAAGGTCTTTAGCATCGATGTTGTCTCTGTTGACATAAAGGCATTCTTATACATTTCTCGTATTAAATGGAGAATTTATCAAATCTGAGCTATTTAAGTTTGCATGGAATGCAAGTACTTAAACTTTTTGATATTATCAATTTAACAACTTTTAAATAGTTTATCTGTAATGATTATACAATAGTTTGCATTAAAATCCCTTTCATTATATTTTACTACTAAGTATTTCTGCTTTTCTAGTGTGCACCATAAATGAAGCAGACTAAGTAAATTCCAGTGTAATGTCTTTGTTGATATGAAGTCAAAGTATTTGGATGATATCCTGATGTTTTTCACTCCTCCTTGTGTATGTGTCCGTGTGTGTGTGTGTGTGTGTGCTGGGCTTTATAAGCACAGAGGCACTGGAGAGGAACTCATCATCTCTCATCGCCATTCACTGGTAAGTGTACATGTAGAGATTACACTATACATAAATGTATGCATGCCTTTCTTTTTTTTAAATTCTGTATTATATATTACGCAGTGCATTGTATTTAATGTAATAGTTATGTTATGACAATGTCTAAAGATTCTTCTAAAGATAAACTTTATTTTGTTCTAAAATTATGCAACGGTAGACTTAACTATGACAGTACAAAATGATGCAATTTATCGGTTTTATTATTGTTAACCATATAAAAAATAGTGTGGTATAGATAGCCTGTTATACTGTTTGTAACATTACCTTGTAGTAAATATTAATGTACATTAGTACAGTATTTACTCAACTTTATCATTTCACTTTAGTTAATACTACAAAATGCAGAATGAATTAACAATTTATAGCAAATATTACAATATACTACAGTACACTAATTTACTACAGTTTACTATAATAAATGCTAATGTACAGTATTTTTTGTGTGAATATTATTATTGTAGTTGTTATTATTATTTGTCATCATTTTATCCTTTTGTGTTTTTAGTAATAAGAGTTGCATCAATAAACTTACAGCCATGTATATAAACGTTCATGATTAAAACTTAAAATTTGATAAAATGCATAACATCTCAATTCCAAGGTACCAAAAAATAATAAATAAATAAAATCTGCTATTCAAAGCTAGTCAGCATTCCAATGTTATATCCTATTTAAATCCAATCAAATGACAGTAAGCATTTTCCTTTCATTAAACTACATAATATTGTAGTTTTTGCTATAAATCCATAAACAAATTTGAGTAACAGCTTTCTAATCTCTGTGAAGTCGTTCAAGTGCGAGTTGTGCCAAGTTTCATCTGACTCACATCCTGTGTGCATTATCCACTGCCTGCACATTATTTTACATCCTCTATTCACATGGATGGCCTTAAACCTGATGCTCAGATCTCAGAGGTAAACTATCATTGTAGGAGAGAAAGCATCCTGCCATATAAGGACAACATAAGTCACTGTTTTATAACCCACTAGGTGGCGTATCCCCTATAACCCAGCAGCTGTCAAAGGAAACCGTTTTTGAGGTCCTAATTAGGTATTGCTGTGTTGTGGAGACCTCATTGTTTCCAGTAGAGGTGCACTTGAGCCTCTGCATCTCTCTCTCTCTATAGTCCCTCCAGGGGCGTGACTAGACCCTGGTAACATCATGGGCTGAGCCAACTGTCCATCTTTAAACAAAAATAAACATGTAGGTTACTACATATACCAGGTGTTTGACACAAACATGTTTCCTGCCCTGTGAAATCTGCTCACATTGCTAAAATGTAGGGTATTGCTAAAAACAAAGGAATAATAATAAAAAAGTAATTCATAAGTATGCATTAGGAAGCTATGCAATAGCTACAACTTCTTATTAAAACATATTATTACATATTTACGAGTAAAAATAAGATCAGGAGCTATTCAAAAGCATTCAGAGATATAGTTCAGTTGCTAAGTCACACCACTGACACAAAATAATAATCCCAAACATTATGAATGTTTTTTATAGGATTCACTTGATTAATTTAAGAAGTTTGGAGAATAAAATCTCAATCTAGATTGCATTTAAGAAGAACTGTGGCTTAATATAAACTGTATGTCGTTGAACATATTTTATGGTCTTTGTCAAGAACACTTACAGAAAAAAGATACAAGGATTACAAAAGTTGTCACTGTACCAAAAATTAAAAAAGTATCGTCCCAGTGACAACCTTTGTACCTATTTTTTTTTAAAGTGTAACACTTTGCCACCATGTGCATGTTCTCAGTCAATAAAATGGAAAGATTGGTATGCTGACCTTTAGATTGTGACCACACATGTTGTCGTGGTCCCTAACTTTGTATACGGCACAAACATCAGATGAGTCAGTAGACTTTTAATAGGACTCCGATAAAAGAGATGGATTGAATATTGCAACACACACTGCCCTGAAACAAATGTTATATAAATGTACAACACATAGAGGCTTTTAGGTAACATTAATGAAAAATCTAAATGAAAACTCTTAATTTTGCTAGCTTTTAATGCCTTATGGAATAGATTTAAGAGATTACTTAAATGTTAATACCATTAATAGGCTTAATAATAAAGATCTCTGGTGAATGATAAACTTTGTTTGGGAAAATAGGTTTATTCATTTTTACAAGCCATTAAAGTGCTGCTTTCCAGCCATGCCTGCATTTTCCTTTTAAACCTCATTCAGGGAATTCATTAAGGGAATACATCATGTGTACACTGGGCAAACAATCTTGTATCAGTATGGCAGAGAAAGCTGGTTATGCTTGTCAGTGCTTTTTTACCCTGTACGAACATCATCCATTATTTAGTAAAAAAGATTTTCAATACATTTTAATGTTAAAGGGACACTTCACTTTTTTTTGAAAATATGCTCATTTTTTTTTAACTCCCCTAGAGTTAAACATTTGATTTTTACCGTTTTGGAATCCATTCAGCTGATCTCTGGGTCTGGCGGTACCACTTTTAGCATAGCTTAGCATAATCCATTGAATCTGATTAGACCATTAGCATCGCGCTCAGGATGTTGTTACGCAGCGCCCGAAAATTGTCCCCTTGGTAACTTTCAATAGCAGGGGACTATTTTTGGGCATTGCGTAATATCATCGGGCCCGCTGCAGCCATGGTACGGCAGCAAAGTCCTTGATTATTACGCCAGAATGAGAGTACAGTTCCTAGCCATATATGCCTAGAAAATCGTAAATTGTAATTCGGTCTTAGTACACGATGTAACTACAGAAGACTCAAGTCTTAAATAGGAAAAATAGCTAAACTCTTTGGTTAGCGCAATGCTAATGGTCTAATCCGATTCAATGGATTATGCTAAGCTATGCTAAAAGTGGTAGCCCCAGACCCAGAGATCAGCTGAATGGATTTCAAAACGGTAAAAATTAAATGTTAAACTCTAGGGCAGATGGGAAAATGAGCCTATTTTTTAAAACGTGGAGTGTCCCTTTAAATATTTTTTTTATTTAGTTACCTCATTTTTAATTAATCAGAAATCTATGGATGAATATTAAAATCATATTGAAATTCATTGCCTTTAGTTTATAGTTACTCAAAATCGTAAAGTATTAAAATAGTTTTGTATACTCATTATGGGTTTAGACTTTATTGAAAAACAACAACAACGTGTTGAAGCTATTAGTGCAACAGTACAGACTTGTTCTGAATAGTTTCAAAAATATTAATATGAAATTATTGCAATACCTCCATTCATATGGATGCAGATGTCGTGTTCTGCTCTTTAACAGGGTTTGGATAAGAGATAAGCAGGGTTGTTTTAGTGTATGATGCCAGGTTGACGGAGCAAGGCTATTTTAAGCCCCCTAAAAGCACAAGCAATTGACAGTGTTTCCATAGACTTGGACAGACAAACAATGACTCATTTTAAAATGTCAACACTAAATCAAGACACAAAAACTTGCTGTACATACAATATATGCCAACACAGATTATAAATAAATAAGTTAATAGTGCCCTTTGATGCACCATAGTATATTTAGAAATGTGACATTGACTGAAAGCACATTCATACTGTTGAAAATATTTATCTGTCAATATTACACTCAAAAGAAGAAATATATGTGTAGAGGAAGAAAAAATGATGTGTTGGTTAAATCCAATATTGTAGCTTCTGTTTATTAAAAACAAGGTAGCCTGTGTAACTGACAGCATACAATATTTTCTTGTGAATAATGTGTGCTGTAGAGTTTCAGAGGATGTTTGTGTAAGAGTTTAGATTGCTTTTGTCCTTTCAAGGAAATCATTTATTTCGTATTACATAACATTTGTCTTTAAGGATTGCTTAACTTTCAAATGAATTGTCTGTATTAGTCTGGTTTTGCCTGTTGGGGAAAACTACAGGAATCTTGGCTGACTCCATAAGAAGCATAGTTTTCTTCGTGCATCACACCCAGAAAACCCCCAAAAGCAAAATGAGTTTAAATTTAAAAACAATGCTCTTTTAAGGTAGCACAGTGCTGTTACTTGACTAATGTGAATAGATTTAACTTAGGTAAGTAAGCTAGGTTTGCATCGTCAGAGGTGTTTTTAAAACTTGCATGGCTTGTAACAACATTTTTGGGGGGCAGACCCAGTCATCCTTGAGCCAAGTAAATAAGATATAGCACAGAGGATCTAAGTGTCCCTCTTCACAGATTCCTAGGCAACATTCCCAGATGTCTCCTGATAAAGGTCCAGATTCAGTTTAAAAGACAAGTGACACTCCACAATGTTTTTTATGTTAGTGGCCCTTTAAGACCTCTGAAACACTTGGTCTGATCTAATAAATACTGAATATTTATGTCAACTCAATGACATTAAATATGTTGACTATTGTTTAAATAGACAAGCCAGAGTCAATAAAAAGTTGACTTGTCTTGTAAGCGCAGATAAACAATGTTGTCCTAGGTAAACTCATAAAGTTTAGACAATAGCCTTCTGAGTCCAAACATCAGACTATTGTGTACTGGTGGATTTTTCTGACTAATTTCAAAACTCTCTGAAACACCAGATCAGGATTAAAGGCTAATTTTCTTTTTCTCAACTCTGATGTCACAAGCAAGGAATTCAATCTCTCTCTCTGATCCCTCCCAGGCAGTTATCTTTTGCAGCATGGCCTAACAAGGAAAAGGCTGATGCTTTGCCTAGGATTACTGGGTTTGGATGAACAAGCCATGGGTGTGGTGGGCAACTGGGGGGCAGGCTGTTGGTTTTAGGGGGCAGCTGAGGTTGTATATATGTCAAAGGCCCCAAAGAGATCAGTGGAGTTTCCCTGTAACTCACTGGCTGTATCCATCCATCCATCTATCATCTATCTTTCCATCTTATTCTTTCGTTCAAGACTTTAGTCCCCAAAACCAACTATGACTTTCTACAGACACTCAGGTAAATATGCGCTGTGTGGTCATAAAAACATCTGCTAGATTGGCCTGTAGATTCTCTTTTGTTGGTGTTGTCAGTTGTTTACATTTAATGAATATTGATAGTTGACTTTGTGTTGTGTTTTAATCTTTAAATTTATTGGAGCCATGGGGCTTTGGTGTAGTTTGACCAGATTTGGTTTATGAAGATGGTGACATCATGGTTTTTTGGATTTATATGGATCTTATGAAGGATCTCTTGTTATTTTTAAGCACTGTCTAACTACTCAGATTTATCACAGACAAATAGTTTATTATGTGTGTAATTCGGATGGTCAGCCCAGCTAGTGGTAGTTTACTGTGTGCTTGCAAGAGAAGGTCCATATCTAGATCTCTTACGGCAAATTCACACTGATCCAACAAAAGCCAACAAACACTGACATTTTGAGTTGGCTGTATAAGATTAAAAAATGAGTTTGTTGGTGTTTGCATGGCTTTGTTGTTTTCATCATGTTTCATCAGTACAGACAAGAAACTTAGCACTGAACGATTTGTGCGTATCAAATAGGTGACCTAGTTTGCTTTTTAAGCTGGTGGTGAAGTTTTATTACTGTAATGGTCATGGCTCAATTTGATCTCCTTTTGACCTTTCAGGCAATGTTTGCTCTCTTTGATTCCTTTTTTAACCCCTCTGACAGAGCAAGCAAACCATGAACAGCTGATGGACCATATCCCAAAAGGCTTAGGGATGGATGTAGTGCTCAGGTCACAGTCACAGAGATGGATGACTTTAGAGAACAGCTACTGTGTACTTTAAAAGTTTGGGGACAGAAATAAATAAAACTATGCTAAAACATATAATGAATCTAGATTAGAGATTTTGACAGGTTGACAGTTGGATCAACGTTAAAAAAATAATTCAATTGGTAACGCTTAAAAATGTAGAAAGTAAGAAAATTTAAGTGTATAAAACAATGTTTTTAGGTGTTACCAATTAAAGTAATTTTTTAGAACAGCTTTCACTTTTTACAGTGTATAGTATACATTATACATAACTAGGTAAGGAAAATGTGTTATTCAGTCTGTTTTTGCCTATTCTGACATTAATTTTCAGGATTCGTGTGCTTGATTCCTATGAGAACCTGGTACTTTAGATCTGTACTGCTTATAAGATTGTAAAATTGTTACTATGATAAAATCACTGGAATGTTAATGAATGTAACCGAGATGTTTACAACCGAGTGTTAACAATAGGATGTTGACAGAAAGAATGAGTCTCTACTTCTAAAAATACAGCTTGTCAACGGCCAGAAAATGCAGCTTTGGCACTATCAGACACGTAAGCGCCCACATCTGTGGGGGCGATTTGACCTCTGTCTTTTCATGCAGACTTTCCTAAGTTGTTTGGCATGTAGTTGCTATGCTAGACTGTGTTGGCAATAGATGCTGAACAGTGGCTTAGGAGAAAAATCTACATCCCAATGATATTTTAGGATGCAGCCACATCAGAATATAGTTCGCTGTTCACCTTGCCCGGCCAAACTGATTTTTATCTGATTTAGATGGTTGACCGGCTGGTCGTCCAACCTACAAATTCCCCAAACTCAAATTCCAGCTGACCAAACCATATAAAACAGGCATATCAGTTTATGCAGGTTCCCTTTAAATCTATTAAGAGTAGCCTGCCACATGGCCTATTCAGTTATTTAATGTTATTTAGATGCAGTCAAAACATCATCTATAAACGAAACAGGAAATGCCAGGGGATCAGTCCATTAAGACTGGTAGAAATCAAACCCCTGAATCTAGAGATTGTTATTCTCCTCTGTGATATTCAATTATGACCTCTAGTGGTGATTTGACAAATAGCATCTACATTAATGCTCCTCCAGTGATTCTTTACAGTCCCCGTAAAGTCAAAATTGAAGTTTTTAGGCTTTTAGCATGAACATGTTTGCTTAAAAAATCTATAAACTTTAACAATCTATAGGCAATAAGTTTTACAGAAAACTATTTTCCCCCCAAAAAACAGTAGAAACATAAGATAAAACGTATATAAAAGAGAAGTATGAATAAGTAAGTAAGAATGAATAATTTTTCTTCAGTGGTTACTTTTTACACATTTCTTATTATTATAGCCTCTAATTTAACTTTTTTTTAAATATATTTTAATTGTCCATGTTCTACATTATAAAAGAATAACTGGGGTAAATTTTCTTTGCTTTATTTTTTGCTATGTCCCTGCAGGTCCCCGCAGCTATACGACCTCCACTATGGCAGATCGCTTTGACTGCTTTTACTGCAAAGATAACCTGCAGGGTAAAAAATACATCAACAAAGATGATAAGCACGTGTGCGTGCGCTGCTTTGACAAACTCTGCGCCAACACCTGCGCTGAATGTCGCAGACCTATAGGCGTCGATGCAAAGGTGGGGATCAAAATAAAATACTTTAAAAGGTAATTACGTTTCGCAAAACTCACAGTTTTGTCTGTCTCCCCTGTCCAGGAGCTGACTCACAAGAACCGCCACTGGCACGAGGGCTGCTTCCGTTGCGCCAAATGCTCCAAGTCGCTGGCCAACGAGCAGTTTGCTGCCAGAGATGATGGAAAGGTCATGTGTGATAAATGCGGAGCTCGCGAGGACTCCGCGCGCTGCCAGGCCTGCTACAAATTGGTTATGCCAAGTAAGTTAAGAGTGTAGTACACCAGACAGTCAATTTTTAAGTAAAGTTCACCCAAATATGAAAATTCTCTTTTATAATTTACATTTTTTCAGCTGAACACAAATGACTCGTGCCTTCAAAAGCACAAACAGGTCGCGTGATAGTAACATCAAATCAGCGTCACATAGATAACAGCGAATCTAAATACTCTTCATGTGTCGCGCGATGACGTCAAAGTACCGCGAGAGCAATTCGAGTAATTATACGGAGATGTCTAATTTCGACTGGCTCTCGCGGTACTTTTACGTCTTCCTCCTGTCAGTTCTGATGTCGAACGAGCCTATTAGTTTCTTTTTGTCTAGTGACGGAACACACATGACAACTTGGTCACGAGACGCGTGAAAGCCAAATAGATTTTAAGTTATAATTGTAAATTGAGAATGTTCATATTTGGGTATATTAGGTAAACTAAAACAATATTTGAAATACCACAATGAACCATCAGCTATTTACCATTCCTATGTGTGTTTTTGGGCCTTCAGTAGGATTCTGTTTGTTCCCATCCACCAGATAACATCCCACCAATAGGATCCAACACATTACCAGTATAGACCCAAGGAGACCATTCAATTCTGTTAATACCCTTACAAATACGATTGTCATTAAAGGAATAGTTCACAGACCCAAACATTTACTCACCTTAATGCCATCCTAGACGTAATGCCTGAAGTTCCTTCAGCCGAACACATCTAGAGTAGTGATTTTTTTTAAAGCCCATCCATAATTTTTATTTTCTGTGAACTATTCCTTTAAATCCATTAGAATATCTGGTATGTTTTTTGTTGTTTTTCAGCAGAGAATATCTGGCTAAACTTGAGTTTTGTTAATTATAGCTTGTGTGCTTCTTTGTAGGTTCTAAGAATGTGGAATACAAGAATAAAATCTGGCACGAAGAGTGTTTCACCTGCTTTGAATGCAAGCAGCCCATCCGCAGCAAGACCTTTTTGACTAAAGGTGATGATATGTACTGCGGTCCCTGCCACGAGAAGAAGTTTGCCAAGAACTGTGCCCGCTGTAAAGAGGTCAGTTGTAAAAAAAAACGAAATGTTGGTGATATCATAGGTGCAAAAATTGTTTACTAATTGTCTAAACTTTCCAAACAATTAGCCCATTACCTCAGGCGGGATTAGCTATCAGGATAAGCCCTGGCACGCTGAATGCTTTGTGTGCCACACATGCAAGAAGCCTCTGGCTGGAGCTCGTTTCACTGCCCATGAAGATGATTTCTACTGTGTGAACTGCTATAAGGCTGATGTGGCCAAAAAGTGCTCTGGATGTCAGAATCCCATTACAGGTAAAATGTTTAAATGAACATGCATTATTAAATGGGCATTCAAACACAACTAAAGGAAAATTCTTTGCGTAGAGGATGTTCTGCTAAATTAAATGGTGTCATATTAAACATATTTGCAACAAACTGTATGTGGATCTCCGATGCATTTATTTAAACTTTTAAATGAAGTTTTTTAAACTATGTTTAAGAGGAGCATGGTCATGTAACCCAACAAATCAGCGCAAAGAAGTTTCTATATACTGTAGCCATTCCTCACCTCTGTCCTGTGACAGGTTTTTTTTTGCAGCATGCTTCATCCTTCATTCCCAATCGCCTTACTCTTATATCTATTCCAGTTAAGGAGGGTTTGGGCTAATATTCCATAATTTTCATATTTTTTAAATTAATTTATATTAAAGGATTTTTGTTAGTTGTAATGTAATTGGTATCACACCTCTTTAAGGACACCTTTAAGGAATCTTTATATACATAGCACAAAAGGGAAACAAATTAAGTGTATATCTGATGTCCACTGTGTTCCAGGGTTTGGGAGAGGGACCAACGTGGTGAACTATGAAGACAAGTCCTGGCATGAATACTGCTTTAACTGCAAAAAATGCTCTCTGTCCATGGCAAACAAGCGCTTTGTCATCAAAGGAGAGCACATCTACTGCACTGACTGCGCCAAAAAACTGTGATGGCCTAAATAAAAGGTTAATAATGCAGAGTAACAATCAAAATTAAGATCGAAAAAAGGCTAAGATGCATCAAGTGTTTAAAGAGCTTTAAGTGTACTAAACAGAAGACCAGTGATATTGCTGTGAATAAATCACTGTAGGAAACTATTTTGTAAAAAACTGATAATGAGTGCTTTATGAAGTACAACTATCATAAACGTATTAGCAGTTTTTGCAAAGCTTTGGTGAAATTGTAAACTGATGTAATGGAAAAACAATTAGCATTGCTTTTAAAAATATTTTAGTAAATAGCTTCATGATGCTTTGTTAAATATGTATTTTAATTTGTACCTTGCTTGTAGTGATCAACCGATGTTTTTCTTTTTTAAGGACTGATGCTGAAACTGGTATTGAGGAAGCAATGTGGCTAATTGGCCGCTTTAAAGCAACACTATGTAGTTTCCATGTAAAATTGACTTACGGCTCCCCATGTGGTTGAAAAGTGCAACAGTGCCTGGTATCAGACACTCTTTTGCAGGCAGGGGGAGGGGCGGGGCTGTGTGCTCTACCCTCCACCTCGACTTTCAGCGTGTGCTTGTAGCAGCTAGGAGGCTGCTCAGGTTGCAGCAGCAGTAGAATTTGTCCAGTTAAGAGTTGTTCTATCACTGAAATAATTTTAGAGACATTATTTAAAGTTTGAAAAACTAGATAGTGTTGCTTTAACACACAGTTTTTTAACAAAGATTTATCTGTCAATTCCAGTAATTAAAAATTCAAATCTTTGCCGATACATCGGTCACTGCAATATATCGGTTTATCACTACTTGTTAGGTTCTTTGAATTATTGACATTAACATGTTAGTTTTAACTCAATATTAAATCCTACATTCAAGCAGTGTGATAGATTGAAAAAAAAAAAAATCTTGACAATAAATCCACATGTACACACTTATTAAGCAAAGTAATAAATGACTGCAAACCACAAAATGTCCTTTTATCTTTCAAAACTTTATTTTAACATTTTATATTTTCCCAGTACACTTAGATCTATTTACAAATATAATTTGTGGTCAGGGCAAATTCAAGACAAGACCCAGGTCTAACAAAAGCAGATCCTATTCCTGACCCTGGTCGAATAGAGTGATTGTCATGGCCGAGGTAAGCTCACGTGACTCGTTAGGTATTAATATATGAAAATAAAATACAGCCTATTCTGCATCTAAGGCACCGTCCTATTTTATCCCTGTATTGGAGATTAAAGAACAGCTTTATTTCTTATGTATACAGTACAAAGGACTCTGTTAGTGGAAATGATATCTGCATTTGGGTTTAACGTGTAAACTGGCTGTGCTAGTGGATTAAAAAAGAAGCAAAACACAACTAACATACACACATGCCTTAATCATTTCAGCAGCAGCCACACAACTGAAAATTGTAAGTTTTAAGAGTATTAGAAGTACATACGAAAGGCCGAAACAGATCACAGTTTTTCCAAATCGCACTTAACGTACACGTATTACGTCTCGCGTCAAGCACTGATCACTTCTATAACCCCCACAAAAATTTCCACTAAAGCTCCTGAGTCAAAGAATCCTTATCATACGGCATAAGGTAAAAATCACAGATGCATATAAAATAATATAACACAGAAACATAAATTCTTATATATAGTTGGAATGATAATGACAAATTAGTAAACACAAACTGAACTGGTGTTTCCTCTAAACCCAGTGACCTTTGAACTGGATTATTCAAAGACTTTTTCAAATATAGTACACCCTATTTTCTACCAAAATCTGACTTCAAATTGCTAAAACCTCACACCTAGTCTAGTGCGGAGGTCACCTGCACATATCCATCAATTACTTAACCTGCCTTGAATCCTCCGGCTGCAAACGTTTACCAACATTCCCATCCATTAGTCAACCTCACAGCAGCTTTGTACTTTTCTTGCACCCTCAGCCTACTTTCTTTTGTCTTTCTTGCAACACGTCTAACAGGCTGGTGCTATAACCTGTAATTAATCTGGTCTTTGAGTATAGTAACAGCATTTCATTCTGTGATAAACGTATACCATCACACCGTACAGTACACTAACAGAAAGCCTTTCAAAACCTACAGTAATTCCCCCTACACACAAATATGGCCAATATCAGCCTAATACTGATTATTTACATAACACTTGTATATGCAGAAATGTAGTTTTAAATATATGACTGTATTTATGCATATTTAGGACTATTTTTTATTATATAAAACAATTGTTTCACTAAGAGGGCACTAGGATATAAAAGTTATACCGAGAAAGGATGATAAAAACAGTTACTGTATACATAAGGACCTAATAGCACAGTATAACCCTGAGGGGACTTTGGGCATTTGAGAACACATTAAATCATTCAAGTTTAGCTGTTGAAACAAACAACATATTTGTTCAAACCCCTGGGGAACAGACACCAGAACCATGCAGAAAGTGTGCAAGAGGTTACAGTAATATAATAGAGCATAGATACATGCAGACATCGGATGTTATTTTACTTAAATTAGATATTTGTTACTAGTCATACTTATGTACAGAACATGACAATCAACAATACAGTAACTTACTAGAGAACAGTAACATACAACATAAAAACCAAGTGTTATCATGCCTATCTGCAATCGAGCTCCCATATCCTTATATCTCAAAGCCCAAGGCAGTATTGGCATAATATTCACGCTCAATTCAAATTTTAGGTGTAATCAGTCTGGTAAGCAGTTTCAATGAAATATCTAGACAAATATTTGCTATTTACAAGTGACACACACAGTAGGAATGCTTCGAGCGGTCTGCACATCTAGAGAAAATATAGTGTTAAACACTATAGTGGCTGTGGTTTCACACATTGAAGTCAGTTGTGGAGTTATTTCAAAGCTATTATTTTGGAGCAAAGAGAAGCTAAGAGGAAAATATCCTGAGGTGAAATTAAAAGTACATCATCATAACTCCACACCAGCAGCCTGTCTGTGTTTATGACAGATTCCAACTTGGGTCACATTCCTGAGCTTTGCTCATGGGGTTTTAAGGAGTACGACTTTCAAACCTCTGTGTCAGCCCAAAAATGTGAGCTTTCTCAATGACCAAATTGCTTTACGCATACTCAATAACCCACAGCATCATTCTAGAAAATGTGTAATTTGCCTATGCTGTGTAAAGAATTGCAATGAAACTCTGCAAAAACGTGCACATGGTATTTTCCAAAAAAAACCAACAGTAGCCATTTTAAATGTGAATAAATTAAAGTTGTCGCCACATTTAAAAGACAACGTGAAACGTATCTAAGGAAAAACAAATGCTGACACAAATATTATATGCAAATTAAACGACGCGAACACAATGAAGGAACCCAGTTTTTTCCCTGAAGCACTTCATTTGTATTTTCTTCCAACTTTTCTTGCTAAATCCATCCTTTATCTGATGTGCAGAGGCACCGTGTACTTTTCCTCACTGTCCAGATGAGTCCCAGTGCTCAGACGATGGACTCGTGGAGTGTAACACCCAGCGGGCCCTAAACTGACCTGGCCATTCACATCTCTGAGAGCAAGAGAGAAACAGGAAGTCAATTCAACAATCCATATAAAAAAAATACAACACTCTAAAAATGGCTGGGTTATTTTGGGTAAATATTGGACAGAATACGTGCTGGGTAAAAATTGACCCAATGCTGGGTTATTTTAACCCAACTGCTGGGTTATTATACCCCATGGTTGCATAAGAACACCCAATATTGGATCATTTTTAACCCAGCACGTGTTCTGTCCAATATTTACCCATTATGGGTCAAAAATAACCCAGCCATTTTTAGAGTGAAGTAATAAATCAGCCAAACTTTTGAAAGCCCTCACCGGACAGAGCTTCAATAGGCGGGGCTGGATGTAAGGAGCTTGTTTTTTCTTCAAAGGCTACTCGGGGTCCTTCTGGGCCACCGTCGTCCATCAGAGGTTTGCTTTTTGCATGAACGCCCAGATCGATCAGCTCCTCAAAGCTCCAGGGTCCACCTTTACCGTTTAGTCCATCCACCAGGCTCACATTAGAGTCCTCATTGACAAACTCTGAGCCTTCTATCAGGCAGGATTTAGGAGGAGGGCTGCAGGAGATAATGCAGAAATGTTAAACGCAGGTGTGTATTGTCTGCAGCAGTGCAGTGTTAGTGTCAACAAAACTACATCTACCAACTGCAGCCTAGGCAAAATCCCATCCAAATTTTCGACATTGATTGAACCAATGATGCTTTGTCAGGCTGCACAAATGAACAGATTGAAGTTTTAAAAGCCTTGCAGCACTTACATTTTTCAGGGAAATCAACCTACAATTTGCTTCCTTTGAATCTATCTCACTATAAATTAGTCCCTCCAGGACAATTCTGACTTTATTTTACTAATGCACACACACATGATCTCTCTCCAGCACACTGCACCCCACAATTACCAGTAAATCACAATCTCCTGAGCACAAATCACTACATTATCTCTTCTTTCATTTGAAAGTTTTTAACTGTAAGCTAGTATAATGCATTATTTTTTCATGAAAGGTCTGTGTGAGACCTGTGTGGTGCACCGACTGTCTCACATAAATGCCAAAAACCAGATGAAGCAAATGTCATAATGCATTTCAATTTAGCATTTTGTTGTCCTTATTTTAAGTTGTCGGGAACTTGGGACCCAAAAGAAAGGCATCTGTCTACTATCATCTCATCTCAGCGAACAAACATGTGCACATGCCGCCTGTCAGGGCGTGAGGACTAAACTCCTTTCAGGCTTTGCACTTGAACAAGAATTTATGCAAAGATTACACACTATTACACACACAGAGATTGCACCTCTATCGTTGTTGATGATAAAGATTGATTCGTATGTTCTTATTATTTAATATCAAACATTTATCTGGCTGAAGTGGTTAATTATTTTACATTTTCCTTAAATCATCCCGGAGACCCAGTTTTAAAACCACTGTGTAACAGCGGTCCATGTTAATAAAAAAAAACTAACAGTGTATTTGTATCTTGAAGTTGTATTTATTTTCATTTAGTTTTTTCTGTTCTTATTATATCAGACTGTTTTCTTAATTAATTATTTGAGAACCTATTAATAATATTATACAATTGGTATCATAATTAGATGGGGGGAATCTGCAATTTTCTGTGAACATTTATGGAAATTACAGAGGCAAAATCAGTTGCAAAAATCACTAAAATCTAAACTAAAGCCTAGAAATCTAGACGCACCCTAGCGGCCGCAAAATATATTTGCTGCCAGGGTTTAGTCTAGGCACTCACAATACACTTAACAGCTCCAAAAACCCAAATTTGGTCAGGCCAATCACATCGTGTGTAGCGTCTGTGGGGCGGGCTTAACATGATGACGACAGAGCTGCAACGGTTCCTACTTGAAAACAAAGAATGGCTGCTGCTGCTGGTGAACAGCTTTCTTTTGAAGCGGCTTTGGCCGCGACTCTGGAGGACTTAGACTTATGTTTTTCTTTGAGAGAAGAGCAAATAACCCTACTGAAGTCCTTTTTAAGCAAGAAAGATGTGTTTGGAGTTTTGCCGACTGGTTATGGTAACTACGTCACCTTCTTCATTGCTCTGATTGGTCATCATAGCGCTATCCTATTGCGTGCAGAGGCATTTTGAGGGACAACCTTATATCCCGCCCCTTGCATTGAGCCGTTTGTGTGAAGAGTTGCCAGACCTTACATCTTGATGTAGGTCTGGCTAACCAGGCTATGAAAATGAGACAATCCTCCCACTTTGGATATTAATCCTCTAGACTGCTTGAGTGCTCTTTGATAATGCAATGTTGTGTGAAAATTTGATAATGTATGAATCCTGGATCTGTTGTTGTTCTGTTGCTGCCGTTTGCATGTTTAAATAAAAAAAGTATGTATTATTTTTACTGGGTCACAGACAACTGTCAACTATAGTTTTACATGCTTCCATCACCATGATTTCATGATCTTGTTGCAATGTCCTTGCTGCTAGTGCCTGCATCAAAAATGTGTAATTTCTTCTTCTGTGCACAGCATTTAGTTTGGCAATTACAAGCTACACTGCTAATAAACGAATAACTTGCCCCATCGTGACTACATGCAGTCCTGTCTCCACTTTCTAAGCATACCTTGTTTTGTTTTCTGTTGGTTACGTCATTCGCTCAAACAACTTGATGAAAATGCACTTTTTCATTTTCTTTTTTTTTTTAAAGATTCGCTTCACCTTTAAATGGAAACCAAGCTAATGACAATTTAATATAAACATTTTATCAGTTAAAAGTTAATATTCAGTTAAGAGCTCCTAAAATGTGAACTCATATCACACATTTATTTAGCACCATCATTGAAATAATTAATTCCGTTTAAATCTTGACTAAAAACAGGTGATTTCTGTACCTGTCCATTGATGGATTATCTGTGCTGGGTCCATTGTTGTTCTCCTTACTCTCCTCATCCGTTTGTCCATTCATACTTAAAAGTGTCTCATCCACCGACTCCACACTCTTCTCTGACTCGACTGCCTGATTCTCTGAACATTGATTAAAACACAAACTAGTTATTTCATCCTATATACAAAAACTGAGCATTTGACAATTCATCCTTGAAGGCTTAAATCAAAGCTGCCGATTTAATACACTGACCCTTATTATTTTCACAGTTTAGTTGGTCCTCAGCCTCATCTCCATTTTCATCAGACATGCCTTCAAAACTCTGAGAAACAAAAAAATACATAGAAAAAGCATGAGCAAATCTACTGTAGTACCAATGTCTCAATAAACTGTATAACAACTTGCCTTAAAATCAGTTTGGTCTGTTTTTCTGGTTCTCTTCATAATTTCTTCAATTCTCTGATGATGGAGATATAAGACAACATTCAGCCTACTTGCAGCACACTTATATTACTTTAAATATATATGCGATACAATAATGTAATGCAACGGTCAGTGTCAACATTCACCTTTTTTCTCTCCATGCGTTCCTGTTGGTTTTTCTGCATAATGAGTGCTCTCTCTATGCGCTGCTTCTCTGCCTCCTCTGCCGCCTTTGCTTCAGCCTCCTCACGCTGCCATTGGACAAACAACATGTCAATCACTCAACTAACAAATCATCAGCTCTATGAGGGTTTGGTGCAGCTCCAACTAACCTCTCTCTGTAGCTCGGCCTGCTTTTGCTGCTCCTCCAGTTCGTTTTGCTGCCTCTCCTCCTCCGCTTTAATAGCCTGCTCCTCCTCTTCTCTCTTCCGCTCCTCCGCCAGCCTCTTCTCCTCCTCTATGAGCCTCAAACGCTCCTCCTCTGCCTGTCGCTTCTCCTCCTCTTTCCTTAGCCTGTCAAGATACTTTACGTGATTAGCTCTCGTGAGGTAAATATTTGACTTTAGCTTTAACAAATGCATGACCATCCAACTTTCACATGTCCTCTGTGTCACATGAACATCTTTAGACACAAATGCCTGTGTGTTTGCTCTTGTTATTCATCATGGGATAAAGAAAATAATGCATGAGGTTTTTGATTGTTATATTCGAAACCAGTTTCACCAGAAAGTTTAATTGGCCGTAAAAAGCGAACTGAAACACATCAATGAAGAAGATAATACAATAAATGTACCTCTCCTCCTCTTCTCTCTGTATACGGAGTTGTTCCTCTTTCTCTTTTTGCTCACGTGCCAGACGTCGGTTTTCTGCCAGGATCTTGGAAGCCTCTGCAGCAGAGCTGGTTCCTGCCATGGCTTTGGAATTAGATTCTGAAACCGCACAAATGCATTAGGAAAATTAACACTTTCTTAAGAGCCAAATTAAAGTGCAACAAGCACCTGCTATAGCAATAAACAATAAAATATGTTGAAGAACAATGGAAGCACAAGTGTAATTCCAGCAGAGGGCGCTGTTGGTCAGTAATAATTTGTTAAGAAGTACGAACAAACTCTGTAACCCCAGTATTACTTGTCCGTGTCAGTACAATATCTAAATGGAGGTCTTTATACCAACTGTGCTAATCAAAATTGTCTACACTCACCTTCTTTGGTTTTGGCTATGGGTGCTGGGCTAGGTGTGGTGGTGGTGATGGTTTCTGGAGTCTGTGGAGTGAGGGGCATCATAGGAGACATATCCTTTGGCTTGGGGTCCCTCTTGCGCAGGGTGGGGGGGCCGGTGGGTGTAAGAGCAGGTTTCTGAATGGGTGGAGGTTTGGGTGTGGTAGAGGGTTGAGGGGACGGAGGCCGCTGTTTCACACCACTGGGTGAAGAAGGACGAAATCGAGGACTCTGCCTAAAGGAGGCAAATGCATAAATAAACGAACAGGTTAAAGAGATGGCCTTTCACATAATTGTGTTATATACAATGGGACATGCAATTTGAGTAGCAGATCGTGAAAGTTTCAAATCCAGAGATCAGTTTAGAGCGAAACCACTGCAGGGTAAATCTGAGGGTCTTACTTGGCTGCTCCAGGTGAGGGCGCTCTTGGGACGGTGTTAGCAGGTGGGGCAGGTGAGGGGGATCGATGACGACTTGAAGGCGAGGCAGGACGTTTTCCTACTGGTGATGTAAAACGCTTCTCACCTTTCTGTTAAATAAGGACAGGTGGAAAAAATAACAGTGTGACTAACCTTATTTAAATGATGAAGTAATGACCAAGCCCACATGAAATGTGTACACACAAAAATCCACAAAGAGATTATTTAAATGCATGTCATTCAACATTTCTGAAGTCCACCATTTTTATTCACTATTCTGATGCTTTAAGCTACCAATAAGATTATAATAGTATGACTGGCATGACCGCTTACAATATTAAAGGACACATTAACCCATTTTTACAAGATGTAATACAAGTCTCAGGTGAAATTTCTGCTCAAAATACCCCATAGATAATTTGTTATAGCATGTCCAAAATGCCCCTATTTGGGTGGGAGCAAAAAACGCTATTTCATGTCTGTACTAGGGATGCTCATATCAGTTAATTTCCCCGATTGACAACCGTAGCTTCTAAACCAAACATTAACCGTTAACTTATAAGATTTTAATATGAAATTGTCCTTGAGTAAAAATACAGTTGACGGTTGTCTGTGAACTAGTAAAAACAAAACATTTAACAGCAGCGACAGATCAACAACAGCAGCAGGATTCATACATTATAAGATATTCACGCAACATTACCTTATTAAAATGCACGCGATCGGTCCAGAGGATTAATATCCAAAAAGGGCAGATTGTCTCTGTTTCATCTACCACAGTGGTTATTTCTAAAGCAGGACGCTTTTCAGAAAGTTTTGCTTTTGCGTCGTCTTTCTCCGTTTGTGCAAAAAGAGAGATGTTTTTGGTCATGGTCAGAGGCCATCAGCGAACGTCTGTCCGGATGTGCGCGAGACGGACCGCGTCATCTTGCATGCGCACGTCTCCGTTCAGCTTCCAAACACGCATACAAATGATTTCTCATACAAATGATTACTTTATCAGACCGTCAGGGCAGCAATAATTTGTGTCATTTACAGGACATTCACAAATTACAGATAGAAAAGTGGCGAAATGTCTGTCGGCTCATGACAACACGCACCATGTATTAACAAATATTATTTTTTAATATATATAAATATTTTTTTATTTTAACTGATAATGTTAATCGGTCATAAAATCTTACCTTCGGTTAACGGTTAAACGGTCAATGTGCACTACAATGTACCAACAACACGTTTAGAAAAGCTTTTGGGAAACATTAAGCAGTCAGTCAGTGGCCATGGGCGGTGCTTTGTTTTTGTGATGTCACATTAACAAGAGAATCAAAAAGCATGTCTAATGAGACTGCTTTGGTTTCATGGGGATTAAAAAAAGAAGTAAAGGGTGGATTTTTTCATTGTAGGGTTGTTGTGTTTACACACTGCCAACACACATTAATGTCCAAACATCTTGTAAAAGTGGATTTTTAATAATATGTGACCTTTAAAATTTATTTCACATAATCCTGCAAATTTTATTTACAAACCAGCTCAGAAAATAGGAAAGTAGTCCATTTATGCCTGCAAAGAACACATCTAAAGAACAAATTCCCCGATTTGTGCTCTCTATGTAGTGTTCAATATTTCAGGGCTCAACATAAAGGACTGGGGCAAGAGTAAGAGACGTTCGGGCCAGTAAAAAGTATTGTCACTGCTTCACCCTCAGTCACTAAAATATATTTTCATCAATGTATATTATTTAACATCTTGGAAGCAGACATTTACTTGGGTAAAACACGTCAAAAGAAACAATGCAATATTTTGCACAGTTTGCTGTCAGTTTACATGTAAAGCAGAAAAGTTGGGAGCCTTTTTTCATAAGAACATGTCTGTTCTATATGTATATAATTATATTTGACTTTTGAATTATTATTTTTAAATATGTGACACTGACATTTTTATTTGGGCCTGTATAAAAAATTATCTGTGTTGAGCCCTGTATTTATTTAGGCCAAACCAGAGCACAGTGTCTTTATGACTCATTGCAGCTGCATTTGTATTGCTATCAACAATCAGATGATCTATTTTTAATCTGCTGTCCACATGCTCAGAGTGTCAATGGGACAAATATGTAGGACAGACTTAAATGTGTCCACCACGTTTCAGCCCTGACTCCACATGATCTTTTATTAAATAGATCAGATATACTGTAGAGTGCTTAAGCGCCCAAGCGACTGGAGAAGGAAGAGTACAGCCAGAAAATCAAAAGGAAATATGTCAGTTTGAATTTACATTTCTCCACTGAAAGAGAGCTTTAGATTCCTTCTGGGACACACGCACACAGAGACCTCATCTAGAGCCCACTTCTAAACCTCTATATGCACGATTAAACTATAACATGCAATTCATATCAGATTACTTTAGTCTAAAAAGTTTGATCTTTCTGCAAAACAGCAAAGTGAATCATTGTGTGAGGTTTCACTGTGCCTGCTTTAACAACAAAGCCACAAGCTTGCAAAGTATACACGTTTGCATAAGGGATTTTTACCATCCTTTCGTTTCTCATGGTTTTAGGGCTTTAACAAAAAGTGACTGATCTTTCCCGTACAGATTGCTTAAGCTGGGATCAGATAATGTTATTCAGATCAGACTGTTCACTGATTAACGTCAGGGATAAATCCAAGCTGTTTTGCAAAGCAAACAATATTAGATGATTATATAAATGATGTTTGAATGCACACATATTGTTTCTACAAAGGAAGACACAGATAACAGACAGGTTATCCTGTTATGCTTATCCTAGTTTGAGATCAATATGAACTAAAGGTGTCACGATTTTAAATCGAAATCGGTCAAAATTAAGTCACAACCTTGAACTTCGAATTAAAAAATGGAATCGTCGATTCTGCCACGCCCCCATGTCACGTCCGGTCGGCTTGCCAATAGGAAAAAAACACACGTGTTGAGTGCTGCGAGTCAACCTCCTCTAACTTAGCTAGCTACAGCCAGTCAAAAGATAGCATGGCAGATGCAGGAGACACCACGCGAGCTGCTCTTTACATGGAAAACAAAAAAACATCACGCACCCTCCGCGGTAAGCTGAACTCAATCCGAGCATGCACGCGTGCACAGCAGAATGGCGTCTGTGCCAGGACCGGTCGTTTCTCTGAACTGAGATCTGTTTAAGTTTCACAACAACTTATTTCAGTTGCTTAAGAGTTATGAAAACAGCATTTAAACATGACTTATTGGTGTATAGTCTTACAATCTCATTTGACAATAAGAAAAGCGCATTTTTAAGGTGCAAAGTACTGAAAGATGTTAATCTGACAGGAAGTTTTGTTTTATCAGGTATGTGCGTGTGCCATATTTTTCCACTGGCAGCACGACTAACATGGCAGGGCATCTCCGGGTTCAAGGTCAGATATTATACTTTATAAAAGTCTAGTCTAAAAATGTCATAGCATTTTTTAGTGCTTAAAAAAAAGAAGTAAAAACTGAGAATCGAATCGTGACCTTAGAATCGAAAATGTAACCGAATCAAGGATTCGGAGAATCGTGACACCCCTATTATGAACTATGCACTTCATTCAACATATATACACGCAATGGAAGTTCCCATTCTTAACCTAAGTTCAATTATCACAAGATTTTGAACTTAGGTGTACTTCAAATATAAAGGTGACCCTGTCTGTGAAATCCAGGCTAAAGTCTTACAATTTAAATAAATTTGGAGCATCAAAGTTTGATATCAATCATAGATTTTACGTTTATTTCAATCTTTGCCATGGCCTTACTCAGTCAATATTAAAGATATCAAAGTTATATTTTCACAGGGTGGTATTTACATTATGCTGTATGATTATGTAGAAAACAGTAAATTACAAAGACTATAGCTGGTTAGGTATTGCTCTGGTGGTAGGATCAGTCCAGAAGGTGTAAAAAACAAAACTCACTCAATTTCAAACTGAAAGTCAACATAAAACTACACACCTCTGTCATACCGCCGATAGCATCCGAAGACGCAGATGTAGATGGGCCTTTCTTCCGGTCACTGCTTCGGCTGCGCAAGGGTCCGTGAGTCGGGGGTTGCAGGGGGCTGGCAGACGCTGAACGAGGACACAGGTGAGACTCTGGTAAAGGACACAGTCAGTGGTGCGCAGCAAGGGGACAGCGGGGAAGGGAGATCACAAGCAGTTGAGTGGGTGAGCAAAGCAAAAGATAGAAAGAAACAGAGAAGAAGGGAATGGGGATGATAAAAGCACAAAAAAGATTGTTGCATGTTAGATTGGTCTGAATTGGGGTATCTTGTTGATAAGCACTGATTGCCTCTGGAAGACTGAGTTTGATGGGTGGGTCGGTGTGAGACAGAGAAAGAGAGACATTGCAGGGGTCAGACAACACACTGGTCACCAACAACAACTTTACCGTAGCAAACATTCGCCAACACCAAGCAAGAACCTTATCCTGGATTTTATGTCAATATCATTCAATCATTCACTCATGCTTACATTTCCATTCACAGAGCACATTAATCATAACATGTTAATGATAGACATGGTTATAAAAGCATATCCAGCATCAACAAAAGCAAAATCACTGATAGAACAGAGCACAACAATCAGGTTCCAGAAGTTAAAATCCCATTTATTTTCTCGATTGACAAATAAGTTGTTGTTGTGTTTCATTTCAGTACTGATTTTTCCCATTGCTTAGAACATTGATTTTTTTAAATGTCATTAAAAATGAATGAGAAAATACTTCTAGAACCAAAGCCATTAAAAAGCGAATGATTACTGTGCCAATTTACAGCACATGATGGTAATAGACATTGAAAAAAGAGATGTACTGTATAATGTGTGTTGGTGGAGGTGAACTGAGGTCAGCATGGAGGGCTGTCCTTAGGAATAGGTCAGCTATGACAGTGGGATTTCTGTGCTAATCCTTACACCATTATAATTAACCCTGACTGTTATCATCATGGAAAACCTATTAATGTAATTGATCCATAAGATGCTGATTCATCCCACTCTCAATTGTAAAGGCCCAGATGCCTTCAGATTAATTAATGCTGATAATCTACAATAGTAAGCAACTGCGTGATCATTAAACCCTTCCAAACAACAGAAAGCCAGAAACTTATAGTATTACTGGTTATCAAAGAACTGGGACTTGATATAAAGTGATTTATATGCTGGTGGTTTGGTCTGTAGAGACCTATGTGCTATTTTGTGTGAAAGCGGAGGACTGAAAACAGCAAGACGCAGATGCATTCCCTCATGCACAAACACGATCTGGTAATCAGATTACAAAAGATCCCTCAGCAAAGCAGTGAAACACCTTGCAAATGTTTATGTGTGCATAAGAAAAGAAGAGTACAGAAAAGACTAGTGATGCACCGAAATAAAAATTGATGGCATCAAATAATATGATCAAATGTTCAGGTGTACATATTGTGTAATAGCGACCTCTAGTGGTAAAAATCTTACATATTGTGGCTTTAAAGGTATGATTTATGCAAAAACAAAATCTGTCATCAGTAATTCACCCTCATGTTGTTTAAAACCTGTGTGAAATTCTTCTGTGGAACAAAAAAGAAGATATTTTGAGAAATGGTTTTGCATGAATATAACCGAAGTCAACATCAAACTAGCTTTCGTGTTTCACAGAAATGACATAAGGGTGAGTAAATGATAAAAGAGTTTTTGTTTTTGGCCCATACCTTTAAATTTTTTAATATATATAGCATTTTTTTGCATCCTAATTTTTTAGTAATAACAATGCATCTCTAGAAAAGACTGCTCTTAACCGTGTGAGTACAACTTGATGCAAGTATATGCGACATCACGATACCAAACGCCAACCACGCACCCCTTCAGAGCGTCCCATATCTACACACACGTTGAGGGTTTCGGCAAGAGCGTGGCCCACTTATATTTCTAAGGTTACCTTGGGCGTCGGTTCCATCGGCGGACAAGGCCGCAGCACTCTTGCTTCTAGCTAGTGAGGCCTGGGTGGGTGTGAGCAGGCGACTGAGGACGCCGCTGTCCATGGGGGTGGCCAATGAACGGCGAGCTACAGACGGTGCCCATACAGAAACAGAGCAGACAAAAAGGAAAAGAGATGGAGAGGTTGAGAAATCAAAAAACAAAGGAGGAGGAGGGGAATGACACCAATGTGATTTAAAATGCAAGAATCGACAAAAAAACAGAAGAGAAAAGTGATTGTGCGTCAAACGTAAACAGTGGACAGCTGATGTAATCAGGGTGAGACTCTTAATGCTGGAGAGACAAAAAAAAATTGTGAGATAGGGAGGAGGTGATTGGGAACGGGACCATAGGGCTGAATATAACAGGGAGACATAGAGCTAAGACTAAAGGAGTAACATAAAGGGGTGGTTTTATGGACAGGTATAATTATCCAGAGCTAGACCTTAGTTATATTAGGACATTTAAGTAGTTTTTACAAACAAAGCTTACTGGTGTGCATCTTGAGACAAAACAATGGCACTGATTTATGTTCGGATATGTTAGTACAAGGTGTTTTTTTTATTAAAGGGATAGTTCACCCAAAAATGAAAATAATGTCATTAATGACTCACCCTTATGTCGTTCCAAACTCGTAAGACCTCCGCTCATCTCCGGAACACAGTTTAAGATGTTTTATATTTAGTCCGAGAGCTTGCTGATCCTTCATTGAATATCCATGTACATCCAGAAAGGTAACAAAAAAAACAGCTGGGGCGCACCAGATAACACGTCAGCCGTTTGTACGTCATCCCCGTCACTGCAGTCACGTGACTTTGGTCTCACCCATGCGCTTCACAACAGACGCGGAAGAGAAGACAATGCTGAATAAAGTCGTAATTTTTTATATTTATGGACCAAAAGGTATTTTCAATGCTTTAACGCATTCTAACTGACCCACTGATGTCACATGGATCACTTTGATGATGTTTTTAAATACCTTTCTGGACATGGACAGTATACCGTACTTAGTTTTTAATGAAGGGTCAAACAAGCTCTCGGACTAAATATAAAACATCTTGTTTCATTTTCTTTTAAAGATCAGATGGGGACCCATAGATACCATAGATATCTTCGCCTTGGGCCCCAAATTTGCTAAATCCTCAACTGTGGGTAACATACTTATGCCGCAATAGTTAGCCTGTCTGGAACCAAGCTGAATTAAACCACATCACGCATGCATTACATTTGAACGGTCCCTACACTAATAGGATTTTGTTTCTCTCTCCCTGTCTTGTCCTCGACCCCGAGGACAATGAGACAAACAGACCCAGTTCCGGTAAATTTGAAGGTCGGCACACCTCAGATCTACTGGCCGTCCTTCAACGTGATACTCAGCTGATGCCTGACCAACGACCACCAGCAGAACCCGCTTAATCTCCTTATCCGTTTACATATATATATATATATATATATATATATATATATATATATATATATATATATATATATATATATATATATATATTAGTAATACGCTTGCTTATAATGTTGATTCTTGTCGCAGCAAATTTAGCTGATTATGCTATCTGTATTATGTTATGCTATCTGTCGATTTTCTGTGCTTATCACTGCTTCTATTAATGTAAAGCTGCTTTGAAACAATTACCAATTGTGAAAAGCGCTATATAAATAAAATTGAATTGAATTAAACTGTGTTCCGAAGATGAACGGTGGTCTAACGAGTTTGGAACGACATGAGGGTGTAGTCATTAATGACATTTATTTTTTATTTTTGGGTGAACTATCCCTTTAAGAATGCTCAAACATGCATTTTAGTCTGGGATTAGATTAAGCCCTGTCCAGGAAACCACCTAATGGCTTTTTTTGAGAATTTCCACCAGACAAAAGTCAAATGTTTTTAAAATTACCATTCATATCAAATAAATTATGGCAAATATAACAGATTGCATAAAGCATTTGACTACAGTGCCTGGTGCCTACTACAGTTTTACACAATGCATTTTTTTGTGTCAAACTGAGCCAAGATTGATACCGTTGGCATACTGCAAAACTGTGGCAGCAGATGACAAAGTTTAAAATGACAGGTAAAAGCTATTGTTGTGATGTTTGTAACCCATTTACAAACACACATGGGAAAACAGAAAAACAAGGAAGTAAATATTTAATGTCTCTTCTGAATGATCTGTTTATCTTCTTTTCCCCTTAGGTACTGTATGGATGCACTACACATTTCCTGACTTGTGAACTGGGTTAAGGCTGTTATTAAGAGTCATTACTGGTGAGGGAGAACTGCACTTAGCAGTGTAACCGAAAGAAAATGATAGTGTCTATCTAAAGATGTCCTGCATACATATGGATGTTAGGAATACAAGAAACAAGGAAGAGCTAAGTTCAGGTCACTGTTAAACCAGGCAACACTTCGAGTCTGTAATACAAGAGTCACAACAAACACACACACAGACAGAAAATTGTCATGGTACCAGGCTGCCAAGCTCCTTTTGGCAGCGTAAACAACACTTGTGTTGAACAGAAACAAAAACACATTGTATTAAGATAAAGAGCTCATTTCTGGAGAGCAGGTCGGTGAGAGTTATCTCTGTAACAGAACGAAGAGTCAACAAGGAAAGCTGAATCAGAAGCTCAAGCAGCGGTAGGCATCAACAGATGGACAGAAAGGAGTGGTTGTCCTTTTTAAATCAGCATCTCGGCAGACTGTTAAATTTCTGAATGTGTGAATTTGATGCAGTGTGAGTAAAATGTCAAGGCAGACACAAACATAGGAAGAAAGACTCTGCACATTGAAAAACACAGGTTATACACAGACCAATCCTGTTGACCCCCATGCCCCACCCCTCTTATTAACACAACATCATGCTCTGCTGGTAGAGTTTGGCTAGTAACGAAACAAACATGAGCAGGGTGGGCCGGTGAAGCGTGCGCATTTTGCGCTTATTAGTAAACACGGCAGACGAGAGAAATGTCCCAGTTAGGACATATGCACCTGATTCGTTGGCTGTGGTTTTCTCTGCTTTGGTGGTGGGCTGTGTTTTAGCCCCTACTCGAGAGAGGGAGGAGCTTCGCTTCTTCAGGATTGGGCCTACAGACAAAGTGGACAGGGCAGCGTTATAAGAAAATTATAAAAAACTGGAAGTAGGGCCGCATCTATGTAGTGCCATTTGTTATGTTTCAGTGGTGTGGTAGTCTCTGCATTATAATTGTGATTTTTGGTGTACTTATGCTAGGTGTTTGTTTAATTATAACAGAAATGAGAAAAGCCTCCGTAAGCTCTCTGTTTAATTTATATTTGCATAAAGGACTGATGATATAATCTATATTATACGTGGATGCTCAGTGAATGTATCAAAGAGGAATAGCAATTGAGAAGGGTTGGGAGTTGGGCACCTGTCTTTTCCACCTGAGGCTGCTTATGCGCTTCTTTAGGGGCCTGAGGGGCATTGCTAGGCAACCGGTTTAAAGATGAACTTCTCCGCTTTGAACCTAAGGGACAAAAGAGAGCTCAACACCTGAATCAGAACATGAGTTTTACTCGAGCCCAAAAGTGATTCAAAATCTCTCAAAAAGTAAAATAAGCACAGTGTACTGCAGGGAAGGAAATGAATGTTACTCCAACACAAACAGCGTTCGGTGTGAAACAAGTCATGGCCGACTGCTCCTGTTAGCAGGAAAGGAAACTGTGGGGAAAAACAGCACACGTGCAATAATCTGCACACTGACGGCCGATTCAAATCAACACAATGCTGAATTTGCATTTGAATAACATTAGGAATGAACATTATTGACATGGATGTCATTAACTCTTTCCCCACCAGCAATTTTTTTTTTTTAAACTTGCAAGCCAGTGTCAGTATTATTTTTATGATTTTCACAAAAGATAAATTTTCTGAAAATGTTCTTCTTTGAATATACAAACATTAAATAAGAACAGACCCTATGCTTTTTATCACCTCTCAAACATGGACAGGTTTCTTAAAAAATACCAAATTTTAAACAAAAAGCTGAGATAATTGCATTTTTGTCAGAATGATGATCTAAACATACACAGAGTACTTTGGATCCATAAATGCTATATAATTTTATAAGGTGGGTAAGAGTGCCACCTAGTGCACAATAGCGGAAATATGGATTGCCGTAAAAACTCGTCTTTAGCAGGAAAGCGTTTTCTCTTAATTGACGTGATAACGCGTCAATGGCAGGGAAAGAGTTACAACAATACAGTTTGTGGATGTGTCCGAGGTAATCGCTGACCTTGTAAGTGTCTGCTATACCGTACTTTTAATTGATGTCACAAATTGTGGATAAAGGAAAGGCGGGAGAGGGCAAAGATGGACACTTACTTTTATCGGGAGAGTTAAGGAGGGTGGCAGAGGATGAGGAGAGACGCTTGTTGATGACTGAGTCAGTCTGTTTCAGGTTCATAGTGGAGGAAGAGCGCTTGTCTATAAGGAAGGGCAACACACACACAGGGACAGGGGGTGGAATTAGTGTTATTTGGAGTAGACAGGGTTTGGTGCTAAGCAGTGGTTAATTCATAGGCTGGTTTGTCTATATTATAGGATAGGGTAACAGCTTAATATTAAATGGAAGTACATTTTTTATTAATTATGAAGCAAAATAATATAATTGCAATGAAGAACAACTCTGGCCAACATCCAACCCTTTGATTACAGCAATATAAACAATACATAACAAATGTTAACTTATAAAATGTTATTTATAAAAATGACATTTCATCAGCATTGTATAACTGACTATTCTAACCAGCAGACAACAGTAGTGAGTCCATTCAAGAAAGCCAGACTTTACACAGTTAGTAAACACTGAAAAAGATCCATTACATTTAAATGTACAGTAAGTGAACAAATACATTGACTAGTGAAAGTCAGCCATCAGTCAAATCAACATGCATACCACGGTAAGCACTTCGGAAAGAACAGTGTGTGTTACAATACTTGTGCCCTGTGGAAACTTTAAGTGCAAGCTGGGAAAATTGTTACATTATCAAAGACTGAGAAAGTCGATAAGAAACAGCCAGTAAAGCCCCAGAAGGTTTGTGTCACAGCACCAGTCAGATTAGTGCTCATATGGGTGAATATAAAAGTGGACAGTTTGTGCCAAGTCACGCTGTGGGCAGGCAAACGGTATAAACCTTGTGACGTCTGACTCCTGGGCGGCTTGGAGACTGGAGAGGCAGGGGAGATTACTATAGCAACCGGGGAAGAGGCGGAGCCACTGTCAGCCTGTCCTGTGGGAGGGGCAGGGAAAACAGGTCGCTATCTGAAACTGACTCTGCATCTCTCCATACAATGAGAGAGAGATTGTAGGAAAGGAAGGAAAAACAAAAGTCCCTTTCACACATACAGTCCTTACTGGTAAATTGCATTGAACAGAACCTTTCTGGTAAATCAGTGCTGCCAATTTACCAGTAAGAGAGGTTGTAAGATTACCAGTTATTTACTGGTAAGCGCTATGTGTGAACGAAGAATAAAGATTACCAGTATTAGAACGGATGATGTCAGAGCACCCTGACACCTTCAGGGCCAATCATAACGTTTCAATACAGATGACAGGACAGGTACTTTTAGGACAAGCAGCCATACCGTTTTTGTTGTCAGAATCTGAGAGTCCACCCCAGGACCATCTCTTCTGTCTCTGCTCTACTCGCTGGCTACGTTCCAGGGTACGTCTCATCACTGCCACATAGTGCTCCTACAAACAACCACACAAACGCTTTGTTAGACAAATAAAGCATTTTACATCATGTCTGAGCTGTATGGCAGTGGAGCGTGGTGAAGGTGTGGGTGTAAACACAAAAAAAACTCAGTCCATGATTCCATGGAGAAACTGAACAGGTCACACGACACCTGCTGTGTCTTACTAAAGAAAAAAAATCCCTGAATCATTTTACACTTGTTTCCCATAAAAAACAGTGTTATTTATGCTTTTGACGTGATTTACATGCACCATCATGCTCCTCTTTACAGTCAGGACAGAGTGTTAAAGAATAAAATCATTCAGAAAAACTTTCTATAATAATCCTTTATTAAAATGCAAACATTTTAAGTTTAATGATTTTATTTTATCTTAAAAGACAGCTGCTTATGTAGTCAGAAAAGCAGCTATATATATATAGCTTTTGTCAATTGTAAGCTTTTTTGATAAACTCAATGCTTCTCATGTTTAAAAAACATTTCCAGACAAGATCTGTCTAGGATAAACACAAAACATGTGACAACTGAATTGTTTAGCATGCCTTTAAACTATTATACTCATTGTGTATGGGATCATACAGTCCTTTAGGAAAAGGCTCTTTGACATCTAAATAATGCAGTGGGAGGTTCATGTACATTCATCTGCGGTAGATCACAGCGTTACCTTTTCTTCCTCTAATTTCTGTTTCCTCTTCTCCTCCACAGCAGATCTCCTCTGTTCCTCCTTTCTTCGCTGCTCCTCCAGCTTCTTCAGTTTCTCCTCCATCTGTCGCTCCACCTGCAGCCGGGCCTTGCGCTCTCGCTCGAGAAGCTGGGACTTTTGGGCAGCTAAACAGGTCACATAGGGTGCATGTAAGCAAGTGCACATTTATTTGGGGTCATTTCCACAATATGCGTTATTGTATAATAATACAACGGTGTGGGTTGTTGTTTAGTCTTTTTCACCTTGTTTCTTGTCCTGCTCTTCTCTTCTCTCTTTAGCCACTCTGAGTTTGTCGTCTATTTTCAAGGCTGCACCATCAATGACTGACAACAAAAACAAACAGTATTGCGTCACACCACTAGCATATCAGGTGAAATCTGAACACTTCCTGGGATTCAAAAAGGCTCTTGGCCGATTGCGCTAGCATCTGATACACTGATAATCCTCTTGCATGGTATTGCATGAGGCTCAGGTTACAGATTTTGCTATGATCCCAGCACACCTGATATAGTAACAATGAGTCATGTTTGTGAGGACACAGTAAAGGAAGTGCCTTACTGCCTGAGGTGGTCATGTGACAATACACTATCCGCATAACCAAACAATGGTAAGACTGCAGAAATGTCTTTGTCAATTGACAATACAGGAGTTGATAAAGAATTACATTTGGATCTAAGAAAATGAAGGATAAACAGGAATGAGATTTTCATGCTATTAAACCTTTCAAATCAGTAATAAAGCTTTTAAACAAAATGTGCTAAGCTATGTAATGTGTTGGCAGTCAGGCTTTCCTCAGTTTTCAACTTTTTAGTTTAAATATTATTTGGTGTGCGTCACCAAATAGACTAACACTTTCATTTTGTTTTAATGTGTATTGCCAAAATAAAAAATAGAGAAGGTAAGAAAGACTATATGTTACCTGGTCTGGCCTGGCTCTTCGTGTTGTCTGGAGCTGTAGGGGTTGGGCTGTTTCCTGCCTGGCTGCGCCGCTCCTCTGCCTGCGCCTGTGCAGCCGCAGCTGGAAATGCCACAAAAATGCACAAGGATCAATTATAACTACTACAATGACAATAAAATGCACAAAACCAGTATAAAGCATAGTTTCATTTCAAAGACGCCCCAATGCAGGATTGCTTGATTTTGTAAAATCCTTTGGATTTAACTCCGGCACAATGTTAGTATGTTCAGCGCATTGCTGACCCATTGCCTGTGCACATCAAGATTTCATTATAGACATATTATTGAGAAGGAGCAACAAAATAATAATCCTGTTGTACTCCTACCATTAAAAAAAAAAAACTTGAATGCTCTTTATCAGTCCTGAATCCTTTAGGAGAGTAGCGGAAGGAGAAAGGAAGGATATGGAGAAAAAGTGATCAACAAGTTTATGTGCCTTTGTATAAGATTTTCCTTCCACAAAGTGTCTATGTAGGAGGATCAGAGAGGCTGTTTGCTGAGGAAGCATGTGATGTCTGAAAACCAAAATCCTGCTGAGAGATCTTTAGCTGATAAGAGGGCAACACTGTGCCAAACACTATATTTGGCTGAGAAAACAAACCTCTCTAGCTGTAGCTTTAGCTTATACCCACTGATGCCCATTGGGAAAAATTAACAATTTCTCCTCGTAATCCTGTGGTACACTGTAGGATTGCAAGCCCATGCCCTTGCTTGTACTTTAGTGTAAATGCCCATAAAACTCAAACACAGCACAAAATTATGAAGGAAAAAAGATCCACCGGATATCTGACAGCAATAAAACCGTGGAGGTTATCTGTTGGTGGAAACTTACATCACTAACATAAAGAGCTCAACAGCTGACAGAGCTTAAAAATCATATCTTGTCAGCACTGGATAAGCTACAAAAAACCGTATTTAAACTGTAAAAAGACTGAATAAATAAAGCATTAATGGAAATGTTTTTTATTGGCTGATTGGCCAGAAGCTATGAAACAGAAAAAAAGCTCTGTTCCAATGAATGCCAAGATCAGAAATTAAGTGTTAGAAATTTAACCGGCAATTGAAATACAGTTGTATGTGTATCGCAAACACTACAACTGCCAAGTAGCTTGCTTTATTATACATTCATATGCAAACTGTATTAAAGTAAATGTAGAAAGTAAAATATAGAAAGCTCTATCAAGATTCCTTTTTTACAAAGATTGAAGTCAACTGAATAGCTTTGGTTTATCCACTACTTTGTGTTAATCCCTAGAGCACGAAAGTGTTGACAGGCTTGTGTTGCTAGCCAAAAACCTAAATGTTTTTATTCATCCTTTTTTGTCCAACCCAAACTTAGAAGTAATACCAAGCTTATGTTCCTAGGGATGGATTCTTGTAATTTCCATATGACATTTAAGATTCGCAGGACCAGAACAAATTATTTTAATAGCACCAGCAATTTTTTTTACACCGTATTCCAATGTATTACTTCTTAATACATCTGGCTACTTTCTGCATATGTAAAATATTTAAGTAACTGAATGTTGTAGTATATGCTTCTGGACCCTTTGGCACTTGATTAGTTTACTGAATGAAACACTTCATTCGCACACACAATAATTGGATTTTGAACATTTGATCGAAAATGGAATGGAATGCACTTTCTTCTGATAACTTAAAATATCTCTTCGCTGTGTTTTAACATTTATGAACTTCCATAATTGTGGAGCAGGATCCCTGTGACTTTAAAATGTTACTTTTACCTTGTAATTTTAAACTGCAAGTAAACTACGCTTACATTCTCTTGATTTGTACAAGTACAAGTGCGCAAACATGTGTATGTGTGTGTGAGTGTATAAAAACACTACTAGTATCAGATTGATATTAGGGATGCGCCTATCGTAATCGGCCGATAACGGCATTAAATGACGCGATCGGCACTCGCTAAATTTGCCGATCTCATGAGCTGATCTTTCCGTTTACTTTTGTCATCATAGCGTTCCTGATGCGGCTGCAATTAGAGACCATTTTACACAGTGCAAGCATTTTGTAACCCGTTGCTCATGTGTGACGTGCAGATTTGGATTTCTCTCTCTGCCTTTACAGAGATATGAATATTTTCTATGAGGACGTGCTCCGGTCCTCAGCGCGATGCGTCTTCACATCCCTATCAAACAGCGTATACAACACATATCTATCGCGGACAATTGCATCCTCGTGCCTAAAGTTTATTACTTGCATTCGTTTTAAAGTTTTGAAGGTTTAAACTTCCATTTTCCTCACAGCTGCTCTTGTTTGCGGACACCCGCCGCACGCATACACAGCAGCCGGTCATCAGTGCACGTGAAGAGAACGATCTCTCCCACGTCTTAAAGCTACAGTATCCTAATTCATCTCTCAATAAAATTACTCTCTGCTCATCAGTGAAAAACTGTTGTACTTCATACGAATGCGTGTATATTTAATTCATAAAGTAAAGACTGTGAAGTGTTTTATTTTAATTACTTATTTTAACAGACATAAACCTTTTTAAAAGGCATATTACATTTCACTTTGCAATAAGAAATATTTGTAGTGCTTATTTATTTGATTCTCTATCAAAACAATAATTTACCTAATTTATAGTTAGTTTCATTTCTACAAATTGTGCAAACTCTGCTAGATCATAGATAAAAGATTCCCATTCCACTGCCATTCTGTGATCGGCACTGATCGGCAAATCATGATCTTGGTGATCGGTAATCGGCCACAAAAATGCTGATCGGAGCATCTCTAATTGATATCGGCTGGCTGATTTACTTAAGGTATTGAAATCGGATTGGTAATGGAAAAAGTGGTTTCAGTACATCTATATATCTTAACAGAAAACTATATAAAAAGTTTATGTAAGGTTTGTATATACAACTGCCCACTTTCCATATAACACTCTTGGTAAGAGGCAACGCAAGAAAAAAACGCATGAAATAAAGATTACATAACATGTTTCAAACACTTTCTTAAAAACGCAAGAGCCTGTCTTAGACCATTCAATCACTTCTCTCCTGTGGTTTCCATGTGAAAGTCGCATAGCAATCGTTGCTGAGTGATACTCAAGCTAGGTTAAGATCAGACAGCACAATCATCAGATAGCAGGACATAACCTTCACCACTGGCTCATGATTACTGCACCACATTCAGGGCACTTAAATCAATGCCGCCTTAAATCTGCTACATTTTCAAGAGACTATAATAGCAGTCATCATGACCACAATAAGTTATAATGTAACTTCTGTTTCATGCATTTGTGAAGAAAGACAACCAAATTTAGCCTACCTGCTCAGATGAAAGCCTGTTCTTCATTCTACAACAATTCTGGCTGCGGAGAACGCACTCCGCTCTATGGTTATTCGCTAAGAACAACAGACGGATCGAACAAGACTATCGAAATTTAACATTATTTTACAAATAACATGCCGCTTTAATACTTCATTGTTGACTGTGCAAAGGTACGAGCTTAATTAAACAACACTTCACAAAGACTGAGCTACTGCTTTACTGTTTGCCGTTAAACAGCCATTGGCAGTTATCCGGTTCATTTTCCACAGAGCACAGCATATAAATGTTCACCGCTTTGTTTCGTTCAGCTCTGTTTAAAAAAAAATAAAGTAGGCTATACAACAGGAAGCGGTGGGGCATTAAAAACAAACAAACATTTGAATAGCATTTATTCAAATAATTATTGCAGATCGAACATTCGAATAGTCGTGCACATCCCTTATTATTTCCCTAAATTCATCCACTCTGATCAGTGTAGGACCATGACACTAAATACCCATTTATACAGGGATGTATTTTTTTATGGGAACATATCATAAATATCTGCCTTTTTCATGTTTAAGTGGGTCCCCAGTGCTTCTATCAATCTAGAAAATGTGATAAAGAACATCCAGTAACTTTGTTTTGGTAAACAAAGCAATGTGAAAAATAGCTCATTAAAATTTGGCTCCCCTTGTGATGTCAAAAGAGGATCTTATTATAATAATACCGCACCATTTATCTGCACTATCCAACCACAGCACTGCCATGTAGTAGAGAGAGAGAAAATAATTGACAGCACAATTGAGCTTTAATTTTAACAAACCACCATCATGGCGTTCGAGTTCGATTCCCGGCTCGTGGTAATTTGCCGATCCCATACCCCTCTCTCCTCCGGGACATAAAAAAATACATAAAAAAAGGACACACCCCAAAACGGCACATTTTTGCTCACATCTACAAAGTGGCAGCTTCAACATGCTATAATAAATCATCAGTGGAGTATTTTGAGCTAAAACTTCTCATAGTTACTCTGGGGAAACCAAAGATTTGTTTTACATCTTAAAAAAAGTCTTATGAAATGTCCCCTTTAAATGCATTTAGTTTTGCACACCCTATATAGCTTGAGTTTTTCTACTTCAACAAATGACAGGTCCAAAATAGCAGTCGAAGAGTGGGCTGGGTAATTCCTATTGAAGTGAAAGCACCATCCCAGTACACACCTGCACCAGACAAATCATTACAATAGGCTATGTGTTTACACTTTAGGCAAGCTCTATAACAAATTTAGCTTCTCTTCTCGTCTCTTCTAAAAGGCTCGGGCTGACCAATGAGGAGGACAGAGATCTATCTGAAGAGCGCTCAGGCCATAGTCCATTATACCCACTGAATATGCAAACATCATCTGAGTCATACTCATGAACCTCACACCATGGGCTCTGTGACACACGCCATGCAAATGAACACTGGGCCCACAATGGACACACACAATGGGGACATTATCTAGACCAAGACCTTGCCACCAAGGCAAATACATTCATGATATAAAGACAATAAAAGCAACTCATAATTAGTCTTCATGATATGCATTCATTGGCCAATAAAAACTAATGTTTCAATGAAAAAGACAAGCACATACATGGTAGGTAGCATGTAAATCGACTATACACAGCAGCAAGACTTGGACTGACTATCAGGGGAAATAAGACAATACCTGGTATCATAGGCTGAACACATATTAGTAACCCATTTTTCACCTATCCCCCTGGCGGATGTGCTACCACAAATAAACTTTAAGTTTGTGGGAAACACTGATTGAATATAGGTGGTGAATGAATTTCGGACGTACTACATCCGCCCGTGCTCAAAGATCATGTGACATACATTATCAATATCATAACAACAAGTTAGCAGTTACCTTGGAGGATGTTAAACAAGTGCAATTTAAGCACAAGGAACAACTGTTTTTCTTTTGCATTTACACAAATGAATTCAGACATACTACTCACCTCGCTAATTTTCACCCACTATACAGTATGGAAGTAGGAGATTTTGGATGCAGCAAGTAAGTATTGTATAAAGTTCCATGCAAATAAATGTAAAAAGAAATATTGTTGTATGTTTCTGCTAGGGTTGGAGAATACTGACTAAAACTCATATCTCTGTAATTTTGGAATCAGTGGCGTTATATGATAAATACTAGGGCCATTAATGTTATGTACAGCTTTGTTATGTATGTTATGTATTATGGCTCTTTGATTTGCATCAAGTCCTTATCAATATAAAATGACTATGTTTAAGTCGTAACATGCATTTGAAAAGGAAACACTCGTGAAACATAATTATTATAAATACGGTTTATTATCATGAAAAAACCATAAAAAAAGATTTGAAAAACAGCGATATAAATATGCTCATAGGCATGTCCTGTAGCTGCATGTGTAAATTGTACTTCTTCTGTGGCGCATATTGAGTTTCTTCATGAAAGCGCCCTCTGGCTTTTGGATTAGGGCTGCGCAAATAATCAAAAAAAAAAAAGAATCACAATCTTGATTCATAAATAAATGCAATCTTCATTCTAAATGACAGCGATTCAATTGCATATTGGTGTTGTTAAAAAATATCAATATTTAGACTCAGCAAACACCACCTCGCTTTTTTTTTCTTTCAACTTGATTAGTGGTAAATCGGCATCACATACTATTCAGATGGAGCAGCATTTACTACACAAAGCCGTAGTTCACTGACAACATGGGCCATAACAAATACATATCGCAGGCCATACGTCCGGGACAATTAAAGGAACACGGCCACAATTTGGAAATGTATTTTATTCACCGTATCCCCCAGAGTTAGATAAGTCCATACATACCTTTCTCATCTCCGTGCATGCTGTAACTCTGTCTGACACAGCCCCCCCTAGCTTAGCACAAAGACTGGAAGTGAATGGCTCCAGTTAACATACTGCTCCCAATAAGTGACAAAATAACGCGAACATTTTCCTATTTATGCAGTGTTTCCGCTATATACATTCAACCGTGGCGGCCCGCCACTCCTAAAACATCCCCGCCACGCCTGCGGTTGTGGGTAGAAGGGATACAGCAAACGAAATCTTGTTGGATGAGCACTGTTTTATCCTAATCCTTTTACCAAACCCAACTCTAAACACAAAATTTCACACGATTGTAGGATGTATTTGTATCTAATTTAGCCAGAACCGCTGTTTTCATCCTAATAATCCTACCTTCAAATCTAATCCTTAACTTTTCGGCATTTGCTGTATCCCTTCTAGACAAAACCCACAGCGGCAGCTCGCAAAAAAGCTACCGAAATGTCCGCTCTGCGAGACTGGCTGTCTAGAAATAAATTCCTTTCTGGATTTGCGTTGTTCACTCATTTATAAATAAATCTCCTAAAATATCATAATTTCCTCCATGGGTTTAGTTTCATGCACAAATAGATTTAAATCAACAGAGGATTATTAAGCTACGTTTCTGTTTTGAGAAATAATAATAAAATAAATAAGCCTATACGAAATATGTTGCACTTAAATAATTATTAAATTGACAAAACGAATAAAAAAATATTTGAGTTTCTGTTCTTTTTTTGTGACGCGCTCTAAAACCAAACCAGCAGAAAGCACGTCATGTTTTTAATGATTATAAATAAGCACAAGGTTTTCTCCTTATTGTGAGTTTACACAAATAAAAATACATCATTTGAAGTTTCGAATGTTGTTTTACTTTTATCTTTATGACTATAAATTTAGGGTAATTTAAGCTGCAAGGTCATCACGCATATGATGTTCACCGGCGCATATCTACACCAACACAGCGCAGGGCTGCGAGAAAAGACATTATTAAACTTTTGATTTAACATATTACGAGTTTTTTGGACATTCATTTGGAATCACTGTACTCATATTATCAACTTATCTGGCCATTAGTTATTCAGTATAGGCTATAAGCGCAGCGCGCTTCTGACCGCTCAGCTGTCAGTCAATCGTCTGTGCTTTAGATCGACACTCACAAAGTTTCACATTAAATGATAAGATATTTGACTAAAAACAAAAGGCTAAATACTGAATACTACTTATATGCGACTGCAAGACATTAATAGTCGAATCTGTTTGTAAGGAAACTTACATTATTCCCGTGGAAGAGAAGAACGTTGGTAATAGAAACTTGAGGCAGACGGTGAGACTGTTTTATCTGTTTTCAGACAAAACAGCAGGGTCGGGGTACCCGCGGGTAAACCGCATAATATTTGATCTAACGGGTGTAATAGGCTATTCGCGTGTCATTTGTGTTGTAGATGCAGGTCGGGACTCAATAGACAAGAGTAAAATGCGGGTCTAACATCCAAGACCAAAATTCGACTCGTTTTTAAATGTCCCGTGCTTATTTGTGTTTAAGATCTGTCTGAAGACCGGTAAAGGTTTATATTTAACTGCGCGATTTGCGGTGTGACCGGCTCGGGGTCACAGTCTTTATGTCAAATGGTACGGGTGTGAAATAAAATTGCTGCTGATGTCGGATAACTGGTCGGTTGTTCTGTCAATCACAGCGGTGTGGATTATCAAACAGGACTGCATGACTTTGTAACAGCTCTGTACGCTAAACACGAGGACGAACTTGCAATGCACACTACATTAAAACTACAATGAAATATCCGAACTACGTACGTAGCTGTGTAACGTTTTTTTAAGAAAATACAGTTTAGATCAAACATAGAAAAGCAATATGCTATAAATATAAGGAAAAGTAAATGACAGCGTGAAAATTATAAAAAAAATACATGTTAGTTTACTGTAGCCTATATTCTACATTAATTTTTTTTTTTTACATTTATAATCATCATGGGCGCCCCCTGCCGCCACAGCTGAAAAAAATCCTAGAGGAAACACTGTTATGTGTTGTGATTTGTATAGTCACACCATGTACAAATAACAAGGTGATATGAGACACAGCCATCTTTTAACAGTATACATACTAGTGCTGTGTTCAAAATATCGATATGACGATACATCGTCATGGACGCCTGACGATGCGCGCATCGATACAGCACCTTCCGTATCGATTCGGATGTACTTTTGAAAGTAATGTGACGAATTGCTGTTGATCCGCGATCCATATAGAAAGGACGCATGTGTCCCGCAAAGTAAATAGATTGGAAGGTGGCGGGGTATACTTTCACTTTGCGTGTCTGTCTCGCTGGCGCACATGTCTGCATAGTGAGCCGCGTACTCGTGCGCGCGCTCTCTCTCTCTCGCGCGCGCGCGCATTAAAGTCACTGAGTTCAGTATGAAAGCACAGATATCTTAGCCTATACTACTGCAAAGGGCTTTATTAGCCATGCTCTTATAAAACAGTACTGACGCATTTGAGAAGAAACACGACAAAGATTTGCATGTGAAAAGTGTATGTCTAGAGAAGAGATACAGAGCTACTTCCAACTATAACTGTCACATTAATAATCTGATTTCTATTAAATAGTATTAAGTCTGACTGCATGTTTATAGATATATTCATAGATGTAGAATAATGAGAGACAAGAGTAAGGCGCCATCTTTGTAAAACTGCTTTAAAAAACCAAAGTTAAGTACTAACTCTGGGATTTTAAATATTTCTAATAGCTAATAAATGAATGGCAAAAACACAACTGTTACAACACTGCTTATTCAATGTACAATAAACAAATAATAATAATAATTTGACTAAATTCTGAACAAAAATGTAAATCAAAATAGTCTTGTATCGTGACGCGCATCGTATCGGGACCCTTGTATCGAGATACGTATCGTATCGGGGAATTGTTGGCGATACACAGCCCTATTACATACTAGAGCTGTTCCGAATACCATTTTTTGAGCTTTGAAGCTCTAGTAAAAATGAAATCAAATATTCGAAGCTTCGGAAGGAGGGGCTGAACATATTTTTCTTTTTAATAAAGGCAGGAATCTGTGTGTGTGTGTGTCTGTTTGTCTGTCTGTCTACAGTTTTATTATACTGCGGATGTGTTGATGCGGACCCAAGGGAGTGTAGTGCCTTTTTTTGTGCAATATGGACATGTGTCAAGTTTAGAATTAATAAACTTTTGATAACCTACAGAACAGCGCAAGCCGGAAGCGGCGTGCCTGTCACGCGTCTGGCGAGAACAGCATTAGTGAAACAAAACACAAGAGCAATACTTTTAATAAGGCAGCCTAACATTTTTCTAATAAACAAACACTCCCGTATCAGAAATTAGCAGCACATTAATTACAACGTAAAGGGTACGCCATTTGAAAAAAACAACAAAAATAAATGAACGAAGTTCAACAAACTGTAATAAAACGGTAGCATACTTTCAAAATCAAGTTTATTTACTAACACTTACACCATATAATATGTTTTTTCATCAGTAGAACAATAAAGAAGATATTTTGCAGAAACCCCAGTGCTCCGTCATGCAAGTCAACCGATCCGCCACTTCGAGAGCTAAAGCATATATATCCAATACAAAAGTTATCCCCATAACTCCGTGTGAAATATTGACGTCTTGTGAAGCAAATCAATCAGTTTTTGCAAGAAACTGAACATTATTTACAACACTATTAGCGTGAATGCCAAAATAGGAGGCGTGCTTTCAGTTCGAGGCGATCTCTTTTACTGGTGGCGTTTGGCTATGGATGTTGGTCTCGTGAAAAAAATCGTGATTCACATTTCAGCAGCCCTATTTTGGATGTAGTGGCATATCATCGTAATTAATTGACAAGCATAATCGCACAATTAATCGTCCCAGCTCTAATAAATACCTCAATATTTTCTACAAGTGAAATAATTGTTTACATGCAAGTCAAAGCCTCATGTTAGATGTCACAAAAACCTTCATTTAAGCAGCACATGATGAAAATAAAATTCAAAGGCAGGCTGTTTGAAAATTTACAGCTGCACAACATGCGAGCTGGTTAGAAAGCTTACATCTGACCTCAGTGAACTTTTCTGGTACAACTTCTGTTGCAAAAAAGGAGGGTCATATCAGGTCATATTGATAAAGATGGTATTGTCTGGCTTGAAAACATTACCGATATACTACCAAAACTTGATATGCCTCCCAGTTAGGCATGGGCCGGTATAAGATTCTGGCGGTATGATAACCTTTAGCAAAAATACCACGGTTTCACGGTGTTGCGGTATTACCATTGCAACACTAAATTGTGTTATTTTCAAATGCCAGGTACAATAAAGCCTTTAAATTATAATATGCTTTCAAAACATATATATTATATTTTCATAATATATATTAAATGTAAACATCAAATCAATCACATGACTTCATGATTTAATGAATTTTGTATAAACACAGCTCATACCTTGGAGACGGTATCACGGAACATTTTAGTGGTTTTGAAACCTTGACTGTTTTAAACCTCGGTATACCTTGAAACCGGTAATCGGCCCATGCCTACTCCCAGTCCTAGTTTCAGCATCTCAGGAAATGTGGTAATACTTGTAAACATGCATTAGGTCAGAGCTTCCTAAAACAATGCAATGTGCCAAATGAAATGACGCACTTAAACTGCTTAACAGTTATCATATCACCTTTAATAATGTCATCCATCCCTTTTACAGACACAATTAAAAGCCAATCATCTTAAATATGTAAACAACTGATTGTTTCTCGTTCAGCCTGAAGATATAATTTGATATAAAAAAGACACATAAGGTTGCATCATTTATTGCAATATCTTCCCCAAACTGTCAGCTGACAAAATCAAGCATTTAACAAAACCTTATTCACGCAGTCCGACAAAACACAAAGAGTGGTTATACATACACCAACACTACGCTCACTATGGCCTACTATGCACATCTAAGAAGAGCCGGGAGTCAGGGAGAGTCGGTCCTCAGTGGGGTCCTGTTACTGTTCACTGTTTGCATCTTTCTCACTTTGCTGAAGTAGCAGCCTGTTATTGAGACAACAGGAAGTATTCTGGGTCAGATGCCTGGGGACGAACGTGTCTGCACTGTCCAATTATTTAGGCCTCTCCAGAAGGCACAGCTGTCATTACTTCTGCCCTCTCTCTCCTTGCGTAGTTAGACTGACTATGCAGTTTTTGTACAGGATTAGTGAGGACACCTGGGCAATGTTATCCTGAGCTATATCAAGAGCCAAAATGATGATGATTGTGGACAGTAGGTCATGTTTACTTCCTGGAGTGTGCCAATAAATTTGATTCCTAGAGATGCATGGATATTACATTTTTCCTACCGATTATCAATACTGATATCTGCCAATACCAATAGACTGGCAGTTATATTAACTTTATTATATTCATTTATATAATGATGATTATTGAAAATTAAACAAGTTTCATTTCTTTACATTTTCTAGAAACAGAGCTAAAATTAATTGCATTTTCCTGATCTCTTATGATTGACAGGATATATCGGCCATAAACTATCGGTCGATATATGATAGTGTGAAAAACTGCTATTATCTTTATACAGATTATTGGCGGATATATCAGTGCATCTACTAGGGTTGTGCAGATGACCGATAGCAAGCCTTCATGACGATAGTTGGCATGTGTGCCCATTAGTTTTAAATAGGGCTGGGACAACGCGTCGACGTAATCGACGACGTCGACGCAAAAAATTCGTCGACGCAAAATATGCGCGTCGATTCGTCAGACCCAAAAAGGCGGCGCAGTAGTAGCAACGCGAGTGGCTTCAGTCCACGCCGGTTTCACACAGCAAGGATGAGCAGTGCCTGCGGCCGCGCGGCGCGTGGTTTTTTCAGCGCCCATGTTAACAAGCATGCACCCCGCCGCATGAGCAGCGCGAGCTCGCGGCTCGAAACGGATATAAACGGAGGTCGGAGCCAGCTGCAAATACTTGGGCGGCTCTGTAGCAACAGTGCTGCAATCGTTTCTGCGTGGTTCTGCTGCGCTGCTCACGCTCAATTAAAGTGAAAGTGCTTTGTTTATGGTTTAAATGCTCGTGGATTTACGCGAAAAAGTGTCATTTTACCATAAAATCATGAATGTGATGCCAAGTGTGTTTTAAACAGTCATTTGAGCAATTTAACAGAAAGCAATGAAATATGTCACTGTTGCCAGAAGACTGCGCTTTCATTCACTCTCTGTCCAGCAGTAAATGAGTCCTAATCTATCTTAACAAACTTAAGAGAAAGAGATTTAATAATATATGTGCTTCTTAAGTCTATAATAAGTCTATCTTAAGTCTATCTTAAGTTTATATCTGTTATTAAATGGACTAGAACAGCACGAAAACAATGTGGATTAAACAAATCTAGTTATAAAAATTACACAGACCATCAAAAGGCACATTGAAGAGGTTTTGCTCATAAATGCATGTAAAATAAAGTAATTTGAACTTGAGATTTTTATACGGTTACTTAACTGCATAGTATGCCCTGCAAATGCTTTATTGAATGCTACCTCTGTCTAAGAATGCATTATTTTGCACTTGTATAGTCTTTTTATTTTGAAATTTTAAGAGCAATAAAGATATATTGAAATTTTTACATTCAGATATGTAAATCAACATGTATAACTTGCTATTAGTTAATTAATGGGGAGATAATCGAGAATCGAATCGAATCGAAGTCGAATCGAACTGACAAAATGAATCGTTAGATTAATCGATGCATCGAAAAAATAATCGCTAGATTAATCGTTAAAAAAATAATCATTTATCCCAGCCCTAGTTTTAAATTATTATTATTATCATCATCACAGTTACTAGATAACTAGAGAGGTTTTTAGGGGTGCAACAAGGTGGTTGAAAACCAGCAAGTGAGTTGTTCCTGCTCCCTGGCACACAAGAAATTTCAGAGCACCTGGGCACCAATGACATGCTCATATAAATAGCATCATGGTTTAAAGAAAAACACCACCGTTTTTCAATATTTTATTATGTTCTTACCTCAACTTAGATGAATTAATACATACCTATCCTTTTTCAATGTGTGCACTGTACAACACATCGTGAATGTGTTAGCATTTAGCCTAGACCCATTAATTCCTATGGTACCAAACAGGGAAGCCATCAAACACTTTTGTGTTTTCCCTATTTAAAGACTATTACATGAGGAGTTGTACCAGTAAGTATGGTGCCACAAAATAAAACTTTTTTGGTACCATAGGAATGAATGGGGCTAGGCTAAATGCTAACACATTCACAACGCGCTGTACAGTGCACGCATTGAAAAAAGAAAGGTATGTATTAATTTGTCTAGGTTGAGTTAATATCATAGTTTAATATGGCAAAAGGGTAGACTATTCCTTAAAGTTTTATTTTGTGCCACCATACTTACTTGTGTAACTACTTATGTAACAGTCTTTAAATAGGGAAAACATTGAAGTGTTTGGTGGCTTCTAAATTCATCCCTGTTTGGAGCCATAGGAATGAATGGGGCTAGGCTAAATGTTAACACATTCACAAGGTGCTGTACAAAGATTAAAAGTGCACACATTGAAAAAAAGATAGGTATGTATTAATTCATCTAAGTTGAGGTAAGAACATAGAAAAATATTGAAAAACGGTGGTATTTTCCTTTAAGAAGATTGCAGTTGTGACAGTGTTGCCAGCTGCCCTTAGAGTAAATCACCTTCTTTTTTGTCCACCATTCCAGGCTTGTCATAAATGAGTAAAATAATGAACAAATAGATCAATGAGTAAACTAGCCCCACCCCCCGATACTATTGTGTATTGTTGATCTCACAGGCTGACAATAGGACCATCTCACAATGGGACATATCATGCAACGCTAGCATCTATATGCAGAACCTAATCAAATGCCTGCACTAAGAAATATAAGTTACCTAGATTTATTAATGTACGTGTTACCCGTGTCCAAGCACGGGTAGAGCTGAAACCCAAACACAAGTCATTTGCCTCACAAATTTGCCTCTTCTGCTGGTGTCTCTAATGACTTTCTCTAAGTACACTCTCGAGACCATTCAGAAAAATAGGTCCTGACTGTATAAGAAGTATAACCCTACGCCTGTCAGTCAAGGAGTAAATAAAGGTGCTACTCGTTTAATATTTGCTTAAATCCAGCCAGATGGATTGCTAACAAAACAACTCACTATTATTATATCACATGACACTTACTGGCCTATTATTGTTCTCCCTCCCCAATAATGCCTTTAAAAGAAGCAGGAAAATAATTTGTTTCAGATCTGATGAGACCTCAAATATTGAAGTCATAACCAACTATGTGCACTTTAAGAATACTTGTCTCCGCCCAGTATTACGTTTGCAGTTCGGCCAGGTTAACCACTGGCAGGAAACCTACATACTCATGAATCCAGTTTGACGTTTTGTAACCACATTGTGACAAACTACAGCAATTGTACCAATTGAATTCAACACTCATGTGCATTGAAGTATAAAAAGCTAAAGGGGCACACAGAAAGCAGAAGTTTTACAGTACTGTTGTCTTCCGTACACAAGGCCATATGGACTTCGTAATATTTCATGAGAATACCCACAGGCTATGATACAGACAAATGCCAGCATACATGCAATGTATCAAAGCTGCAGTGCAGTTCATTCTTCATTAGCAAGCAAAAAAAGCATGCAAAGCAAGCAAGTAAACAAAGCTTGTTGTCATAATAGGGAGGAACTAGTCAACAAAGTCACTTTTCAACACCGGGTTTGCTACATTGACCAGCTACAGATGACACACTGAGCTAAGGGTAATAATGAGAGGCATACGTGTAAATATCCTGTTTTGCTGACCAAGATGGCTAACAGAATAAGTGAGACAGAAGCTCCTACATTACATGCATTGCATAAACATTAGTTTTGTGCTTTCTGCGACAACATGCTACAGTAAAGGTGAACTTTAACAATAGTTGAACTTGAGAGGAAACCCTTCATTAAGTTAATAGATAAATTATGAACTTTAATGAGGTCAAAATATTCATTTACCTCGTTGTGTTACAGTGTAAACATGGACTTCGGCCTATGTGATTAAACAGTTTGTACATAAAAAAGGTCATAATTTTGACTTTCTTTGCTAAACGCGTGTGCATATAAAGAATGACCCAAGATGACAGAGCAAATATATACGTCAAACGCCATATTAAAGCAATGTTCAACATAAAACTAAACGAAGACGTTACGTTTGTAACAGTTATATGTGCTCTGCTCAGACAGGGCGCCATTCAAAGAGATGATGTGTCCCTGTCAAAGCCGACATCACTAATCATCACCGACATCTTCTCAAAGTCCCAAAAAACATTTAAAAAACTTTCATAACTTTTAAGTCATAAACGAAGCTCCCCGTGCATCATGTTAACACAGGCCTTCACATGACCAGAGAAAAAACAAACAAACTTGTTGACAGTGGCCGAAGTAAGTTTAGCAGTTAGCTGGCCGTTATCTGCCCATCAGAGCCCGCTAACTCTCCCCCTCACATCGCCTCAATGAAAGTAAGCGATTTACGCGCTCAACCGTCTAAACAAACTCCAAACAGGGCGGTTTTAATCAGCAGACATCATTTAATTGACTTAACCGACAAGAACTGGTTAAAGAGGCTGGGGACGAGTAGATTCTTACCCATTTGCGCCCGCAACCCTTTCAGAGACGTTGCACCCTCCGCCATCTTTGAAGATTTTTCCTGCAGTTTGGCGCTGACACATTAGAGGCGCGCGGGGACGAGCACTACTCGATCCGCCGCACTGTACAGACGCTGACAGCGACATCTTGAGTTTTACAACAGATACTGCAGGACACATGAGGAATGATTTTACACAATCATTATTGTGGATAAAGTATTTAAAAAATATTGTGTATAGCAAGAGTACTGATAAAAATTTGGGTATAAATAAAATAAATTAAGTCAAGTAATTAAATGCACGTATTTCTGTCTGTCTGTCCATCTCTACCTTTAAACAACTGGCTTAAGTAGATAAAAATAAAATGTCAGTTTTACGTTTCTGTAAATGTGAACTATAAAACAAATTACGCTTACATTAAACATTTATGCATTTGGCAGACGCTTTTATCCAAAGTGTCTTACTGTGCATTATAAAGTAGTACATTTAAATAAATATATATCTTAATAATACAGTACACATAAAAATTTTAATATATATTTTAATAATAAAGTTTAACCTGTTCACTTTATTGTATCCAAAGACATAATATCAAAACTTTAGATTTTTGCTTTTCTTTTTATCATGGATTTTAGTTAAAATGGTCATTACTTTTCCCATGTTAAATTGCTACATTTGGGTCCCCAGTGATCAACCAAGAAAATGTGAAAAATAACAACCCAGTAACTTAGTTTTGGTAAACAATTCTCTCTGAAAAAAAAATAGGTCAGTGTGAAATTTGGCTCCCCTTGTGATGTCAAAAGAGGATCTTCTTATAAAAATACTGCCCCTTAATCTGCACAATCCAACCGCCTCACTACCATTTGGTACAGATAGAAAGAGAGAGCAAACCACCATCATTAGGCTTTGCATTTTATCTTTTACATTTAAAGGGACACACTCAGAAATCACATTTTTGCTCGCACCTACAAAGTGGCATTTTTACCATGTTAATAATAAACTAATTTACCATGTACCATAATAAATGATCTGTGGGGTATTTTCAGCTAAAACTTTACATACGCACTCTGGGGACACCAAAGACTTATATAACATCTTTAAAAATTCTCATATGTCCCCTTTAAAAATGTCTCCACTGCGTCCATAGTTAGAAGTACATAAACTCTTTAATCAGGCTTGTGAAAAATGAAACATGATAAAAAAAATATGTAAGAAGTGGTTCCTGTTGTACAGACTGTAAAGAATTACACACATTTTTTTCACCACTGCCATTGGTGCTTTGAGAGTATGAATGAGAAACTGATATGACCAGCAGTGAAACTGTGGTCAACCCCTCCTTTAAGGAAAACACCATATTATGCTTGACAGTACTGTTTTCTAGGCATCTCAGACCATTTCCTCTCATTCTAGCCAAAGCTTGCACACTCTTCATTCATATTTTATAGCAGGTTCAGCTTTGTATAAGTTACACATACTAAATAATGCACCGGGACCTGTGTTATTTAACACTAAAGCGTACAATAATGGATGTGGCTGTGAGGGAATGTCAAGGGTTCGGATAGAACAGAGAGCACAGTTTATAAATCCCTTGCTCACACATACCATAGAGATACAATAGAGGTATAATCTCAGGATCATATGACAAAAGCAGCTATGACTAATTTAGGGATCAGTACAAAACTGGTTTAACAGACTTGCATGACTTGAACTAATGCTGGTGGTTGATAACAATTATACATTCTGAGATTAGCCTGTATTTATATCTACACAAAATATTTACAAACCTTTAGAATATTACACAAGTCCATACATAAAGTCATTTAAGGTCATCTTTACATTATTAAGAAAATATGGTGAAAATGTTTTTTATTGAAGAAGTGTTTAACATGGAACCACATAGAACACTATAGCATTTATCTTGTGGTAAATTCCTCCAAGCTTAAATGTTAAAATGATCTCAAGTTTAATTAAATCTGAAGATGATTTTTCTGTTTAAAACTGCAAAACTGTCTTACAACAAAAACATGTTTAAAATTTTAGCTCTGCAATAGTGTATTTTGCCCTCTCAACCTTCTCAATAATTCAGTCATTTAATTGAACAAAGAGTAGCTCTGGATTGTGTTTATATTGTTTGTAACTCATTTACCCCAATGGATAATTTATACTATAGCCTAGTTGTTTAACTTTCTGATAAAGATGATTATGGGTGGAGACATACATATTTTAAATGTTATACTGCATTGGTCAGTGTATGCACATAAAGTAAAATTAAGTAATTTTGCAATAAAACACAGTAGACTGTGTCATGACAAAAACTCTGAGGTGAAAACAAAGTTTGTCTGTTTAGTAAGTGTAACTTAATATGCCACTGTAAATCTAATTTCTAAAGACCACATTAAATAAAAATTGACAGCTTATCAATGTCCACTACCTTGAGGAAATGAGTTTTAACAAATAGAGTTTCTTATGTACCAAGACAAATGTTTACTTCACCTACTGTACTTCACCAGCAATACAAAGTATATTATAATAATCTAATTAGCATCAAAGTTTGGTTTAATTTATTAATTTCACTTTAAAATCTTTGTCATGGCCTTATGAGTAATCATTACATTATGTAGAATGTTTTTATGTAAGAAAAAAAACACTACAAGCTTTACTAGTAGGGTCACATTTTCTTCTTCTTCTTCTTTACTTTATTGGCGAATCACATCTCATTGGTGCATACCGCCACCTACTGTACAGGAGTGTGCAAAGGGACTTAACAGACTATAATCAGACTATCAAAAAAAAAAAAAAAAAAAAAAAACATTAAACAATCAGGGATCCTAGATCCTCTTAATTAAACCTGACTCCCTCAAAAAGATAAATAGGGATTTGATCTTATCACTCTTCATTCCTTCTTCCTTAAGGGTGTTTTCTATGCCACTTTCAGCCTCTCTCTCTTTCCATTGTTGTCTATATTCTGTGTACTTCCTGCAATTAAACAAAACATGATCTACATTTTCCATAACTTGACATTCAGTACATAGACCGTTATTCTTCCCTATTATCCTGAGTGTGCCATTAAGACCTGTATGACCCAATCTTAGTCTACTATAAACCACTTCTTGGGTCACATTTTCTTGGAGGAGCCACAAACTAAAGTATATTAGCTACTGACTTCCCGTTTCAAAAGGAAACACATCCGCATGAAAGAAAACTGCACTACTTAAAGGGATAGTTCACCAAAAAATTTTATTCTGTCATTATTTTATCACTTGCATGTTCCAAACCTGTATACATTTTTTTGCTTTGATGAATACAAAGAAAGATATTTTGATTAATGTTTGTAACAAATCTCATCATGAACCCCCTACACTTTTTTATAGTAGGATAAAAGAATAGGCTACTATGGAAGTGAATAGGGCTCATTCACAGTTTGTTTACAAACAATTCTCAAAATATCTTTCTTTGTATTCATTACAAAGACATTTATACAGGTTTGTAACAACATGAGAGTGAGTTTATAATGAGAGAATTTTTATTTTTGGGTGAACTATCCCTTTAAGCCAGTTTATTAGGAATACATACAGTTTAAAGTGATACAACATGGCGCCCTCTTGTGGTTACTTTGAAGAAAAGCCCTGACTGTTCAACAAGTCCACATACATTATAACCATACAGTACAAACACTGCTAGTACAGTTGACAACTGATATGTTACTAGCTCTAGGCATAGCGAAAACACAATTTTAGAAATGTCTAGATAAAACTGCCCCCCCCCCCCCCTGAAATATTACATTTTCATATTAAAGAGGACATATCATGAAAATGACTGACTGACTTTTTCCATGCTTAAGTGCTATAATTGGGTCCCCTGTGCTTCTACCAACCTAGATGTGATGAAGATCAACCCAGTAACTTAGTTTTGGTAAACCATTCTTTGCAAGCATGTGAAAAAAAGTAGGTAATTGAAATTTGGCTCCACTAGTGATGTCAGAAGGGGATAATACCGCCCCTTAATCAAACCACATCACTGCCATTTAGTGAAGAATTAAGAGATCAGCTCATTTGCATTTTAAAGGACACACCCAAAAACGGGACATTTTTGCTCACACCCTCAAAGTGGTAATTTTAACATGTTATAATAAATTATCTATTTGATATTTTATAAATTATCTATATGATATTTTGTGCTAGAACTTCATATACGAACTTAAGAGACACAAAATATTTATTTAACATATTTCTCGTGAAATGTCCCCTTTAAGACCCTTTACTCTTGAAGCACCTTTGGCAGCAGTTACAGCCTTGAGTCTTTTTAGGTATGACGCAATAAGCTTTGCACAACTGAGAAAGTCTTTTTTTTGCCATTTTTCTTTGCAAATTCTCCCGAATTCCGTCAGGTCTCTCTTGAGATGTTTAATAAGGGTTCTGGCTCATTGTTTATTGTCCTGTTAAAAGGTGAACGTTCAGCCCAGTCAGGTGTGGTCCCACTGACAGCTTTTGTACCTTCTTGTACTTTTAATTAATTTTTATAGTATGTGCCTTGCAGCAATCCTATCTCTGAGCTCTGCAGTCAGTTACTTTGACCACATGTTGGTTTTTGCTCTGATATACATTATCAGCTGTGAGGCCTTTTAGAGGGCAGTGTGCCTTTTCAAATCATGTCCGGTCAATTTAATTACAACAGGTGGAGTCAAGAAAAATGGGAGGCATCTGAGCTAAATTGTAAGTGTTGTTGTGAGGGGTCAGAATACTTATGTAAATTTCATAATTCATTACTGTATAATTATTTTTATATTTCTATAATTCTGTTTTCATTTTGTTGTAATGATGTACTCATTGATTGTAGATTAATGAAGGAATAAATAGTTTAAGCAATTGTAACATGAAGCTGCCACATAACAACATTGAGAAAACTTAATATTTACTGAATGCACTGTATGACTATACAATTAAATAAAATAATTTTTTCATATAATTTCATTACTTTTTCATGTAGTTTTATGACTGTAATATAATATAAAATCGAAATGTGCTAAAGAATATTCACAGTTTTTGTATTTATGTTAATTTATGTGTAACTATGTCAACAAGTTGAACTCACTTTTAACCTTTAGAGTTTCTCCAACATCACATACAAAGCCACCATAATGTAATTAAATTTGTTTGAAGAATGTTATCTAGAAAAGCTGCTTCTGATCTAAACACTTGAGAAAGAACATTGCCTGAACTGTTTGCGTAAGAACTAAAACAACATCCTGCTGGACACACAGCACACATAAACATATGTGATGCTGTTCATCTAATAAAAAAGGCAAAGCTTCTTTCTTAAATAAAAATATTAATATATTCCAAGAAATACAGCATATTTTTTATTACACTTTTATACTGTCACATCTGACCTACAGTATAGAGACCCTTAAAAACTTTATTTTTATTTAGCAATAGTCGTGTCTTTGAAGCAATATGTCATCACACCATTAACCTTTAACCATACCAGGTGTGTCGTCTTCCATTTCAATGAGTAATTTATAAATGTAAAAAAAATGCATTCACCTCAAACACAACTATTGTGTCTCTGGGTCTTTTTGATGTAAAAATAATAATGTTCACAGATTTATGTAATGGGAAGTTTGAATTAACTTCCCTAAGCTGATTTTAGTTTAAATCCGGATTGAAATGAAGGTGGATCCTTTATGAGTATTATTGCCTTCAACGTTTAATAAATAACTTTCAAACAGTAGAGAGGGCGTGGATTTTGTCTCATGTGAGAGGTGGTCCTGCACTAAATATATTAAGAGCAAGACATCGCCTGCTAGGCTATTCTAATTCAGTGTCAAATCTGGATTTAATTTGTCGTTTTGCAAGTTTAATATTTTAATTTGTTAACATGTAAGCATCTTTGAATTCTAGAGACATGCCATAAAACAGTAAGTAGACTAAGTAGTAATATATTTTACAATAAGAAAATAATTAGTCATTTAAATGTTTTTTTCTCATTCAGTTTAGTTTTCAAAATGTAATAACTTTTACTCTAAAATAAAAAAGAGAGAAATGTGATGACAACCCAACATTTAATGTTTTTATTTCTCTTTAATTCAAGACTTATCATGCATATAATTATAAAATACCTGCCTCTGATTCTTTACACGTGGATTTTTGTCTCTTCTTACATTCGTGCAGGTACTGTAATTTAAATTATCAACCATTTGCATTCATTGCATTTGCATTTGAGTCTGTACATTTCTGCACATCACAGATTCAAATATGAATCCACTGCCATATTCCATAAAGCTTGTAAAACAGATTTTGTATTCTAACTTTCAGATATACCAAATGCAAGCCTATGGGGAAAAAGGGTGAACTTTTGGAGTCGAACTTGTCTTTGGCAGCTGCGTAAACAGTGTATTATACCACCTCTTGAGGAACTGAGTGTATGTGTTGACCTTAGGCGACAGCTTAGTACTTCTGAATGGACTGCTTTTGTTTACAAAGGTCCCGGGCAACAAGATGTGGAACTTGGCTTGGCTGGGGTCGGGGGCAATTTAAAAGCCTCCCTTTTTGGAAAAGAATGGATTGTTGCACAAGACCTGCCTCTTTACATGTGGCACACGGTGTGTCTGACCTGGTCAAGCCACACCAGGCTTTTCGAGCTGATTGTAAATGGGACTAATCACACATTTAATTTAAATGAGACGTTTCCAAGGTTCCTTGAAACAAATGGAACCCTGACTTTAGGAGTGTCACATAGTTATGTCGGAGGTGTTATAGATTTCGAAACTGGGAAAAACTTCCTTGGGGACCTGTATCTGTTCCGAATGTGGGGCGAGCAGTTGAGTGCTCTGCAGTTGGATGCAAGAAAGTGTGTAGATGGGAATATTGTGAGTTGGAGAGAGAAAGACTGGCACTATCAGGAATGCCCACCGATTTCAGACCAAAGCTTAAAGTGTGGTGAGAGACATTCATCTCTTTAATACTCTCTATCTCTTTCTGTTTTTTACACAATATGTCAAGACTAAAGAATATTCACAGTAATAGAAATACAGAGCAAAAACATGTTACATTTGATGTTGTGATTGGACTCTAATGGGCTGTATATCTTACTTCTAATTTCAGAATGGTCAAAATATCAAATTAAAATGAACACGTCTATTAAACAGAAGACTAATGATGACTACACTGAGAATGAAATGAAGAAGATTGTTCTCACCTGGGTAAGATTATATTTTTGCAAACTTACATGTTAGCATTTGATCTACACATTCAAAGAAAAAAGGTGCAAAAGCTGTAATGGTCCCCTTTTAAAAGGCCCTAATATACCTGGCTCTGTGAGGCATACCATTATGTATGTGTGATGTAGTAATACGCACTTTTTTTAGGTACAAATGTGTCATTTTTGAAAGGGGACCACCGGTGACAGAATATAAATAATTTTGTGTTATTATCTGTATTTACAATATTTCAGCTTGGAAACATTTTTCCTAAAGACATATCAGTACATTCTGTGTTCCTATCAAAGTTAAGGTAAGGTTTATTATGTTTATAGTTTTTTATAGTTTTTTCAAAGAAAGGCTGGATGTCTGTGACCACTGTATAATGTGTTATATTTTAGGAATAATACATTTTTATTAAAAAAAGTTTTTTCAAGTGTAAAGTGGATTGGGCAGCTTAATAGCTTAATAGCATGCACACACATATTAGGTTCAGACAACTTGTACTGTTACCTTAACATTAATTTCTGGAAATGTATTTTAATCTCATATCTTATCTGTCTTCTAATTTAGCTCCCCAACAGGTGGTGATTTAGATCAATACAATGATATGCAAAAAAAGGTGCAGTATTACACAAAATCACACAACATTGTCTCTTAAAATTTGCTGTATTGCGCTGTGTAAAAGTAATATTATTTTTGTAGGTTGCAAGCACATTAAACAAGAAACAATGGTAAAATCCCAAATTTCACAACCCTCCAGTATACATATAATTTCTTTTTTTTCCCATAAAATATTTTGTGTATTTGTCATAACTCTGTTGTGGTCTAAGGTTTGACTGTCTGGTGTTTGTGAAAAAAACACCTGGTGCTGACGTGAGTGAAACAGAGGCTGAGATAGAGAAGCTCCTAAAACCCAGCTACAAATATGAAGACATCATCCTAAAAACCGATCCAACATCTATAAGTGTCCTCTCAGTAGGTATGTGTTTGTGGGGATTTTTCCAACAGTATTATGTATATCAAAACTAAGTCTGTTTTTGAAAATTGCAGCCCACTTTCCCAATGATGACCCTGATTTGACTACTGCTGTCACTACTAAGTATTCAAACATAGGAACTACAAACATTACAGCATCAGGTCTGTGTCAGAGCTTCATTTCTAACACAAAACCCAGCTAAAATAATCGTTTAAATGTTTGGGAAAGCTGTACACTTGTGTAAAAATACTTATTTTCTGACAAATCATCTATAGTAACTCCGACATCATTACAGACAAGGGAAATGGAAAGCACAAGGTCTTCAACTACAATTTCAAAGATAGATATAGGTGAGTTAAACAACAGCATGAAACATGCAATAAGCTTTCTATATTTTGGGTTATCTTATTTATCATATCTTTTTGCCCAATGAGACAATTAAGCAGATCTTGATTTAGCACATCAGATGGTTAGATTAAGTGAATCTTACCTTTTTCCTCTGTAATGTTGCACAGAAACACTAAAAAGACTTTAAGTCATATCGTGCTAAATGTATTGTTGATGTCATCAAATTAAAGGATTAGTCCATTTTCTTAAAAAAAAAAAAAACAGTTAATTTACTCACCACCATGTCATTCAAAATGTTGATGTCTTTCTTTGTTCAGTCGAGAAGAAATCATTTTTTTTTTAGGAAAACATTCCAGGATTTCTTATATTTTAATGGACTTTAATGGACCCCAACACGCAACAGTTTTAATGCAGTTTAAAATTGAAGTTTCAACGGAGTTTCAAAGGACTCTAAATGATCCCAAACAAGGCATAAGGGTCTTATCTAGCGAAATGATTGTCATTTTTGGCAAGAAAAATAAAAATATGCAATTTTAAACCACAACTTCTTGTCTATCTCCGGTCCTGTGACGCGCCAGCGTGACCTCACTTAATTGTGTAGTGATTTAAAAAAGGTCACGTTACATATGTGAAACGCGCATTTACGGACCATTTTAAACAATAAACTGACACAAAGACATTAATTAGTATAATTCGACATACAACAACTTCGGAACGGTCCTCTTTCTCCACACTTGTAAACACTGGGGCGTAGTTTCACATACATCATCTGTGACCTCTTGGCATGATGACATATTGCATGAGGTCGCGCTGCCGCATCACAGGACCGAAGATAGATGAGAAGTTGTGGTTTAAAAGTGCATATTTTTAAATTTCTTGTCAAAAATGACAATAGTTTCGACCCTTATGCCTCGTTTGGGATCATTTAGAGTCCTTTAAAACTCTGTTGAAAAAAACTGTTGAGTGTTGCGTTAAGTGTTAAGTGTTGGGGTCCATTAAAGTCCATTAAAATGAGAAAAATCCTGGAATGTTTTCCTCAAAAAAACAAATAAACAAAAAAAAAAATTCTCCACTGAACAAAAAAAAGATATCATCATTTTGGATGACATGGTAGTGAGTAAATTTCCTGAATTTTTTTAAAGAAAATTGACTAATCCTTTAAGTTTTTTATACAGACTTTAAACACTTGTCAGGCAAATGGATAAAAATCCCATTGCAGTGGTCATATGTATAATATTTTGAAGGTGGGCTATTTGGACCCCTGGCATCTAGGAACAAATCCAGTATTGAGTTTGCATAGGCAAGAACCTCAACCACATTTCCTTTAGAAATTTGAATCTAAGTTTTAATTCATTGACATTTCATCAGATTTTGGAGACACTTTTTATAGAGTTTATCTCAACCTAACAATGAGTGGCAGTATTACATCCCCAGAAAACACACTACAGCAATGGGTGAGTAAATACGAACAGTAAATATTTCTAAAACCACAGATCAGAGCCTTCATTTGTATTAAATGTGCTTCTTTTGTCTTCAGCTTCAGCAAACACTGGGAGATCATGCAATGGAACCACTAAATATTGTACTAACAGGATTTTCAAAGTAAATGTCCCAGTCAACAATGTATAGGCTACTTTGAGTTTTATTATAGAGTGGTCCAGACAAAACTAATTTGCTGTTGTATGTATCAAAATCAAAATTCAGGTACATCAGCAGCTTTCAGGTTAAAGCATCTGGAAAAGTGGATGTCATAGAGACAAAGAGGCTAATGGTGAATCTTTTAACACAAGGATACTCCAACATTTCCATTAATATCACTGTTCCAAATAATGAAGTCAACATCATCCATATAGGTATTGCTTTATTGAGTTTATGTCAAAACTCAACATGATGTTAAATTTTAGTACACAAGTAAAGAAATCTGTGTTAAGGTTCTCTATTTGTTATTTATTGATGCAGAACCAGGTCTTTGTCCTGAGGAAACTATGCACACAGTGTATGGGATTTACATATGGCCCGAAATGACGGCTCAAAACACATATTCAATGGGTTGTGAGAAAGGCGATGAAGATGCTTCAAGGTTTTGGTAAGTATGTTACACCAGCACTGTTTATTGTCCATTGTATGTTATTATGTATAGTATGTTGTTGTTGCAAAAGTTTTGCTTTTGTTCGTTTTAATGTCGAATTTATGTCGAACGAAACATGAAATAATCCATCTATCAATCTAGTTATATGGACATAATCTAGACTTGTAGCTGTTTTATGGAAGTTCTAATTTTTATTATCAGATTTTTATTACAGATACTTAAGTAAGCGGTTTTGCTTGTTTCTATAGGAACAGTTTAGTTGCCTTGAAAAAATTGATCTGATAATACTCAGTTCCCATCTGTCTTTTGTGCGTCATTTAGCACACAGTCTATATTCTGTACACAGTTCTGTGTCAGCTTTCATTATTACTAATATGTCTTATCTTACACTTCTGGAAAGCAATATCCATAATTGAATAATAAGCTTGACAGTATTGCTTGGACTACCACATTAATTCTCATTGACTTAGACAGCTAACATGGACAGCTTAGTCACTAACATGGCAAAACAAAAATGGCTTTTTATTAAAATTAGAATATCTTTATATTGAGGTGTTATGCTAAAACTGAGTATTTTTTATTGAATTGCTGTTATGTTATGTTATGTTATGTTATGTTATGTTATGTTATGTTATGTTATGTTATGTTATGTTATGTTATGTAATATATATGTTGTGATGTTATGTAAAAAAATATAGTTTCAGTATGGTCTAAAAATGGTACAAATGCTGTCACTGGGATGGTACCCTTTGAAAAAGTCCTATTATGTACCATTTAGGTACAGATATGTACACATTTGGTACCAAAACGTACACTGTGAAATTAAAAAGTTTGTTTTAAAAATTGCTTCAGTAGGTAAATTTCAACTTACATTTTTCACCTAAAGTGTTTTTCACTTAAACATATAAGTTAAAACAACTTATTTTTTTAGGTGTAACCAATTTAAGTATTTTTTAAAGTTAATCCAACTTACTTTTTTACAGTGTATCGTTGAGTTACTAATATGTTCTCTTTACACTGTAAAATGATTTCATATCAACATTTATTTTTGTTACTTTAACTTAACAAATTAAGTTAAACAATTTAAACTTGTTTTTCTAAGTTATTTCAACTTACTACAAGTCGAAACTTTAAAAGTAGGTTGAATTGACTTTCATAATTAAGTTGTTTCAACTTCATGCTGCATTTTTTTTACACTGTAGGTACAAAGGTGTACTTTATGAAACCGTACCGCCTCAGTGACACCTTTTGTACATTTTATTCTGAAAGTGTGGAATCAGAATCTGTTTCACATTTACCAAATTCCTTTCAGTAAATTAAACGGGGCAACTGATAGAGCAGTTTGGGATCCACCAGACATGAGCATGTGTATGACGACTGTATCAGGTTTTGATGATTTAGAGAATATTGAAGTTACAGTTAGTAAGTATAAATATTGACTTTTATTCATATAAATGCATATGGTAGCCTACATTTCACAGCCAAAAGCAAATATATTTATCTCTCTCGTCTCTGTTGATACCTCTCTCCCCAGACAATTCGGCAAATATTGTGAATCTGATTGCTGATCTGCTAAATAAACAGAACAGTCTGAGTGATAAGCAGCTGAACATTGTGCTTAATAAATTGTCTGCAGTTACTAAGGTTGCCACCTTGACCACAGAGCTGTCCAGCAGCATTGTTAATATACTTTCAGATATCTGCGAATACACAACTAACCTCGCCCAAGTCACCAATGAGTAAGTATACCTCAATACTGCACATTACAAACTAGATCCAATTATAAATATGGATTTGGTAGACATGCTGGATTATGTTTTTTATTTATTTATGTGGTCTTAGAGTTTTGTATTCCACTATATATCACTGATTTCAGTTGTGTCTTCACCACACTGCTTCCTATCTCTCTGTCCTGTCCATTGTGTTGGCAGAATTCTTTATATCACAGATCTTATGGGAGACAGAACGGAGTTTGACGGAGCTGATCATAACATAACAGCACCTTCGTTAGCTCTGCAGTTGATTAACCCAGACACCTCTCAGTTCTCCGGCCTCACATTTGGGGTGTCCTCCTTTCAGACTGGTTTCAACCCTGAGGTGAGAGACAAAGACAGAGTGTATACAGTATGTAAAATGGCATGAGACCACAATCATTTTGAATGGCTTAGATTTTTTTTTTAAATAGAGGTGTGCTATTAAAATGTCACAGTACCTATCCAAGTGTTTTTCCACACTATTATCACCACAAGGTTTCTGTGTCCTTGTGTGCGTTATTCAAGGGTTATTTTAGCACTTTTCGCATCTCAGGTGTGATACTCTTTCCAGACAACTATTTGAGATGTAAATGTATTTAGTCCTCTGCACTGTAAAAATTCCTTGTTGCACCTACATTTTAAGTTAACGTTCTTGACTATTGAGGGGTGCTATACAGTAAATGGACTGCATTCGGAGATACAGTAAGTTATACAAATTAAGTTGAAATAACTTAAGCTAATTAAATTACATTTTAATAATTTATAACAATGCCTTACAACTCAAAAAAGTTAAAATAAACAATAAAATCAAGTTTTTTACAGTGTTGTATGGCTATTAAACTTAATTTTTTTTATAAATGGTGAAGTCCCCAGGAAATAAAAATGAAAAGATTTGGCTTTAAGTGTGAATATTTTAGTCTAAAGGATATCCATAAACCAGTGTGCTTCAAACCTTCACAAATGTGTGCATTTAGAAAATAAAAGCATTTCAAGTATATGTAATGTAAATCAAAATAAACTGTCTCTCACTTCCACCAATAAGAATCAATGATTTTATGACATCATTCGCAGTTCTCATCAGGTTGGGAGGTAAACTAAACCCGACTGGCTATTTAAAGCAACACTAAAGAGTTATTGCTCTTTGCTCCCCCTACAAGTTAGACGCGTAATTGTTCATTGCCACTGTCGTAAATACTGCAGCATAGCTGGCTCTGATTGGATTGTAGGTCTGCCGTAAAGCAAGTTTTTGTAGTTTTCACTCGAACTACAGGACCACTACCCAACGGTTGGAAACTTCTTTAGTGCGGTTTTGGCCGATAGAGGGCTGCAAAGCGAATGTGAAAGTGCCATTCACCCTGTTTTGAGTGGATTAACCACTGAAACTTTTTTGGAAACGTTATTTTTAGGTAAAAAAACTCTTTGGTGTTGCTTTAACTTTCCAAAACTTCCCATAAATTTCAAGGCACTTTAGTGGGTCTTTAAAAAAACAATTCAACATAACTGTGCCTATAATCATAATTTGTCAGGTTTTCCCTTTTTTCTGTCGGCTGCAGTAACATTTTCTGCCAATTTTTTTGCAGATATTTTTTAACAAGGTGTTTTCAGAGGAACCAGACACAATACATGTGGCATCCATATCTTTACCTTCTACTGTTGAGAACTTTTTCCCAAACAATGAAGCCATACCTCGGGTCCAGTTTCATTTCTATGGCAAAGAAAATCTCTTTCAGGTAAATTAAATTTATATTAACCACAGTAAAACTTTAGCTTTTGCATGCATTTAATTGCTACTCTACACAATAAAAGTACAAAAGTTGTCGGTACCTTCTAAAAAGGTCCTAATATTTACCATTTAGGTACAGATATGTACCTTTGAGGTACCAGTATACACCTCTAAGGTAGGAGTTACCAATATTTAGCTTTTAGGTCCAAAAGTGTACATTTTGAAAAGGTACCACCCCAGCGACAACTTTTTTATCTTCATGTAAATTTTTTCTGAGAGTGTGTGGATTTAATAAGCACTTACCCCTGACTGAAAACATCTAGGACACTCAAAGCGGCGTGATCCTGAACTCTTACGTGGTGTCCGCAAGTATCACCAACGCCAAAGTGAGCGATCTTGAGATTCCAGTGGTGGTCACTTTCCAAAATCTTCAACAGAAAGAGGTCTGTGGAAACACGTGTCGTATACAGTATGCCAGCGTACCAAAGCAAATAAACTTTCACTACAGTTCTTGTGTAATGAGATGCTGTAAATGACAACCCCAAAAATTCTTCTTAAATTTAAGAGGATAGTTCACCCAAAATGTAAATGCTGTCATCATTTACTCTCCCTAAACCTGTAGACTACTTTCTTCTTTTTTTAATTAGTTTTTACGCTCTTCCAGCATCTATGGGTATATTCATTGCGAGAACCAGTAAATACATACACAAGTTGATCCACACAAGTTGATCCGTACACATGTTGGGGGGGTGCAATTTTGTATCTACAATACACCTAACTTGCATGTTTTTTTGGCCTGTGGGAGGAAACCGGAGTACCCGGATTAAACCCACGCTGACACAGGGAGAACATGCAAACTCCACACGTAAAGGCCCTAGCCGGGGCTCGAACCGGGGACCTTCTTGCTGATGCATGCTGGTTTAGAGCAACATGAGGGAGAGTAAATAATGACAGCATTTTCATTTTTGGGTGAACAAATTGTTTTAAGTACATAGCATTAAAATCTGCTTCAACACAAACACTACTCTTTTACTGCTACAGGATCAAAACATTGTCAAATGTGTCTTCTGGGATTTCAATAAGAACAGTGAGTAATACAAGCACATACAACATATTTTTATGTTCATATGTGCTGGGCAGTAAAAGTTTATGTGTCTGATAGGCGGCAGAGGCGGATGGAATGATACAGGATGTGAAGTGAAGACGTCAAACGCCACTCATACACTTTGTTACTGTGATCACCTCACACATTTTGGAGTTCTCCTGGTGAGTTCGCACTGTTTACCCAAGAAAAGATAGCCCAGATCTACTGGCATGAACATCAGCATCTCACATTCAGTGTTTAGTTGTATCAGTACAAGTCAATGATGGAAAACACACTATTTGAATATCATCTGTAAATTAACCCTTCATGTTTCCAGCATTGTACAATTTAAATAAGTACACTAAAAAATATTATTCATTCAATTGATTACATTTTTTAAGGTAAGTGGTTGCAATCAATTTAAGCTACATTTAAACAAACAAACAAACAAAAAATCAGAAAAATAAAATAAAATAAAAAACTTTTGTTTAATTGTAGCTTAAATAAATTGATTGCAACCACTTACCTTAAAAAATTGAGTAAATTGAATGAAATTTTTTTTCAGAGATATAATGCGTAATGCATGCCTATTGTTTCTTTTAATCTGCCTTCCCCTGCCTTTCAGGACATATCTAAAACTCCAATAAAACCAGAAGATGAAAAGATTTTAACAGTCATCTCATATCTGGGAAGTGGTGTATCCTGCATCTTTCTTGGAGTCACCCTGCTGACCTATGTGGCCTTTGAGTGAGTTCAAAGTACAGCTTTCTGCTGCAATAGGCCTACAACAATACAAAAATGTTAACTGCTAATGCTAACTACTAACTGATTAACTGTAAATGTTGTAAAAACAAAATTGGGATAACTCATAGTTGCTGAACTGAAGTAGTTTGCCTTTGATTCCTCATCCACTGTTGCTCTTTCCATATGTGATTTTCTAACATAGGAAACTGAGGCGGGACAATCCTTCAAAGATCCTCATCAACCTCTCCGTGGCCTTGCTGGGATTAAACATGTTATTCCTGGTGAACTCCTGGTTTGCCTCTTTTAACAACGATGGGCTCTGTATTGCTGTAGCTGCCGTTTTACATTACTTTTTCCTGGCTGCCTTTACCTGGATGGGTCTCGAGGCCATCAACATGTATCTGGCCTTGGTCAAGGTCTTTAATTCATATGTGCCATCATACATCCTTAAATTCTGTGCTCTTGGATGGGGTGAGACATCTCAGCAGATTCTTTTAATTTAGTGACACCTATATTTGTATGATATTAAATAACAATTAAGACTAGTATGTAAAAATGTTGCTCCTGGTTAATTTCTGACTTGGTTGCAGGTTTACCTCTGGTGGTTGTGAGTTTAGTACTTGCTATTGATGCAGATTCATATGGCAACAGTTTCTCCAAAATATCTCTTGAGACATCCACTCCATTGTAGGTCCCATAGGAACACACGCTATTACAGGCCACCAGTGTTGGGGGTAACGCATTACAAGTAACGGGCATTACGTAATAATATTACTAATTGCTAATGCATTACGTAATAATATTACTAATTACTAATGCATTACTTTTTAAATGTACACATTAATATTTGAGTACCTTTTTAAAAAAATTGATGCAAGTTACTTTTTTGTGTAATTAATTCTATTTAAAATAAATTATGTACTGAATTAAACTAAACATAATCACATTATGCACTCTATGCGTACATGCCTGTTTGGGAAAAGTTTGAGTCAGAAACTGAGATGGCAGGTCAGAGCTCGACATTTTTGTGATAAAATATGCTATTTCTGAATGCAGAACTTTTCAGCTATGAAAACACCTGCAAGTCCTGAAAGAGATCAAGCCTCAGCCAATAAAAAGTGACGCAAAAGTAACTAAAAAGTAACGTAAGCATTACTTTCCATGAAAAGTAACTAAGTAACGCAATAAGTTACTTTTTTTTGGGAGTAACTTAATATTGTAATGCATTACTTTTAAAAGTAACTTTCCCCAACACTGCAGGCCACCATATACAGTACAATTGATCTTGAATGTTAACTGTTGCATGTAACTTTTTCATCCTCTCCCAGTTGCTGGGTAAACAAGGACATAACTTTTTACGTGACGGTGATTTCGTTCGTGATACTGATTCTGGTCTGCAATATTGCTGTGTTCATCGTGGTGCTTGTCCAGATCAAGAGAATGCGGGTTAATAAGCCCTTAAGCAGCAGAAAAGGACTGCTGCATGACCTGCGGGTGGTGGCAAGCCTCACGTTCCTGCTGGGACTAACTTGGTTACCAGCTTTCTTAGCCTGGGGTCCAGCCAAAACACCTCTTCTTTACCTGTTCTCCATCCTGAACAGTCTTCAAGGTAACAGTGAGTGATGAGAGAAGGTTTTCTAATGCTGTATGTTTAAAAGACATAACTGTACTCCTGATAGCATTAGTTTGAGCTGATAAGCATGTGAACATGTATTTTTTTCAAAGATAATATGAAAAGCTCAAATGCAAAAGCTGCTAAATGCCACCTTCGTCAAAAATGAGATAATGATATTGACCGAATCCTCTCAGCATGTATAATACGTTCATCAAATACAGTACTTTCACTTCAAATCTGCTTAATATTCAGAAATACCAATTTGTTGGCAGAATCCATTAAACGTCACATCGATTTTAACAAAGTCCTCTATAACTGCACAAAGACGCAAGAGTTTTTACCCAGTTAAAGGAGGTTTACTGAATATTTTTACCTTTCTTCAGAAAGGACATGAAAAGTGACTGGAGACATATTTTACAAGTGTAGTTTTTTTAATGCACTTAGAGATAACTTTTTTTGTGGGTTTTGCATTTGAGATGTTCATATTGCTTTTCGATTGCAATCATTATTATATACTGTATACATGACCTCTAGACAAATGCTTAGTACTTATTTAATGTGTTTCAGGATTCTTTATCTTCCTGTTTTATTGTTTGATGAAAGACAATGTAAGGAAACAGTGGAGGATACACCTCTGTTGTGGAAGTTTCAGACTCACTGAATACTCAGGTTTGTCTCAAGTCTGTTCTAGTTTCAAATGTTTTTTAAAGTAAACTGCATATAAACTGTGTACCAACTCCAACATAGTTGAAAACAGTGAAAAAAACACAACTTTACTTTTTTACTAGATTGGAGCCGCTCTGTGACAGTGGGGGCCAAAGTTAAAGGAGGTCTACAAGTCTCAACATCTACAAAGTCAGAGACATCCAGTGACAGGAAGATCTCGGACTCCTCCCACTCAGGGTCCAACCATGATCACGTTTGCCTGACGCAGGACAGAAACTAAACAGGAATCCAGATTATTTTTCTTTGATCTTTCAAGATGTTTACGGTAATTTACTGTACAGCAGATACTCACAATAAATAAAAGAATTTTAAATCTATACTTTTATAAATTGTGCACATGTGTGAATTTTGGGTCATTTGGCAAAAAAACTTATTTGATAGAATACAAAAAATAGGTATATAAATGAAATATTTGTTTGCTGTAGAGATCAGAAGGAAGATAATGATGTGTTTACACTATTATAACTGTGTTTTTTTCAGCTCTAATAATAGCACTGTTGTTTTTTTTTTTGAAATTTTAGAAACTTGCCAGTTCTATACCAGAAAATCATTTTATTTCATGATAGTATAATAATAAACTGCAAATTGGTTTTGATCAAATTTTTATATGCTTGCGTTATTGTAGGTTATACATTTTAAATGTAATATTAATTTTCTGATATTAATAATTAAAATTGTGACCATTACATTAGATCGATAAGATTGATAAATCATCTGACCATAAATCTCTACAAAAATGAATTTAACAACATATGCCCTGAAGAAACATTAGTTCTGTGTGGTTTATCCAGACAAAGAGTTGACAGTTGAATGGTCTGACTTGTTTAGGCACATTCTACTCATACTGGTTAAAGTGCAGAGATTACGCCCCAACATATAAGAGCAAACTAGTTTCTTTTAGTCAAACTTCTTTTCAAAGAGAAACCTCAGAAAAAGATAGCGTTGTAGTGTGTTATCTCCTATGGAATCCTATTGCTATTGCCTTTACCTTATCAATTGATTGTACTGTGGATTTATCAACTTTTCGCACTGTGAGTAAAAATCTGTTTATGGTCATTACTGCAGTAATTTTAAAACCAACTGGAGTCTATCAAGGGCCTGTATAATTATCAGGAAGTCTGTGTGCAGCTTAATGTATAATAAATGAATTAATTTGCTGTCACTATAAGACGTTTTGTACTTCAAGCTTTTTATATTTACATTTTTATTTGATGCAAGCTATTTTCTATTTAATTATTTTGTACTTGTGTATATTATATTGCTGAAGTAGTTAAATGTTTAGCTAAGGCTGCAGGTGCATATAATGTCTATTCTATGTCTATTCTAAATCAGAATGCTATTTTTGGATTAAAACTTAGACACTTTTGCCCAGCGACAGTATTATTAGAAAGAAAATGTGCAGCTTTGGGTGAGTGTATAACCTGTACTGTAAACAAATAATCACTGCGTCACAGTTCTCTCTCTCTCTCTCTCTCTCTCTCTCTCTCTCTCTCTCTCTCTCTCTCTCTCTCTCTCTGTGTGTGTGTGTCTCGCACTCTTATTCACTAGATGTCAATAATGCAGATCTATACACACTGTAAAGTGTTTAAATGAAGTCATTGCTTTACTTAAGATCTCTTTCTAATCGGAAGCATTTGCTTTTGTTAGTGTAAATTAATGCAGATAAAATAATACTGTATACTGTTTAATACTGTTTATTAAATAAAATAAATAATACTGTATTTCTGCCTTAAAAGAAGCCCCACGGAAAGAGAATTTGTAGCGTGTTATCTCCAAATGCTGCCTTTGCCTTATCAACACAGCAATTTAACCTACTTTTTGACTTGTGACAAGTTGCCATAAAGTATAAAAACAAGTTGAAATTGTTTAACTTAATTTGTCAAGTAACATAAAATTATATGTTGATTTGAAAAAAAAATGCTGCAAATGTTTTAAAGTGTGTTAATGATTTTCCAGTGTGGCTTCTATAACTTATAAAAACAAGCTGAAATTGTTTAACTTAAATTGATATGTTAAATTAAAGGGATAGTTCAACCAAAAATGAAAATTCTGTCATCATTTACTCACTCTCATGTTGTTACAAACTCACATAAATTTCTTTGTTTTGATAAACACGAAGGAAGATATTTTGAGGAATGTCTCAAACGGTTTGTGGACCCCATTCACTTCCATGGTAGAAAAAAATAAATACTATGGAAGTAAAAGGGGTCCACAAATGGTTTGATTACAAACATTTCTCAAAATATCTTCCTTCATGTTCATCAAAACAACAAAATTTATACGGGTTTGTAACAACATGAGAGTGAGTAAAAGAGGATTGAATTTTCATTTTTGGGTGAACTATCCCTTTAACATACAAACCTATGTTCGTGGCTACTGCTCACATACTTTTGTATAGGGGACTGTATTAGTTTGCCTGACAAAACATTTGTTATTTGATATTTTCTATTTAATAAAACATCAATTTGATAGAACTGATGAAATTTAATTATGGGCACAATAAAAAAATGCTAGGTTATTTTCAACCTTGCGTTGAGTCAAAAAGGACGAACCCATCCTGATGTGTTGTAATTTAGCTGGGTTGTTTCAACCCAAAATGCTGGGCTGTTTTAACCCAACACTTGCTTGAAAATAACCCAGCAAGTGTACCCAGTATTTTTTAAAGTTTATTAATAGTCTGTAACTTTTTGTCTATTTGTATACTCAACACTTTCCAATTACATTATCTTTAATTCATTATAATATTTAACTATTTTATAGCTGTTTTTTAATTAATAAATAATGGATTAATTCAGTATAAGTGATCCAGTTTGCACATGTAGATCTGCATTCCCCACTACCAAAGCCATTCACTATCAAATGGCTATAATATCACTGTAAAAATGAAGTCATATGTTTTTAGGTTACTTTAACTTATCAAATTATTTTACATTTATTTTAATTAATACATTTGGCAGATTCTTTTTTTGAGCCAACCATGTGTGTTCCCTCTGTATCGAACATGTGACTTTTCTGCTGCTGACACAATGATCTGCCAACTGAGAAACCCTTATTAAGTTTATAGTAATAAGGTTTTATAATAAGTCAAACAATTTTAACTTGCTTTTATAAATAATTGCAATTACCCCACAAGCTAATAAGTTAAATTAACTTGTACATGCAATTTTTAAAGTGTGGTTTACTTATCAGTAATATACAAAGATAAGAAAAGGTTATAAAGTGATGGCATAGTATTGCTTGTTCACATTATAATAAAGATTTTACACAAAGCTATATACTCACTAATCCGTAAAAGCTGTAAGATGGATGAAATGATAAATGCTAGCTAAAATAAAACATGCCACATTATTACCTCAGTACCTACATCAGTGATGGCAGAGGATCTTGGGAGCCATGTGGCCAAGAAGACTGAAGAGCAGTCGGGTAGCCTCCTTCTCACATACTTCCAAGGAGACATTAGCAGCATGGTGGATGAACATTTTACCCGTGCACTGAGCAAAGCAACAAAACCAAAGGAAGAACGCTCCAAAAACAAACGAAACCAAAAATCTGCTCCAACAAGTAACTCCTTTTACCCATAATCTTTTACTTGTTGATAAACAACAATACAGTCACTCACTCAGTCAAACTGATCAATTTTTGCTTTTTTAGATGACTCAGGCCAATGGGGAGCACAGTCACAAACAGGATTCCAGTCCATGCTTTTTTCAGAACGACTTCATCCTGGAACAAGCAGCAATCCTCAATCAAACCCTCACATGTCATTGAATCGCCCTCCAAACAGCGCTCTCCTATGGTCAGGAGGTTCTAGACAGGACATGAGTCTGGCTCTGCCGCCCATGGTTTACCCCTCAGCTGTATCCACCAATGGTTTAATGATGTCAGAACACCAGTATACTAATTCTCTATTAAACTTGGTTCACAATGATCGACCTGAACTTGGCTCAGTAGTGGTGGGCTCCTCCAAACAAGACTTGATTTCTGGATGGACTAAATATCCTGGATTTGCTAACCAGATGAGTTCTGACGTCAGCCTTGATTCTGGTACATGCTCTGTATATATTTAACTTCTTTTTGAAGATTTTTATGTACATTTGTTCCATAATTGTTGCTATAATTATGTCATTCCCTTTTAGGTGTACAGGTGATAGAAAAGAAGAATTTTTATTGGTATTGATCGAATGTTGAAGATTGTATACCAAGAACGAGGAAGTGTGTAGCTCTCTTTCGTTTAACTGAACGAAAGTGACTGAAAGACCATGCAATGCTTAACCTGGAGGCGTCCGTGGACAACCTGTTCAAAAACAAGCTCTGCATGTATCACAGAAACAGGAGATTGTACAAGAGATTTGCCTTAGGCTCTTTGGTTAAAGAAGTTTCACACGCACACAAGAACATGCATGCAAACATATTTCCTGCATGGGATGAAAATGAAATTTAAACATTTTAAGGCAGAATTTATCTGGTACAACTGGATGCATTTCTTGTTCTTTGAAGTTTTTATGACAGATATCTCACAGGCACATGATTTAACCTGTCAGACAACCTGGTTGGAACATTAAGTAACTTGCAATATATGTTGACTGTATTCATGATTATATTTTATTTTTGTTTAATTTTAACCCAGTGGCTGTGTTTGTCCATTTGGCCATGGGGTGAAACAATCCAGCATGGTGGAGAGTGTAGATCCACTTGGACTGAAATGAGCAGCATTAAAATCTATAAAGTGGAGCCAAAGATGACTGCAAGCTTTGAAAACAGTACATACCAATAAAATGCTATATTATAATAGATCCAATGTACTATCATATATTCACTGCTATTAAACAAATTTTAAAACTGAATTTTAACAGCACTGGTGATGGTTTAATATACAGTATATGCTTATTTTGTATAGCAGTCATTGAAAATGTAAACACTGCGCCCTAGTGGCTAACATGTACATTGCACTGCATATCATCAGCCTATATAAAATTAAATTAAGATCACAAGCAAGTCTGTATCTTGGAGGAAGTGTTCATCTCACATTATGATTTAGCTACCAAACTCTATTCCCCACCATGAATTCAATTTATAAACACAGATGGACGAACAGCCATTTCCACACCCCTGCATGTGAATTATTGATGCCCTTGCAGTACATTTAGCAATTACCCATCTGGTGCCACACACGGCCATTTCCAAATTAAAATGACCAAAGCCAAAGGTAATCCCAAATACAGACTCGCCTCTGGTGAGCAGCATTCAAGTAGTCAATACCTTCATGATTCAATGGAAATAATGAGTCATGAATGAGATGAAAACAACATTTGGGTTTTGTTACGCCTAAAATGCTTAATAATAGGAATAATGCTAAATTATAATTTAAAATAAATCCGTTTGCAACCTACATAAATTGATATGGCTGATCTTTTTTTTTTAATTACCATATTTCAACTCTTCTTATGCCATTTGTTGAAAGAAATGTGTGTCTCATATTGTATCATGTGTCTCTGTTTGACTCTAGATCACAGAAGTCATGCATACCATACCTGTACTACATTTAATTTAGCACACTATCAAAAGACGAGCGCTGTTAATGTGCACAACAGAGAGATTTTATCAATCCTCTGGCATTTCAGTTTGCCTTTTGTGTCAGAGCTAATTTTAGTGAAACCTTCCCTCTCCTCTTTCCACATTATATGTACTTCTCATAGTCTGCAGTGACACCTCAGAGAATGCACAGAGCACAACTCAATTAGTGGGATGACCTACGAATGAGTCATATTTAATTGGACATATTTCATTTTTGACATTATGCATCATTATCTCACCTCTGTGTTGCCATTTCTCAGGATAATGTGTAATTTCTAAAACAATACAGTCTGACAGCAGACTTTACACTTTTTAGTAACAACTGTGAGCTATAACTGATAACACTGACCAGCTTCTGTATTAATGAAGACTTGTATGGATTATTACTGTCCATGTATCTATTTCTACATAAAAAATAAACTGTTACTAAAGTGCATGAGTTATGTATTTGTTTTGCCCATGGACTTGTGCTGTATTAATAAGTATACACAGTATATATTATAAACATTACAAAAGTGAGAGGAAACCTTTATGACTCAAATGCTTTAATTCCCATATAATTTCCTGATGGAAAAACAAAAGAAACCATCACAGATATTCTAATGCATTTTTTTTATAGATTTGAATGGAAACCAATATGATAATGTATTGGGTTCTGCCGGAAGGGAGCCAATGAACACCATAAAATATGGTGGAATACTACTGTCTATGAATACTAATAAAAAAACACTACATAAAGGATTTTTGTAACGGTTGTAAATGGTGAACAGCTGATATTTCATACTCTAAAATGCAAGGCTGTTTTAATGGTTGGGTCAACTTTGGTCACTTTCTAGTTTAACTTAAACCAAACTTTTGTCCATATTTTACTCAACCATATCACATGATACAACACAGAAGTATACTGGTGTTTACTATAGTAAACGTTTCCTTGATACTGTAGTGCTTTAATTCTTACTACCCCTAATGAAAAGACCAGTTAAAACTTGGTTTCCAAGCCTGGTTTGGCTGCTTACATGCCAGTTTTAGATGGGTTTTGGCCACTACCAGCTAAAACCAGCTGACCATTACATTTACATTTATGCATTTGTCAAACGCTTTCATCCAAAATGACTTATAGTGCATTACAAGGTATATTTTATAAACGTGTGTTTCCTGGGTTTGAACCCACAACCTTTTGCACTGGCAATGCAATACTCTACCACTGAGAGACCACCCTGCTGAAAAAAACAATAAAACCATTACAGAAAATTCTAATTGTTTCCATTAAATTACATATAGGAACCATTAACTTTTACCATTAAAACCCCACTGTAGTGTGTTTTGGGCCATTTTCCATAGAACCAATACATAGAACCAATAGAACCATTACATAACATTAGAGACCAACAAAACCAATACACTGTAGTGTGTTTTGGGCCATATTCCATTAGAACCAATACAATTCTCGATAAAACCAATAGAATTTCTGTGATGGTGTCTATTGTTTTTTTTTAGCAGGTAAGCCAACTAATTTAGCAAGGTGGCCAAGCTTCCAGCCTGGTCAAGCTAGTTTAAGCTGGTAGGGCAGGTCTTCCATCAGCTAAAAAGTGTTCAAAACCCATCTAAATCCAGGTACGCCAGCTTAACCAACCAACCAGCTTAGGTTTTAGCTGGTCTAGCTTTTAAGAAGGGACAGCAAAAAAAAAAAAACAGCATAGACCAGCATGCTGGTCCACACAATGTTGGTCTTTTTCCAGCAGGGAGTATTCACTTTATAGGCTATTTACTGTATTTAAATCTAGACTTTTACGTTACGGATGGGCTGAAACAACCCTTTAAAGAGTGATGTGAGATTTAAATAATTACAGTCAGTATATATCTGTTTTAAGCAATAGGCTACTTAATAATAACTTTCTAAAAGTCCGTGAATCAATGAGATGAAATGTGATGAAGATGGTTATCCTTTCACGCAGACACACGTAGGTCAGTGGCCGCTGAGGATTTTATGGCGGGATTCTGCGCGTCAGTGAGGGAGAGAGAGAGAGAGACGAGAGCTCTCCAGACCTCAGTAAAGTCATTGTTTACACCTACAAGTGCACTGAGACCACGCTGCTATGGTCGTCTACATTTCGAGTCTGAACATTAGCAGCAGGGACCCTCAAAGTGCTTATGACAGTTCAGGAGACCCGTTAACACCCCACGATACAGCTCCTGTCCTGAGCAGGACCGCACACACGGTGATTGCCGTTTGCCTGGGATTCATTCTGGTCTTTGGATGCTTAAACAATCTCTGTGTTTTACTCATCTTCGCGAGATTTCGCTCACTGTGGACGCCTATCAATCTGATACTGCTAAACATCAGCGTGAGTGATGTACTGGTGTGTTTACTGGGGACTCCCTTCAGTTTCGCCTCCAGTCTGTATGGGAAATGGCTATTAGGACAGCACGGATGCGAGTGGTACGGATTTGCCAATTCGCTTTTTGGTGAGTTTGCATCAGTTGGTAAAGATGCGCGCGTAACAGGTTTCAAACGCTCATCACAACACGTATTAGCTGAACTTTCTTTGTAATGTACACTAACAAGCGTACACTAACTTTGGTGTCTACAGTTGATTTAGTTGTAGCCTATATATAATGGGAAAATTATTTAAAATAAAAAAATATTTGGCTGCAAATGTCTAAGTTACTCATTTAGTGTAGAGTGCATATATATATGTGATAAAGAAAAAATGTTTCCTAGCAGGGCTTTCAAATATCACCTAGAAAAAGAAATAAAACTTCATACTTAATGCGTAGGCTTAGGCTAGCTTATAACCTAAAGTCCCACTTTGCTGATCTATTCTTAATATAATCTCTGTTTTCTTTCTGCTTAGCCTACCTGTAACTCCTTGTTTGTAGTTATTTGTCTCATGCGAGATTGTTTAAAAAAAATAATATTAACAAACATTATTTTACAGTATCAATGCTAAATAACTGATTGATTTTTATGTTGGTGTTTATATTGTTATTCCATGTGACACCCACATATTCATTCAAAATCAATAGCTTGAAATTCAGTTTTTTTGAGTGTTATGTAAATCACAAAAGTTTGGCACATATACAACATATTACAATTTTAAGCTCATGTTTGGTACAATGTGTTGGGTGGTGAACCAGTATTTTTTGGCTGACCTTGTCAGTTATTATAAAATAAAGCTTTGATCAACATGGATTTCCATTATTGAGGTTGTGGTTTTCCAAACCACAATCAAATGATCATCAGCAGTGTTGTCATTTGCATTTCTTAAAAATATTTCCGAAACATGCATGCTAAATGAACAGATAGAAGTCTTTTTCATATGCTCAAAATAGACACAAGCCAACTTCACACCTAGCCTACTTTCAGCTAATTTAGGAGTTACCTAAGAAGTCAACATAATGACAGTCTTTTCCCAGTGATCTGACATTTGAATGAAGAGCTAATTTAATACTATTTATTACTCTAGTGGGAGTGTTATAAAACCACAAACCTATCAACATAATATTTACCATTAAATCTATTCATGAGTGCAGCACTTTTTTTGTCTGTGATCACTAAAACATCTCTTAATATTCTAAACAATGTGTCCTTTTATCAACTATGTGCTATGATGATGATGTAAATGACTTGTACATATACGGGTATAATGTCATGTTTTACTTCCACCTTTTTCCATGTTTAAGTGCTATAATTGGGTCCCCCGTGCTTTTATCAACCTAGAAAATGTGAAAAAGAACCACCCAGTAATTTAGTTTAGGTAAACCATTCTCTGCAAGCATGGAAAAAATAAGTCATTGAAAGTTGGCTTCCCTTGTGATGTCAGAAGGGGATAATAAAGCCACTTAATCTGCACTATTCAACCACAACACTACCATTTAGTGCAGAGATCAGCTCATTTGCATTTATAAGGACACACCCAAAAACACATGAGCACATTTTTGCTCACACCTACAAAGTGGCAATTTTAACATGTTATAATAAATGATCTACATGGTATTTTGAGTTAAAACTTCATATACGTACTCCGTGGACACCATATTTATTTGACATCTTAAAAAAGTCTTGTGAAATGTCCCCTTTAAAACTGCCCTATAGTGAACCCTGTGAGTCTGTGAAGTGTGAACACAACCATTTACACACGGCTGCTTCTCTGCTATGCATTTTGGGTGTCTGAAATGTTCACTGATGTTTTACAGGAGTTTCAGGTTGACGGGCACAGAAATAGAAAAGTTGTTGACAGAAACATTCAGCACTATAACAGTTTGGGAATTTCATGTACAGTAACACATGTACAGTACAGTTTATACTGGGTACTCTAAGCTCCATTGTCAAAGTCCTATATTTGGGTTTATTGTTATTTTTCACCTGCGTGAAAGAGGAATAGCACCTGTTGACAGAATAGCTTGACACATAAGCATTTTTTACATACATACCACCTGACAGATGTCACAGAAATCTTAAGGGGCCTAAGAAATTGCATGCCTGTGAATAGTGGACAGTAGGACAAGCTTTTGGTAAACAACAGTATGCCTTTATTACTAACTTTTCCCATACTTATTATTTTTATCCCAAACAGGAATTGTGTCTCTGATGTCTCTGTCTATCCTGTCATACGAGCGCTATGCTGCCCTACTGCGTCCTTCCAAGGCAGACTCGTCTGATTTCCGCAGGGCCTGGATTTGTGTGGCAGGATCATGGCTCTATTCACTGGTATGGACCGTTCCACCGTTCCTCGGATGGAGCAGCTACGGTCCGGAAGGAGCCGGAAGTTCATGCTCGGTACAGTGGCAGCTTCGCTCAACCAGCAGCATGTCATATGTGGTGTGCCTGTTCATCTTCTGTCTGCTTCTGCCTCTGATGCTCATGATCTTCTGCTATGGCAAAATCCTGCTCATTATCAAAGGGGTGAGATTCAGTTTAGCTTGCAAAATCTTTCATACATTACTGGTTGGTTCTAGGTTACAGTGGATATGTGATTTACTTAAAACCAGTTAATCTGATTCATTTCTTCGTGATTTTACAAAACAGGAAAACCACAGACAACTTACCAGACTTCAAAGGAATTGCTAATGAAACATTTAATAAATACCTTTACAGAACATGAATGGTTGTTTAAAATTAAAGTACCCTTCTCTAACCCCAGAGAGTTTATTTCCATATCTCCAGTGATGTGTCAGCCAGTTTCCAATTAACATTTCCACCCCATGTTTTTATGGCTATCTACAGCAGCAGATCCTGCTCTAGTTTACTTTCTGTTTTTGTGTATTTGATATCGATTTGTCCAGCTGAACGAAAAACAAAAATTTTGGTGCATTCGGTTAAACAGTGTTCAAAATCAAAGTAAGTCCCTTATATACTCATCCATGCATAAAGTGAATTTCATTAACATATCGCTGTAAATGAATATGTAATCAGTTTTCCAGTGGGTTGTAAGATGTGAGCCACTAGCTGCTGCCTGAAGCGTTTCTGTGAATGAATCACCATTGGTGGTATTTTTAGAATGTGGGGCCTGTTACTATTGGTGACAAGCTGTTAGGTAACAAATGTATTTCCTCCAAGATTCGGTCTACAAGCAGCTTTGTGTATCTGACAAATGAAAAGAGCCGCTGCCATTACACGTCTGAGTGGGCCTGTCATAACCGAATGGAGCTGACAGGATTTTTTTAGAAACATGAAATTGAACCCATTATGTCACAAATCTAAAGGTGAATTATAAAGAATAAAAGCTGAATATGGATGATATGGAATTAACCAAATCCTTTATACCAGGGATTAAGTGTAAAAAATATTTTCATTCATTTGTTTAGCTGCTAGATACACTCAAATTTGAATGTGTCACTTTGTGTGATAATTTTATGTAAATTATTTGCAGTATCTTGTACTATAAAATGAAAATAGTAGAAAGTAAAATAATTTGGCAGCAATAAAATGTTTATTTCTTGTTGTTTTTATTTATTTGGCTTTTTAAGGAGTATTTCACCCAAAAAAATTTCCTCATTTCAAACCTGTATGACAGTGTTAACCAAACAACATTTGACTTCCATTGTATGGACACAAAACCACTCAGCCTTTCTCAAAATATCTTCTTTTGAATTCCAAAGAAGGAAAGAAAGAAAAGAAAAAGTAAGAAAGAAAGAAAGAAAGAGACACGTTTTAAAGACGTTAAAATGATGTTGTGTCTGGTCAGATCCTCTCTCATCTGCCATCACTGCTGATTGGAAGTTCACACTCCGTGTCTGATGTGCAGAATACTTTATAATGGAAAGAACATTTTGAATATTAACAGATAGCAGACAATAGAATCACGAAATGGAGATTTCACAGACAGCTTGCACAAATAGCAAGTTAATTTATTCTAATCCCCTTTATGTTACAAACTTTAGATAGATAGACCTTACCCCTGATGACAATTCTAACTGTTGCTGGTTAACATCATGGCTAGACCAAACTAGTATCTAGAATAAACCAACATTGACCATTATAGGTCATGGTATAAACATACAATATAAACAGCATTAAAGTTAATTCTTTATTCACATGGTTGAATAATAAATATCTGCAGCCAATCAAAATGACTATTTCCCCTGCTGAAAAAACCAGCATACCAGCAAGACCAGCATATGTTGTGTTTTGGTGCTGAACACCACCTAAACCAGCATTAGCACCAGCTAAACCAGCACCAAACCAGCATTAGCACCAGCTAAACCAGCACCAAACCAGCATTAGCACCAGCATCCCAAGCTGGTCATACTAGCAAGACCAGCATATGTTGTGTTTTGGTGCTGTTATGCTGGTGAGCATCAAACCAGCATAGACCAGCATAATTCCCATGCTGGTTTGATGCTGGTTTTTTCAGCAGGGTCCTTCTATGCATGCACTATAAAAAAAGTGTTGAATGACGTTTAAAAACCAGATTTACTAAACGCGGCAAAATAGCGTAAGAGCACAATTTCAAAAGTGCAGATGGGAGTGGTAATAATTGCAGGTTATTTACTAAAAAGGCATTAAATTAAATAACAACAGCTGATTTCCATAATGACCAACGCAATCTACTAAGGGCAGCGCCAATTAGTTCAGGGTCGCAAATAAGCAGAGCTGATGATGTGCGGGTGATCTAGCAAATCAAAAAATGTTGAATAATATGTTCCGCTGGCATTCCAAATAAACTTATACATGTTAAAAAAATCCTCTGCCTTGTACCACATGCTCTCTGATGCCTTTTCTATCAGCTACAAATTCAGCCATTTTAAGAACAAAATGGCGCAAATACCAGTAATGTCACAAGCGCAAACATTAGTAAATCGCATTGCATAAATCATTTAAATATTCTCCTCCCATAAATTTTGCATCTGAAAGTGAAACTCCTAGAAATGCATATGCAATAATGTCAGGCACAGCACTAACTATCCACTAGGCATCTTTATGATGTTTGTGCTGGCGCAAGCTGTTAGTAAATCTGGCCCTTAATTATGCATGTCAATTCAACCAGTTACTTTCGATAAGTTGACATAACTTAGAAAAACAGGTTAAAATTGTATAACTCAATTTGTTAAGTTAAAGGGGACATTCCATGAAAATCAGACTTTTTCCATGTTTAAGTGCTATAATCGGGTCCCCAGTGCTTCTACCAACCCAGAAAACATGAAAAATAGAAATCTTAATAACTTCTTTCGTGAGAGAATGCAATGCCTTGTCTACAGCGCGAGCGCTTGAAACTCCGCCCACCCGAGCAGCTCATTTGGATTTAAAGGGATACACACAAAAACGGTGCATTTTTGCTCAGACCCATAAAGTGGCTATTTTAACATGCCACAATAAATTACCTATATGGTATTTTGAGCTAAAACTTCACATATGTACTCTGGGGACATCAAAGATTTATTCAATATCTTAAAGAGGTCTTCTGGAATGTCCCCTTTGAAGTAACATATATATGTTGATCTGATATAATTTTTTAGTGTGGAGGAGTAGATATGACAGATGTTTTGTTCTTTACTTCCACAGGTAACTAAAATCAACCTTTTGACCGCACAGCGGCGTGAGAATCACATCTTTCTTATGGTAGTCACCATGGTATCCTGCTACCTGTTTTGCTGGATGCCTTATGGGGTAGTGGCACTGATAGCCACCTTTGGCAGGAGGGGACTGATCACTCCCATAGCAAGTGTGGTGCCCTCAGTCCTGGCCAAGAGCAGCACTGTTATTAACCCTGTCATCTATGTGCTTTTCAACAATCAGGTGAGGAATCACACAGAGGGATTGGGTGTAAAAACATATTGATTACCTTCAGTGCAGACATGTTTAATGGAGCAGTGACATGAGCAGAGATGAAACTCTTCAGCATGCATAATAAAAACTATTAATATCACTGTGACCACATTTTCAGATTTAATGATTTATTTAGTAAAGAATCATATTGAAATGTGACCCTGTCTGTGAAATCCAGGCTTAAGTCTCAATCTAATATGAGATAAGGAGTTTGATTACAATGATTGATTTTACATTTATGTCAATTTTTGACCTTGCCTTACACAATATAAGTTATATTTTTCACAGAATGTTCTTTTGTTCTTTACATTACGTAGGATGATTTTTTGCTGATTTTTTTAACAGTTCTACAGGTGTTTCGTAGCATTTTTGAAGTGTGAAGAAGCAGCGTCTATTCAAAACCACCATCAGAGCAGTAAAGATGATCCCAATGCACCTCAGCCCTGTGATGGGCACTTGTGGAAACACAGCTTCAGGGGAATCCAGATGAAGGAGCAGCACACTTTGTCCTTAGTAGTACACTACACTCCATGACCTCTATTAAAAATGGTCATACTGTCAAATATGCAATGTATTAACAAAAAAAAAATTTCCATGCAGAAATCAAAGTCAATTATTAATCAGAATTACATTTACTTGTTTATTAATTTAATATTTTTTGTAGTATGTTTACATTTTTTGAACATTTACATCTGTAAAATTGTACAGACAAATATAATTACTATTTTACAGTACACTTGTTGCACAAAACTGCCTATTGTATGTTGAGAAAATTTTAAAATGAAGATATGTGACCCTTGCTGGCAAAATGAGTCGGAATGCGCACAGTATAATTTTGAGCTACAGCCAAAAGAAAGTATAAATGTCAATAGGCTTTATGCCCAGCTGCACTACTTTCTGAACTTCAGCCAGCTCCTTGTTTCCTGTCTGCCATTATTGGACAAACTGATTAATCCAGGTGTGCCTGACCTCAGTAGTCACAACAACAATAATCAGACACACCTGGATTAATCAGTTTTTCCAATAATGGCAGACAGGGAACAAGGAGATGGCTGAAGTTCAGGAAGTAGTGCAGCTGGGCATAAAGCCTATTGGTCGAAATTGAGTTTTTCATAAAAATAAGTACATTAAGCCCTCATCTAGCGATCCCAATGCTCTAAATATCTAAAATGATCTTTATTTTTACATTTTCTGAAAGGTGTACCGTCCTAAATGCTTACAAAGATGCGTGCCCAAACATGCGCCTCTGACATTTTAAAAAAATAGAGTGCAAGACTTGATGTTAATAAAAGTTATTAAGAGAAATAAAGATCGGGACCTGATTGATGTTAAAAGATTTATTGATGACTTTAAAATGATCTTCCTGGCGCTGATCTGACAGATCTATAGCATGTACACAGATGCGCAAATACACATATACACAGAATTACAGTTTTAAAAATATCTATATCCATATTAGATCCTTGCATTACAGTAGATCTTAAATCAAACAATAAAGAAAAGAAAAAGAGAAAAAACATATTTTTCCAATAGATGTTGTTTTTTACTTTGTGTGTGCCAAATCTATTAGTTTTACCAGTAATTTTAAAGTAGAATGCAGTGATTTTGCTTTTGAACCCTCAAAAATCTTTAACTAGATTTTTCTCAAAATCGAATTTGCTTACTCTATCAAATTTAAACAGGTGTAGCTCCACTGTAAAAAAATGTCTGTAGAAATGACAGTATTATTGGGTATTACTGGCAACTAGCTGCCAGTAACTTACTGTAGATTTTAAATGTATGTTATTTACTGGCAACAGTTTGTTCAAAGTTAAATGAACATGAAACACAATTTTTTACAGTGTCCGTCTCATACATCGTTTTAAAATTTTGTTTTAATTGAGAATGCCAAAATATAAATAACTCATTTGTGAAAATTTGCTCATTTCCACTCATTTTGCCATCACAAATGTAATGTAGCTGCTGAATAGACACAGACCCATATTGTAATAACATTTGTTGCCAAGAGTAGGAGCCACTGCACATGTCATACAGTAGTATTAGCAGTGACTTAAAGTCGCCATGAAACGGAAGTAGCGATTGCCTTATTTTCCCCGTGGTGACGTATATCCGAATGAAACGGCTTTTGAGATGAAATAAGGCAGGGCTGGATTTGAATTTGTCCATCGAGATCTGATTGGATCGTTTGAAGTTGGGTCGTGTTGCTAATTGCTAATCGCTGCGATCTTCTCCCGGACCCCGCCCACCTGCCATACTTTTGACCGGAAGTGAAGAGAGATCGTTTTGAGGAGGGGAGGAGATTTGCATTTTTTATTAAAGATTATGAGCACACACGAATTTTTAAAAAATAATGAAGCTCACAGATAAGTCATTTGTTAATAATACCACAATATTAAAAAAATATATATAATTTTTCATTTCAATTTCATTGCGACTTTAACAATGATGCCAGTGCCATCATCAGAACTTTGGAAAGTTTTTCCACATACTGCTTGTAAGATGTTATTGTTTCCATTTTTCTTTACTTACAAAAATATACTCTTAATCTTTGTTCATTCTGTGTTATTTTATTTCCTGTGTGAGTAATGATGTGTTGTGAATTATGCTGCTTCCAATTTTAGATTTCAGGCTGGAGTTTGTATTTGTATTTTATATTGTAAGTCTCTTGAAAGAAGTGGGAATTTGTATATTTGGATTTTTTTGTAATGTTTTTCACTTGTTAGAAGACTATAAGAGTTTTTTGTTTTAATATTGTTATGTTTAGTGTTGTTATAACATATCAATTAATGCATTTTTTTTTCTTTTAGTATGTTTTACAAATTTCACATCATTGTTCCAAGAACAATCCCCTGACTACAATCCTGCATAATTTTCCAAAAGGTGTGAACTGTAACATTTGCCATTCTCATTTAGCTGATTCCACACACGCACACACACACACGCACATAAAGAGTACACAGAAATATACCACAAGCTTCAGCCTCTGTGAGTCACAAGCAGTCAGTCATACTTCCCTGTCCCGATACCCCTCACTTTAAAGGAAAGAAGATGTGATATTATGCTAGTACAGTATGACACCGCATAATATCTATCAAAAAAAAAAAAAAACATTATGGATTACTCAGTTTTGATTACTTAATAGCTGAGTTAAAATGACTCGGTTAAGAAATGACATTGTACTTGAAAATAAAACATGCAGTCTTAATTGTATACATTTTAAGGTTCATTTAAATGTAAATTTAGGATTTGCAAAAGAAAAATTATTTGTGGCCTGTGTATATTTTGTTTGTGATAAAAATCTTTATGCCACATAAAGATCAATAATTGTAAATCACTGCACATTTCACATGATTACTACATAGATTTCATTATACAACTGCTAAATTTAAAAGTGCATCTTCACACCCACAAACACTTATACTGATGCATGCAAACTGAGTAAAAAACACATGGTGTGATTTGCAGCTCTTTCTGTACATAAAGGTCAAAGGTGTGTTCACCAGAATCTTGTTGTGTCTTTAGTGAAACTTGTGCGTGAAGATTGTGGCAAATGCATGTCTGAAAGTAAACTGATGACTTTGGAAAATTTGAGTTCTGAGAGGGACTGAATATAAATTAGAGTGGGGGTGGAAATGAGGTTAGGCTTCTTAGTTCATATGAAACCTGTTGTTTTTTCCTTTGCCAGAGTTTCTCGAGACTAGTTTATCAGCAGTTTCTGGAGCAGACATTCAGACCACACCTAACACACATACGCACACATATCCTTTAAAAAAATAAACGTATATGTTTTTAATTAAAAATTATTAATGGTATTGAAGGTCCAAGCACTAACAAGAAACTGAACTAGTACTGCCGTACACATGCATCTATGCTCATTCTCATTTACATACAGCAACAGCAGTTTACGTCAGAGATTGACAGACCAGATGTGTTTACGAGAAGACCACTGCCACTGGGTGGTTAAAATGAGGGCAGAAATTGGAAGCTGAATGTAGGCCAATACCATAAATGAGTATGCTGCCTTTGATACATTGTTGAGGATTTTTTTATAGATGTGGTAAAGTGGAAACTTATCAGCAATGATAATCTATAAGAGAAGTCACACCCTGAAAACAAGAAGTTTCATGTGTGGATCTTGTGTTTAGACTGAAACTTTATTTACACCTGATATGTGGTCAGATTTTTTTAAAACAGAGGTTATAAATATAGTGTAGATGCTTGCATGTAGACAGTTTCCTGTGGTTTAGACTCATTCTCAACACAATGTTTCAGACAACTTGTACCCTTTACCAAAATTGAATGCAAACAAATGCATTGGCTTGTTATATTTTAAATTACAATGCAAAAGTCATTTGCCCATAGTTCATGTGATAAACTATACACACAGTTACTATCAAAGGACAACTTTGTGAACTTAAAGCTAGTGTTGGTAAAATAGCAACAAAAGCAGACAAATGTTAAAGACAAATTTTTATTGAAGATGTCACAAGGTTTAGTATTTTGCAAATTCAATGTATTTGTGGGACCACTGTACAAAAATGCATTGATTTTCTCATGCATAATTCTGTTTTTAGCAGGTTGCAACATGGTTTAATTGCAGACGGAGGTCACTAAACCCTTCCTGTTGGTACTATTAAGCCATTATTATTGTTCCTCTTTATGTTAGCCTTATTTTTGTGGGCTAATATTAACATACAATATCATACACTCACCTAAAGGATTATTAGGAACACCATATTAATACTGTGTTTGACCCCCTTTCGCCTTCAAAACTGCCTTAATCCTACGTGACATTGATTCAACAAGGTGCTGAAAGCATTCTTTAGAAATGTTGGCCCATATTGATAGGATAGTATCTTGCAGTTGATGGACATTTGTGGGATTCACATCCAGGGCATGAGGCTCCCGTTCCACTACAACCCAAAGATGCTCTATTGGGTTGAGATCTGGTGACTGTGGGGGCCATTTTAGTACAGTGAACTCATTGTCATGTTCAAGAAACCAATTTGAAATGATTCGAGCTTTGTGACATGGTGCATTATCCTGCTGGAAGAAGCCATCAGAGGATGGGTACATGGTGGTCATAAAGGGATGGACATGGTCAGAAACAATGCTCAGGAAGGGTGGGCATTTAAACGATGCCCAATTGGCACAGTGGTAACAAGGCATGATGGATCCATTTTTTCATTCTGTTTACGCCAAATTTTGACTCTACCATCTGAATGTCTCAACAGAAATCGAGACTCATCAGACCAGGCAACATTTTTCCAATCTTCAACTGTCCAATTTTGGTGAGCTTGTGCAAATTGTAGCCTCTTTTTCGTATTTGTAGTGGAGATGAGTGGTACCCGGTGGGGTCTTCTGCTGTTGAAGCCCATCCGCCTCAAGGTTGTGTGTGTTGTGGCTTCAAAAATGCTTTGCTGCATACCTCGGTTGTAAAGTGGTTATTTCAGTCAAAGTTGCTCTTCTATCAGCTTGAATCAGTCGGCCTATTCTCTGACCTCTAGCATCAACAAGGCATTTGCCCACAGGATTACCACATACTGGATGTTTTTCCCTTTTCACACCATTCTGACATTCAGTTTGGAGTTCAGGAGATTGTCTTGACCAGGACCAGGCCCCTAAATGGATTGAAGCAACTGCCATGTGATTGGTCGATTAGATAATGCCATTAATGAGAAGTTGAACAGGTGTTCCTAATAATCCTTTAGGTGAGTGTATATTAACATCATAGAAAAGCATCTATGATTGTAATTTGTTGTAATTTGATTTAATGCTGTTTTATTTTTCATTTACACTACGGCTTATATTTAATAAATGTTTGTAAACATATACTTTACAATTTATTTGTAAAACCCTTTTTACTATTTTTGAAAAAAGTATTTTATTTATTAAAATAATTACATATTTTAGAAAACGGTTTTGGTTTGGATCAATGTAATATATATATATATATATATATATATATATATATATAAGGTCGGTTTGAAAACACACTGGTTTAATATAATATTGATTTTAATATAAAAAATTACATTAGTTCAATGTAAGCCAAGTTACACTGGTTCAATGTAATTGTGATAATTTCAGTAGTAAAAATAGCTTAGTTGCATCCAACAAACATGATTTGACACATCATTTAAAATGCATTTAACTATGAGGCATTCAATGCATTTTTGGGCCCATTGTACAATTAACTACAATAAATGACTCACACATATATCAATTAAAGGCAGTGAATGTGAGCATGGAAACTCTATGACCTTTATGCTTAAGAAACCTATAAAAAATGAGTGGCTTCTTGACATGATCTGGTCTCAGCACAGGATGCATGTTTATTTAGACACAATTGCGTAAACGCTGTCAGTCTCGCCCATCTAAAAAGGTGACATCTTTCAGGAAGTTGTGCTCAAATGAGCTCTATTGCTGTTGAGAGCAGCTCTTCAGAACTGCATGGGTTTCTCTGGAGTGCACGTCCCTTCTCGCATCAACTCTTCTTATCTCCATCATGATAAACACCTTTCACACAAGCTACAATCCTCCGCCGGTGCCTCCACGGGCAGGATACACCAGACCTCCACTGCCAAGCAACACACCTTTAGTCAAGTTTTTATCTGTGATGCTACTACTTCTCATGATGCTGACCTTTGGAGGTTTTCTTTACCTCTTTCAAAAACTCAATGTGGTAAGAACTCTTCTTTTCTTGGTGGCTCTTAACTTTTAATATTTATTTACTCCAACTTTAGTATAAAAAGACCTGAAACAATTATGTGTAAATAAAAAAAAATCATATTATAATTGTATTCTTATTTTTAACTATTAAGTATACATTTATGGCATATTAAAAACAAAATAATAATTAATGTGTATGTAAATTATGTCACGTGTCGCTTTAGGTTAATGATTTTTAAGTTTGAATTTTTTAGCTCATGTTTCGTACAGATGTGCAGTGTGTTTGCAACATAAATACACTGTAAAAAAATACAGCATGAAGTTAAACCACTTGGTTTTACAAGTCAATTCAACCTATTATTTTAAGTTTTAACTTGTCATACGTTGACATAAATTATAAAAACAAGTTGAAATTGTTTAACTTAATTTGTTAAGTTAAAGTAACATAAAAATATTTGTTAATATTTTTTACTGTATACTATAAATTATTTAGAAATGTAGGTCATATCGACAAGTACAAACAACAAAAACAACAATACAAAAAAATTACATTTTTATAATTTGTAGTTTTTCAAAAGAACAGCACTTATACTTAAAGGACTTTAGAGGCCTGTTCTCAGTTTCCTGGGTTGTGTGGTTAGATGCACAATGCACCACGTTGAGCATCAAAGAAACAAAAGTATCGAAAACCAACATTACTGCAAAAAAAGGAAGTTAAAACCAAATTACTCTACAAATTCTGCAGTCTCATGGGATAAAAGATGCGATGTGTGTATCGATTTTACCACCACATATGATAATGATGAATAATAACAAAAATTATTCAAGAAAATATTTACAAATCCTGAATAGAATAAGAATAAAATAGACATAAAAATAAACAATAAAATACAAACATTTCTAAAGACTCAAGCAAAAATCAACTTACAATATATGTTCAAACATTTTAAAATCAAACCACTGAGCCACATCTAGCCATCTCTCAACCCGTACATTTGTTTCAGTATTCAGAATTTTATTGAATCAAGCAGATATGATTTTTATATATATCCTAAAAAGTATTCAAAACTTACATCTGAATCATAAAATGTGAAAATTACCCATCAGGATGTAAAGTGAATTATTATTAATCTGCTTATTCTTTATTCCACAGGCTACATCAACAAGTCCACAACAAGGTTTGTAATTTGATGGTGCCTCTCTATACAGTAGCTTTACTTTATAACATTTTGCATATTGTACAATTTAATGTTGTTGTGTTGCTCTCCAGCAGCGGCTAGGATAGCTGAAGCATCACATTACAAAAGGCCAGCAGCACACATGTATCGTCTGAAAGAACGAGTACCTAAAGGTAGGACAAAACATTTCAGATGAAGAAAAATGACAAATATTTATATAATGTGGTCATGCAAATGTAAGGTAAAAAACAAAACATAATACTATTTCTTTGATCATCCTTCTAGATGGCAGATTTCCAAACCAACAACTTGTTTGGGATGAAGAACATTCACTGCTGAATGCTGTTCGCAGTACAGGGGACACATTGATTATTCCACATCCTGGACTCTACTTTATCTATTCCCACGTCACATTCTCCAGAAGTTCTAGCAGTTCATTGAAGCAGGGCATATGGAGCAAATTACCCAATAAAGACAACGACGACGTTGAGATACTTAAATCTTATTGCAGCTTGAATCCAAGCAAAGAAGATTTATGTACTGCCTCTCTGTCAGGAGTGATTCGTCTTCAGGAAGGACAACAGCTCTATGTTAAAGTAACAAACACATCTTTGCTGAACAAGAACTCGTGCAGTTTTGGATTATTTAAAATACAGGAATGAACTTTTCTGAATGACTGAATGGTCAAAGGGAGAACTGACAAAATGAGATCATCAGGTGACTGACTGGATCGCAGAGACACTATCATGGCGGATATTGAACATGACATTAAACTGAAGACATGACCAATGATAAACATTGCATGCATCACTCTCTTATTATTTATATGTCATCATCACAATCTAGGCGAGGAATTCTATATGGAAATGGAAATATTTAATCCAGAATTTCATGGCTCAATTATGTTGTTAGTTTTCAAATACAACCTGATAAGAATACTATGAATGTCATCATCCTATAAATGCTAGTGTTTGTACTAAATTATTTATTGCTTTTATAAGATTCTTTTTTTACTGTTTGCTATTTTTTCTTGAAATAATAATAAAGTATTATCCATATTTATTCAGTGATACTGACACAATTATACTTGATTTTTTTAAGGTTAATTCATAGTGCAACTAATTGAACTAAACACCTGATCCAACAAAACAAAAACTAAATAAATTGTACTTAAATTGATAAAGTGATAGCAACACATATTCTTAAGTCCTCCTATATATAGAAAGATTGTCAAAATATGTACCCCAACTGTCACTGGAGCACAACCTATGTACCTAGTTATTGGGTATACCTTTGAGATATTAACATATATAATTGAGGTAATAATAAGCTTTGGTACCATGTACCTCTGAGGTACTAATGTGAACTCTTTAGGTGCAAAGCTATACTTTTTGAAAGGGCACTGATTCAGTGACAGCTGGGGTACATATTTTGACCACTTTTTCTGACAGTGCAGGCCACATAAAAGTTGAAAATGTGAAAAATCTCATGGTTTTTTCTCCGGTAACAAATGCTAATAAAAAAGCACTAAAGAAAATGATTCATTAAATGTACTCATTTTTTTTAAGTGAAGTGGTCGCAATCAATTTATTTAAGCTACATTTAAATAAAAGTTTTTAGTTTGATTTGTTTTTCTAATTTGTTTTGTTTAAATGTAGCTTAAATAAATTGATTGCGACCACTTACCGAGTAAATTTAATGAATCATTTTTTCAGTGAGGCGCAGATTTAATTATAATAAATATTACTTACAATTATATTAATTATTTAATTGAATTGAAACAAATAGTGTAAACAAAAAATTAAATCCCTACCTAAACATATATTTAAATCTTACTTCCACACAATTCCCACGATCTCCTGTTAGGCTTTCTGATACATTTACCCCTCACTGGTCCTATTACATAACATTGCTACGTATGTGTAAAGGTTTAAAAAAGTCCTAACCACAGAGTTAAGAAATAAACGTGAATGCATGTGGAATGAATGTGTAGGAAGGGCTTGAAGAGAAAGTAGTCCAAGCCTACAAGTTCTGTTTTTACCTTATGTTTAATACCGTACGTTATCATGAACCAACTTCTGCAGTGCCTCGATCCTCCTCCATGGAAACACTGAGTTTGAAGTGACAAATGCGTGTTCATTTCAGAGCCCCGCTAGTGCCTCTGCTTACAGGAAGTTTACAGCTTGCTACGCTCACTCCACACCTGCCATCCGTTTGTCTGTCCTTCCTCGACTACCACAAAGTTGATGTCATAAACACATTTCATAAAGTTAGACGGAATTTCCTTTTTTAACTCTGATCCAGGATGAGTAACACAAAATGTATTGGAAATTATCTTCTTCACGCTCCAAAAAAGTGTTGGGTCAAGAAGGGACAAACAGAGCTGCTGGGATATATTATCCTTAAAAAAATATATTTGACCCAACAATGGGCAACACAACCCAGCATTTGGCTTAAAACGTGTTGGGTTTGTCGTTACTTTACCCAACGCTGGGCTGCATTTTGGCACAAATACAAGCAAACAGTATCTTATGATGTTATTTTTTATTATTATAACAATTCCTTATTGAAATGAGGGCAAAATAAAAACACAAGCATTAGAAAAACAAATTATATATATATAAGCATTCATATTGCATAGATCAGCTCTGCTTGCGGACACTTTAAAAGAGCAACCAGACATGAATGTTCTTGACCCATCGTTTTTGATCTCCTGAAAGTGCTACAGATATCAGGTATTCAGTTCTTTTCCTGACACATTCATGACATTTGAACACAGTGGATTTTGTTGAGATCAGCAGTCACGTCAAGCAAACTGCATGTTTCCATGTGGCACTAGCATTGTGAATATTCATCACACAAGCCACTGATCATTTCAACCATCGCATCCCACATAACACACGCAAATACACAGACCATCAGGAAGAACACATGGTTATATTCACACTAAGGCAGATTTTAAAACGCAGGAGTTTCCAAAATAACAATAATACAATACAATCTATTGGAGTTAACACTTTAAAACAATATTTAAGGCTAATACATGGCATGCAAGGTTAATTGTTGTAAAACAATTCGAAAAACCAATAGACACACACACACAAACAGTAACAGCATTATATCGTGCACCTTAGTGCACATCTTATTGCCTAATTCGATTATACAGTATAGCCAACTCCTTCCAAGAGAAAGGAACCGCCTATAAACACACAGTAATTATTACAAAAGTCATCTATTGCATCAAATCGCTGCTTTTACACCAGCAATGCTCTAAAATTAAGCACTGGTGGTGTGTTTGAAAAGGAAATAAATGAAAAAATCCCCACCAAACTCTTCTCATATGGCTCTTTAAATGCACTGCTTCCTCCAATTCACAGCGATAAAACGCATTAGTCACATACATGTTACACTGCAGTGTACAAAATATCTGTAGAAATTACAGTATTACTGGAAGCTGGTTGACAGTAACTTACTGTAGATTTAAATGTAGGTTACTTATGTTTGTTCAAAGTTAAATGAACATTAAATTTTAAAAAGTCGTTGTCTTTACAGAATAAAAACAGCCTTATGCAAAGCATTCTGGGGAAAAATCTTAAGGAAAAGACAGAAAAAGATTGATGAGGATTTCTGGTTTCCAGAAAGCGTTGCATGAGGTTCTTATTTTATAGTTTTATTCTGTAAAGAAAAAGACTTGTAAATGTTTAATTGTTGCCAGTAAATAACATACATTTCAATCTACAGTAAACAGCTGCATGACTACAGCATATGTATTACAGTGTCGTAATGAATAGATAAAAGGGTTCAGCACCTAACATGATGTTATTTGTGTAATCACCCTTGTAATTACTCATTTACTGAACATGACTGTTAGGAATTGTGGCAAGAATTCAAGAAAAAAGCAAGACACGCCACACATGACTGTGCCACAGTGAAAATGAGTAAATACTTAGATCACACTGTACCTCCGGTGGCTACTGTTTGCTTACAAAATCTAAAAATGGGATTTGACTCAATTTATATTCATTATGAGCCTCTTATGTATAGGGAGGAATAAATATCAGTGCCTATAGTTGTGTTTCTCCTAAAATTGTTTTCAACAGATATGTCCTTTAAGAACCAAATCTGCAATATATATATTTTTTTTGGTTCAAGATACGTATGAAATAGTTTCAAACCTCGGTAAAAAGAGGTTGACATTTCTTAGACTCAGAAGAAAGGTACAAAAGTTTTCACTGGGTCCTAATATGTACCATTTTCGTACAGATATGTACCTTTGAGGTACCAGTATGCACCTCTAAGGTACTAATGTGTAACTTTGAGGAACCAATATGCACCTTTTAGGCACAAAAGTTACCAACTTTTGTACCTTCTTGTACCCTTTTCTGAGTGTATTTTTTTCATAAAAATGTTTTATAGTATCTACTATGATATATACATATTTATACTGTATGCAAGTATATATGATATACATACATTATATGATGTATCGTATTTGTATAGTATTATAAACTTGACAACTATATCCCTGATAGCTTTAGACTAGTATGAGAATGATTATCAAAGCATGATTATGTAATATAATGGCTGTTTTAGAAATACTGTACAAGCAATGCTGATGCGAGGGATCGTTTGCGTAGCACACGTTTTAAAAACATTCAATCTAAACCTACAGTCCAATGGTGGATTACAAGCATGTAGATGAAAAAAAAAACCTGTAACATTTAAACTAGGCCATCTTGCTATCTCAAAGTGTAAAAGATCCTCGAGAATCAGAAACGATTTCACATTATTAAAGCAGAAATGGGACAGATGTATTTGTGTAATACTTGTCATCACTGGAGCTCTGCAGTGCACCTAGACCCACAAACATTTGCAATGACCATGAAGTCCAACACCTCTGTCACTCATAAGTCATCCACAGAATAATCTCATTTGTACAAGAGCGGCATGAGTTGATATGCTGTTTATCAGATTTAGTAGATGACACAGATTAAATCCATGACTGAAATCAGTAACAGTCATAAAATGAGGCAGATATTTGTTCATTTGCTCCATGATGACCTATTTTCTTTTGTGCAGACAGTGCATGGAAGAAAAAAAGAGCAGTTTAAGAAAAAAAAAATCCATCAGTTTCCTGAGGTGTTCCAACTTTTTCCACGTTCCAAGCTTTTTTTTCCGGAATGCTGCATCTACTCTTGTACCGAGCACATCGCAGGAGCTTAAGGAAACAGCACAGTGATAATTATCCGTGAAGGGGAAAAATGTAATTCGGCGGCACAAATAAGGGTTCACAGGGTTGCAATTCGCATCTCTGTCCTAAAAAAAATTCGCGCAATTGCAGAAAATCCCAGCTGTGGTGATTTTCCAAAAATGATGTTCAGTGTAGACCGCTTTGAAAAACACGATACAGGACACACAGACAGACACAAAAAACACATAAATGGCAAAAAACACTGAATGTCCACAGTGTTTTTAGTGGGCTGCTGCTTCTTCCCAGGAACAGTCATTCTTCAGCTTAAGCAACTTCCTGACCACCCGTTCCAACTCTTTACGGGACTTCTGTTCTTCTTCCAGACTCTGCTTTATCCATTTACTCTCCTAAATTTACAAGCGCACACCATCAGAAGAGTAACTTACCATAACGCTTATTATAGTCCAGGTAATCATAAAGATATACATTTCCAACTGTACCTTTTTTAATTCATGGACCTCATCTTTTAGAGCATAAACTGCATCAACAAGACTTCTGCAAAAACAAGAAAGTAAAAAAAGGATTTTTGTCTGTATTCAAAATATATCTGCACACAACGCTACTCATACATTGAAAACTAAATAGACAACTAGATCTTCTGAGGTTGATACTACATCTTTATGGAGTTCTTTCATGAAAACATACTTCTCTTCGATCACTGTCTGGCCATTGCTCTTCATCTCCTCAACAATAATCTTCTCTTCTTCTGGTAGCAGGACTTGGGGGACACATTCTTTACGAACAGCTGAGATCATAAATATAAAGATTAGATTGTAGCTCTTTATCCACCGTCTCGGATTCATATTGCTGGTTGCAGTGCATTCAAAGACTGCCAAGCTACCAATACATGCAATGGTAGATTAAAATTTGGGCATCTTAGGAGGCAACATCATTATGCTGATTTGGAACAGAGGATGTCAATCTGCACACGCTAACATTTCTATTAGGCTTACCGTATGTTCAGGACTATACGTTTAAAATTATTTCATATGAACCAAGAGAAACCATTACCGTCTACAGACGCGAGAGTCCGCTCTATGCTGCTCCTGTATTTATGTAATTCGATGGATTCAGTGATGTGTAATGACTTCGGGACCTTTTTGAACTTAATTTGGCTTGTCGTGTTAATTTAGCCTATTCAGCCTCCCAGGTATGTTCTGTATGCTATTATGTATCGTGTAAATAACCGTTTATGTTACTTTATACCTATTTAGCCTGTTGTTCTGTGTGCTATTGTTTAGTTGAATAACTTGCTTTTCCAGATTAATTGCTGATCTTTGGCTTGGATTTGTGAAATCATTTTCTAAATAAACGCGCTGTATAGTCCATTTTTTTCCACTTCAAAACGCATTTATGACTGATGCACTTATACTCTGGAGCGACTTATAGTCCGGAAAATACGGTATTTACCTAACAAAGGTTTTCCAGAAACCAGCATACTGAAGATGCTCTAATAATGTAGTACAGATGCTGGGCAAGTCTTACCTGTGGTGGACTGGTGAAGACCTGGTGAGGCTCCAGTACAGTAAGCCTCAATCACTTTTAGTATCTGGGCATCTTCCTCCAGAGCAGCCGTGCCTATCCATCATACAAACAAACAATTTAGAGACATGCATATATTTAGACATTTCTTCACACTAATGTCTTAAACCCAGCAATCCTACTACTGTTATAGACTCATACCATATATAGAGTTCTTTTATTTAAATTCAAACACTTTTATCAAACGTTAGCCTATTGAACCGATGACCTTGGTGTTGCATTCACCTATTTATATAGGTGAGCTGCAGGAACAACTCAAGTTCAAGAGATCTTAATTTTGAGAAAAACCTTACATTTGTCATGTTACTATACTTACTTTTTCTAAGCAGGAACTCATCATCTGATGGTTTTCTCTCTGTTTTTCTCTTGGGAAGGAACTTTTTGATGGGTCTGGGGCTTTTGCTGGTGTCCTGAGGAGACAGTCTTAATGAAGCAAGTGCATGCTTAGCTCAGAATTAAAGCACTAACCTGCAAACCTTTATTTGTGTCTGAGGATGCAAATTAATGAGAGCAATAAGTGCTACCTTACATAAGTTATTATTACACCAAATTAAATGTCAAGTAAGAAATTTGTAAATCAAAACTATTTGCAGTTAAGTGATGGTTTTGTTTGTGAACTAATTATTTCAGTGTGAGTCATTTGGTGACTTTGTTACAGTAGCTTCAAAGCTTCACCTCCTTTATGATTTAATACATGCAAACAATAGAGTGAGTCATCTATATGAAACTGCCTGTTTGAAAGCTTAATAAAGTTTTTTAATTCATTTCCTGAAGTTCACTGTTTAAAGGTCAGTTTTCCTGAAAACTGTTATACAAAAAACAGAGCTGAAATGAAAGTGTTATAATTTAACCAAAAAACAACTAAGACAATATTGCTTTGATATTTCAAATAATTGTTTCAAATTTATTTTTTTGGTAAATTAAATTTTGTACGTAGTCATTTTTGTTTTACGATTTACTCTCTAAAGTTAATGAAAATGGAAAGCACACCGAAAATGACTAAGGTGAAATTACACTTAGATCATGGTAAAATAAAGTGAAAACAATCAACCAGACCTTTTGTATTTGCAGCCCCCACTTAAGCCGCATACTGTATTGGTTGAATGACTAAACACTCCAGGTCATCACCCTTAAAAATCAACTAGTGAAATCCATGAAGTTTTGAGTCATCTAATTTCTAGTATTAAGAAACAAGGTATTGAAATTACTATCATTAAGAAAGATTAATAAATGCTGGAAAACTAGATTGCTAGATGTAAGGTTATGTTAGCTAATCCATTTACTAATGTTTACAAAGACAACCTTATTGTAAAGTGTTCATTTTAACAAGTTTCACAAATAATAAGTTTATCATGATCACAGTTTGTTTGTGTAGTTATTATAGAATCACAACAACAAATACTAGATTAACTAAAATGTAAATTGTTCACGTACAGACGACAATGTTTTCAAAATGAAAAACAACTAAAAACGCTGCAATACGCACGCTGTATCATCGTGATTTTTTACATGATGTCTGAACACGTACTGTAATACACCTGCACATGATGTCACCATTAATACAAATTCTTGTTTCTGTTATTTAGACACAGATGACAACAGTGTAGTTTTCAACAACTTGCACTGTGAAATCCATTATCAAAATGTTCTACAAAAATGCCATTGCAGTGTAAATGAAGGGCCATAACAAATTAATAGTTTTCTGTTTGTAGTTGGGCGACCAAGCGGATAAAAAATGAGAACTATATTGTATGGCCGTACTCTATGTGAAGCAGGACTTCGACATCGCCGAACAGTAACATGGGCTGCATCCGAAAACTCAAGGCAGTGACTTGTTGCCTCACTGCCTCATGAGGCAATGACTTCGGAGGCATGAAGGCAGCTCAGAGAAAGACTTTGGTACACACTTCAAAGGCAGCATGTTTGAAAAATAAACAGAGAGCGCCTTTGTGATAACTTATCACATATTTGAAAACTACAATACTATTTTCTCGCTAGAAATGCAATTACAATGTGTAAAAAGTGAATATATACATTTATTTGCACTAAATTTGTGCTCCAGTCGCTTCCTTGGCCGCCATTTTATTTTTTCGAACTTGACCAGGCTCAACCAATCACATTCTCATTGTACGCCCACGCATAGGTATCTGAGGAGACAGGAAGTAAACCTAACATTGAATTCGGACATGCCTTGATGCCTTCCTGCCTTGGAAAGCTGCCCCAGAAGGCAGCAATTTAGAGTTTTCGGACGCAGCCATCATCACTCCTGACTATTCCCCCTTTCGTTCAATCTTCCGTCAATATTATTGCGCCTGAGGTCGAAGTGCTGCAAACTAAGTGCTCTTCCACCATACACGCCACGTTTTATTTTGTGCCACCATACTTCCTCATGTAACAGTCTTTAACTCTTTAAACGCCATGGACGAGATAACTCGTCAATTAAGAAAATAAGAAAATGCTTTCCTGCCAATGACGAGAATTTACGGCTTTCCACAATACCGCTATTATACTCCAGGTGGCGCACTTCCGCAACTTATACAACCCGGAAGTAGCGCCTCACGTGAAAGAGAAAGAACTCCGTTCATGTTTTAAAGATCGCTCTGCATCTGATCTCTATCAAAAGTCCTTCACAAAAAGGAATTATCTCAGCTTTTTGCTCAAAAATGGGTGATTTTGAAGAAACCTACCCATATTTGAGAGGTGATAAAAAGAGAACTAATGAAGGTAGGATGTTGAATGCTTTGTTTGAAAGCAGAGGGTCTGTTCTTTCATTTGATATATTGTTTGTTTATATATTTAAAGAAGAACATTTTCTGGAAGGCATTAAACTTTTGTGAAAATCATGAAAAATGCTGGAGCTGGCTGGCAAATTTTTTTTTTTAAACGCTGGCGGGGAAAGAGCTAAATTGGAAAAAAATGAAAGTGTTTGGTGTCTTCTAAATTCATCCCTGTTTGGATCCTAAGGAATGAATGGGGCTAGGCTAAATGCTAACATATTCACAACACGCTGTACAAAGATTAAGTGCACGCATTGAAAAAAGATAGGTATGTAATAATTTGTCTAAGTTGAGGAAAGAACATAGTAAAATATTGAAAAACGATGTTGTTTTCCTTTAAAAAGGTTTTCCTCATGATATAATACATTTTTTACATCCTCAGTCAACCACTTTATAAATGCATGAATTAATCAACTCTCATTTTTTAAGAGAACTGTAAACACTGGAACAAGTCAAATAAATTAGTCTGTATTTATTGTTGCAAACATGGCAAAAACTATTTGACTACTATACAATATCTTTTCCCATGTATTGTTAAGTATTGTAACTTGTTCTGCAGAAAGTTTTTCATGCATGAAAGCGGTTTATCGGGTTTGTGGGTATCTTAACTTTTGAAGAAAGGTTTGAATGTTGACAAACAGGAAATCACTACCTCCCAAATATGGTGTTTAGAAGGATTGTTTCCAAATGAATAATTAAATCCATCTTTGTGCATGTTTCTCAACGGTTCTATATATAATCACATACACAATGACTTAATCATAATTATTACATATACAGCATATCGTCCAGCCCTTCTGTATTAGAACCCCATCCATCCAAACAATAAATAACTTTAAATTCAAATCTCAAAGCCACGATCACAGCAGAAGGAGTGGTGAACAAAAACAAGCGTGCCACAGAACAGAGAGAAAAACAGGAGAGTGTTTTACAGCAAAGCCAGGCATGAATACACCGAGCAACACCAATGCTAGCCAAGCACACAGACACTGTCACGCACGCACACACAAAAACACTGACTCACAACTCTTCTTACCTTCAGGATATAAGACATTCTCTAAAGAAGCAGAAAATGGAGAGAGAATGAAGATGTGTGTGAGAATATAGGAACAGTTTGACAGGAATATGATAGAGAAACATCAGTGATGAAAACAGAAGTGTATATACATGCATTTCACGAGAGCGCATTTGGCTCAAACATCTTATTCAGATGCAATGCACGTGTAGAAAGATATATTCAAGTGTGCTTTGGGTAGTTTTGGAAGGTGTGCACCTCAAAAATCATTCCATTTAATTCAGAGATAACATTGGCATCTCAACATTGGCACCATAACTTTGAAGATAAACGAAACTACCTACTGAAAAGCGCACCTTTTATTACAACAACTTACAGTCAAAGCACAATTTGTGTGTGCACAGGTTTCCTGTTAGGACCACCAGGCGTACACAGTGGTGAATTACGCTCCCACTCTTATGACTGTTTTCTGTACTGGGTGAGGTGGCAGTTACCTCTTTATAACCCAGAGCAGCGGAAGGTTTGAGGGGGGGCGCCGGCCTCAGGCAGCTTAAGGACCATGGCTTGGTGATCTTGGGGGGTTCGAGCGGGCCTCGGTTAGCCACAGGAGCACCGAAACCGTGCAAGTGGTGGGATGCTGTACCAGACGTGGTCATAGATTTACCCTCAACGTTCTATCAAAAACAAAACACATTTTGAAAATGACAAGTTTCCCAAGCATGTGTGAACCACATTAATGACATCAAATACTGGTGAGCTGTGTTTGTAGGTGCATGTTTTACAGATGAAGCCAGTAACAAAAACTTTTGTTATTCTGTATCCTACGACAGTAGTTCTCAAACTGGGGGCCATGAGATGGTGCCGGGTAGGCAACCAATTTTTTTTTAAACAAAATTATAATTTAAAGCCTTTATTTTCACCCAGCAGCATACATGTTGTATGTTGCTTAGAAATAAAATGTATTGTGTCCAGTTAAAAAGTTGTTGTTTGTATACGTCTGAAAATAACACATTTTAGTGTTGCAATGGCAAAACCGCAATACTGTGAAACCATGGCATTTTTGCTAAAGGTTATCATACCACCAAAATCTCATACCGGCCTATGCCTAGTGCCAGGGGGTGTCTAGTTTTATGACATTTTACAAAATGTATTAATTTATCATGAATTATGTGTAATTGAACAACAGAAAAATCAGGCTACTAACCAGTAGCACTACGTTGTTTAATAAAATATTTCTGTTGAATTAAAGAAAGTTTTATGTCATACATTTTCTTTGGGGAGGCCACAAAGGGATGCAATGTACACACTGTGTGTTCACAATGCCGCCAGCGAGGGCGTTAAAGTGGCCGGAAGTCCTTTATTATCCATGAGAGCTGGCTGGGGGCTCCGTTGAGCAGCGGCGCGGCACGTCTTGGACGGTATGATCAGCTCAACTTTATGATAATGAGCTATGACACGGTTCGGTGGCAACCAATAGAAGTCCTTCGCGGCTTGCCATATGAGAGTATTCCAGAGATTGCATTCAATATTCAGAAGGTCCATTAATCTTTTTTATAGTGTTCTTGGCAGGGCACCCAGAGCGTTTTTAAACTGTCTTGCTGGCCGCGTTGTGAATGTACAGACAAAGGGGGCCGCATGGCGAAAACGTTTGAGAATCACTATCCTAAGATACCAGACTTTAGCCAAATTCTAAGTTTACTTTAATACGGCACATAAAAATAATCAACACCCCTGGAACATTTCTCAACCAATCAGAATATAGCATTAAATAGCTCCATTCAACAACAAACTTTTTTGACAGACTTAAAATTTTTTGTATTATTTTAATTGAAAGTTTCCATTAAGCTTGCTTAATAGCGCATTATAAAACCAATTTTTCTCATGACTCACACATCCCATAATGCATTACAATAATCTCTTATGCAAATAGATCTGATTAAAACATATTATGGTCGATTACCTTCAGCGTTGTAACAACTGGGCTTCCCTCCTTGGAGTAAGCATGAAGATGTTCTAACCACTCCTGCAGCTCCTGTGAACTGCTGCAAAACACTATAACACGATCTAACGTTCCTCCTGAAAACACAACCAAAACACCATCATCCACAACTGTTTAAGTGGGAGAACAGGATTGTTTATTTGGACGGACACAAACCTGTTATCTCAAAGGCATAATAGCTTGTTTCTGCATCTTCGGGCTGTTTGGTTACAGTTGTTCCTGCCAAAGATAACCGTCCCTATGAGATTGAATAGAATGAGGTTAGGTTACAAATGAAGGCCTGGTTCCTGTCCCTTGCTTTATAAATTAATCTGCTGATTGTCATGAACTGAATCATTAACACTGCACGTCTTTAGTATATGCAAAAGTGAATCTGCTCACCTGGTAAATAAAGCCACTCATTCTTGGGCTAGCAGATAACATCACTACCACGTTCGGAAACAACATCAGGTACTTTTCTTCTTTATCCTAAACAAATGCACAATCAAATAGACAATACATGTGTGAGTTCTACTACATGTAAATAATTACATCTATAATAATGCTCATGGCAGGTGTATGGGTGATTATATATTGCAGGTACATGCGGTGTCCAAAGTCATTATTTGTCAAATGGATTTATTATATTGTTATGGCCTGTAACATTTTGTAAACCATGAATAGGAATACGTAATTATTGAAATAATTACAAATATAATAATTTGAAAAAAATTGAATATAATGACTTTGGACACCAAATGTGCCTGCAATTATAATCAGCTGTATGTTATTACTGGACCCTTACATCAAACACACACACACACACACACACACACACACACACACACACACACACACACACACACACACACACACACACACACACACACACACACACACACACACACACACACACACCATATGTATCTATGTCACACAAGGTTTTGGGTTTGTGTACTGCTTTAACTGCTATACCGGTTTCCTATGATCAACACATATCATACCTCGTTTTTAGCAAACCAAGATAAATATCAGCTAAGCAAAGGAGAGAAAGAGAAAGGGAATATATTCAGCAGGAATGGAGGAAAAACTCAAGACTTTATGACAGTCACTACAATGCTATTCCGCGCGACCTATAAGTTTTGCTTCAAGAAACCCCTTGAAGATGTTATCTGCCATCACATTGCACTTTGGATTTTCCATTAACTAGATTTAACTAGATAGTTAGATCTGGAGGGTGTTTGTTATAAGCTGATAACGCATTCATTGACCACAAATGCACAACTTTGCATGGGCTTTGAGCTATTTACACTTGATCATTTTCCATCCGTGGGCTAAGACGCACAACTAAATCCAAGAAGGGAATTTGTGTATTTGGCCGTTACTTTTAATAAAACTTTGCCATGAAAAACCTCGTTCTGTGCAATACAATAATCTCAGTCATGCAACTTTGATTTCATACAGTTTGTTGTGATATTGTGCCAGCATGACTGAAACACTTATGTTGTGTAAACAACAAGTGCTGCAACCACATATATGTGAAAGTAAGAGGAGTTCAGGTTTGTTTGCTGCAGTGTCAACTCTAGGTTTGCACCCTTGTCCTCACCTCGCTAGAGCTGCTTTGCATGTGAACTTGTGACATGTAGACCACCTGACCCAGAGACTTTATGCTCTCGCCCTCCCAACCCCGCACTGGCTCCGACAAGATCTGCAACTCCAGGTTCTTTCTTTTTCGCAGATCTTGGCACTGAGTCTGAAAAAAAGACAAGAATTAATGAGTATTATACCGCGGGTCTGTTGAATGCTGCATTCTGATTGGCTGAGAAATGTTCTATGGGTGTTGATTATTTTTCTGTAAACCGCACACCTAACTTGTCAAATGTCTTAAAAATAGGCGCCAGAGCAATGTTTGTGGTAACCGTGGTATAAGCGGAATAATTGACTCCGGTCCTTTGAATTATTTGAAAATAATGCACACCTGCGGTGTAACGCCACGACGCACATTACCACCTTGGTGTGCATTATTTTCTTATAATTCAATGGCCCGTCATCAATTATTCCTTACACATTATATGCGACGACATGCAGGTCATACTATGAGTCAAAAGTTAAACACTTAAGGGTGTTTCAGACAGAGATTATCCTAGTCCCATGCTAAAATGCATATTTAAAAAAAAAAAATATGCATTTTATATATTTTTTCTAAGGTTTTTTTGTAAAAACATCTTAAATGTCCTAAAATAACAAAGGCCTAGTCCTGGGTAAATCTAAACCCTGTCCAGGAAATCTCCCCTTAAAGTAAATTTAACTGATTCCCAATATTTGGGAACAATAGCTTTGAAACAGTAGTGTGCTGCAGGGATGACACATTTTTGTAGGCCATCACCTGAAGTTAGCGGGACACTGGTTCCTTCGCTAAAAACCCATTTATTTTCCCATTAACTTTTGACACTTACACGTTTTGTCCAACAAGTCTTTACAGAGAAACACGACTTTTAAGAATTTCAAAGTCTAAATGCGTTTACTAGAAAAAAATGTAGACTTCAAAAGTCATAACATTGTAGCAGATATGCAACACCGGAAACAACAAATAAATAAAATGTTACAATGTTGCACTCGGTGTGGTGTTCTTAGATACATTCTTTAATTTTAAAATCTTTGTATGGGATTTGATGGTTAAAATCTTTGTTAACCATTTGTTTCGGTTAAACATTTGGTTACTGCTTATAGACGGTTTTAGCAGTAACAACATAAACAAGCGGCTGTCGTGGTCCGCATGTAACTTCCGATAAACTCTGCTAAAAATAAATAACAACAAAGTTGTTCTTTAAACGTAATTTATTTATATAACACATTACATAGGAAACCAAAACATTTGTTATTTTAAACGAGGCATTTGTTCAAGAGATCAACTAGTCAGACCATTAAAAAAACCGAAACTGGAAGTAAAGTTCAGATCCAGACGTGTATCACGTCAGCGCACGGACGTCCGATGAAACCGTCTACATTAAAATAATTGTTGGCACTGAGTTTTGATTTTGTTGTTAAGTAAACATATCCAAAACACAATAATCCTGGAAAATGAAAAAGTTGTCATACCATTTCTACACATTGCGATTTTCGCAACACGTTACACATTTATGTTCCAAGCTGACAGTTTCCTACCAGAGCACCTTAAAATAACATGCAAATCATCTTAGGGGCAAACTACCAAATGTAACTGAAAATACATAGGCACCGGGGAAGACCAAACCTACAGGGTGCCTGCACTAGCATGATCTAAACCATGACAATGGGACTCTCCCTTACCTGACAGAAAAAAGCACATCAAACCGTTCCACCAAACGCTAGTAAAGACATAACCTGTACTATAATTGACTGTGCTGAAACCTTTGACCTGAGAGGCTTCTGTCTGCAAAATGACTCATCTATTCCTTGTCTATTTTAGACCGCAACTTATAAAAACACGCTTAAACCTTAACCTTTACATTTCATGTAACACATAGATCTCCTCCAAAATGTAAAGTGCAGTGAACCTGCTGTGTGGTTTAGTCCTGAGAGTAAAAGGTATTTCGAGAGAAAAGATTCAAAAGCACCATGGCAGGAAACTTTTTCAGTTTGGTCAAAACTAAGAAATGAAATGACAAATGTTTCTTTGGGTACGGAGAGTTTAAAATGTCACAGAGGCACATATATGTAATAGAGAACTGTAACATACCACAAGACTTTTAAAAACGCTGGTTGCTTTCAGAATGTCGCTGTAGTCTGGATGGGCTTCCTAAAGGATAAAAGAGGTCAAAGTCAATGAAATACTATGTAAGTCATTGTTAGGCTCGAGTTTGGCCACTTGCTGTTACCTCCACGTGTCTTTCAAGCTCCTGCAGTAGGGTGGGGTATTTGTCCAACCTCATGAAGGGCTTGCTAAGGCTGGTGGTCAGTGTCAAGATACCAGGAGCAGTGGCACCCTGACTTTCCATGAACTTGTCCAGATCCTCACTGTACAAAATGATGATGACAAACAGTTTATTTAATACGACACTGTAAGCTGTGTTAGTGTAAACGTTCGGTCACAATGGTCTATATTTTGCTATTTATCAACCTCTTTAGGTATAGTTATGAATGAGTCAACTAAATTGCTGTGCACATAACTAAAAATGCAGTGTAATAAAAAGCAAGCATAAAAATCTTAGATGCAAAAGCCACTAAATGCCACCTCGGCTATAAATGAGACAATGATGTTAACCGAATGCTATTGGCACTTATTATATGTTTATCAAATACCTTTATATCAAATTTGCTTAATACCAGCTTCAGGCCTTTCAGAAATACAGATTTGTTGGCAGAACCGCTAAACGGCAAATAGATTTTTCAGCAAAGTCCTCTAAGGGCACGGAAGAAAAACTGAAAAAATGATGGCATGCAAAACGATTGTTGTTTTATTATTAAATTCCAACGAAATGACTAAAGTGACATTTGTGAAAATAAGGCATTTCAGTTACTGACTTATAACCTTTTCATTTACATCAAACTGAAATTACTCAACCTAAACGAACTTAAGAGCATGAAAAAAAAATCTTACAAGAAAACATGTCAAACGCACATTTTTTTCCGGGTTTTGCACCTGTACTCCTCATAAGTTTCCAAAAGAGAATAACAGGAAAAAATGTGTTTCTTATGTCTTTCCTATACCTGAACTATACTGATTCCAATAGCGGTACAGCATGATGACTTTTAATACAGCGTCATCAAATATATGGACTTTTTTAGAAAATGACGCACATGTACACTTAAGGGCGGTTTCCCGGACAGGGCCTACTCTTGTCCCAGGTTAAAATGCGTGTTTTGTAAAAACATCTTACACTGGCATATCTTCATATAGATCTGTGCCAATGTTTTGGGTAAAGTTTGTTTGTAAAAACTACTCAAATGCCTTAATATAACTAAAGCCTAGTCCTGGATTAATCTAAACCCTGTCCGGGAAACTGCCTCATTGACAATTTTGTAAACTGGGGTTTAATCGATTCGCAGCATGGCAACATTATCTTTGAACCATAACAATAACAATTGGGGTAAGGTGACAGAATTAGCATGAAGTGCGCATCACTGATGCCGAATTGTGATAAACTTAAGTTAGATTAAAGATGAATCATCTGAACGTATCGTATACCCTGACTACACAATGGAAAATGCTGCAAAACGTTGCAAGTAAGCAAGCAATGAAATCAAAAGTGTGCGTTCTGCCTCCATCAGCATAACCACAGCTATAGATATCCTGTTGGGTTAGCGTTACTTCCTGTGTGAGTCTTGCCTTTTCACTCCCTCCTTATGTCGTGGAGCATTTTTGAGATGGAAGGAGAAACCTAACAGAAACCTTTATGAAGTTCATCATACAGGAAGTGTGTAAAACGTTTCTGAATGCTGGTGAATTTTTTCTTACAAAGGGAAAAAACTAAAAAGAGTGAAAATGTGTAGTGGCACAGTGCCAGTAAAGGAAGGTTGTTTAGTCACTTGCCATTATAATCCAGACGAGAATTAAAGCTTAACACTGACACCTGGTGGTTAAGTTTTATACTTTAGTAACCACAGCAGTGTACTTAAAAAAATGAAATCTGCACCACTAGTGGCCTCCAAACACTGGGTCCCTTTCTCAAACTTCTGCCGTTGGTTTGTTATCAATGTAAATTTTATGCAAATGTTGATGGCTGTGCCGACACTGACCTGTGATCAGTCAGCACACAAACTGCAGAAGGGTGACTACAGCAATAGGACAAGTAGAGTGTTCTGATCTGACACATCAGGTTCAGGTAACAGCCTCCAATCCGCTGCTGGCCTTCTGGCATCCTAAAGTCAAAATACAAAAACAAAGAAGCTCAGTTTTTGTTAAGGACTTTCTTCTATGCATTATCTAAATTAGCTTTATAAACATGGATACGCACAGATTACAAATACTTAAAGCCACCACCAGATGGTGCTGGGAAACCCTTGCAATCACATCAACGTCCTCTAGCTAGCATGCCTAAAATGACCTTAATTAGCCGGATCAGGTGTGTTTGATTAGGGTTGAACACCCCTGCCCTATACACACTCTTATTTCATACACTACATTAAGCATGGGTTTACCTTAACCTTTATTGTAATTTTGTTATCCATGTTCATGCTTATACTGGTTTAGACATTAATCATGGGGTAGTAATTTGTATTCCCCCTAGGTCAACCTTCTTATTTGCATATTAATGTGATCAGTCACATAATTGGGGGGCATGGGACGATTTGAGGCTTTCTGTCCAAAAATTTTGTAAATGTATGATGTCACTGTTACGATTATTTTGCTGCTTCTGATCATGTTAGAGCTTCTCCAATCAAATGAGTTTGACATTTACAACTCTTGATCGGGCTGCCTCTGATACCTACAACAGCCAATAAGAATGAGCAAGCTTCAACCATGTTGAATGATCTCATAGCTGAAAGATGTTGACCAGGTCAGTTTCTGTGAGATCACTGTGAAATCGTTACTCTAATTCGTAGGGGGGGTGGGTGGTCTCTTGATCTGGTCATAGACAGTAAAAAAAAATGGACACAGCGACCCCATTGAATTCAACGGAGACAAGTGAAGTCAATTAGAAGCACCCACTTCCTGGGTGTCGAGCGTACTGCGCAGACTCAAACTGAGCTTGATGACGTAGATATCACGTGAGCAACCTGTCTAACAATTGTAAGTCTTCTAATAGCCGTGCCAGGAGAAATTTGAATCACCCGCCGAATCTTGCAGAGACGGCGAGCGTGAACAGGAACACATTTGGGTAAGTATTCTGATTAATAATCTCCCTTGATTTTATGCCTCCATTTCCACCCGATTGCCTCATAGACAGTAAAAGATTGCCTCCGAGCTTCTCCTCCTGTCCATACGGTAATTTCTCTACTGTGCGACAGAGAGTCGCAGGTTATGACGCAATCGTTAGCATATTTTTACAAAAACTGCTTCTACTGGGACATAACGTAAGATACAAGGTAATGGAGCTTTTTATACATTTTCGTGTTTCTTTAGAAATAATTAAAGGACAATTGGAGTCTTTAAACACATCAGATGTAAAGTTATTCACTGTCAAAGTGAAGCAAAAATGAATGGGAGTCAATGGGATGCTAACAGCAGGTGGGTGTTCGCTAAGCAATGGCGGCGCCCAGGGAAGCTTCAATAAAATATGAAACCCTGCCCCCCTGGATCTGGTGGAATTGTATACTAATTTCAGTTAGTATTCTGAGGTCATTTAGCTTACAAAACACACAAGAACCAATGAGATTTGATGTTACTGACATGCTGCCATATTCAAACTAATCGCAATAATCTGTATTTCAATAAATGTACTAAATAAGCTCACCGCATTAATTGTTTATTAATTTTATTTGTAAGATGACAGCATGTTTATATAAAATGATTTGTCTGTATTCAGCTTAAGAAATTCATACATGGAGCACAGAACCAGTATAAGGGTCATTTATTTTTAATGGAGATTTAAAATCATCTGAAAGCTGTCCATTGATGTATGGTTTGTTACTATAGGACAATATTTGAAAACATTGAATCTGAGGGTACAAAATATCTAAATATTGAGAAAATCGCCTTTAAAGTCCCCGTGAACCGGAGGTCGCAATTTACTTCCGTGCTGTGATGTATTTCTATGAGGGTAAAATAACGTCAAAAAGATTTGCATGCGCAGGATTATATTTGTGAGAGTGTACGTGCCATTGCAAGCATAAAATAAATTTGCCTGCGCAAAACCAATTTTGTGAAGGTGTAAATCAAGTTGCAAGCGTAAGAAAACAAGTTTTGCATCTTTGTACTGTTAATCCTAAGTGTAATTCATGTCTTGTAAAACTGAAACTTCATATTTACACTAAATAAGTATGAACTGTATGCATCTGACCTCAGTTTTTCCGCGCTTACACTTTTGGCACGGTTTTTGCGCTGAAATACTGCCAAAAGCATTGCAAGTCTGCAAACAGTGGTGTGCAATGAAAAACACACTTTCATGAACGGCAAATATGAATTAATCGCGCAGAATCTGTTGTTCTTTCCCTTTTTTTTTCTATTTTATTTGAAGCTGCTTTGGTATGATGAACAATTGTTATAAACGCTACATAACTAAAATTCACTTTTATATATTTTATACATATTCTTATATTTAAATATATTACATTATTATATATTATATATTACAAAACACCTGCTTTAAATTCTAAATCAACACATGTCAGCCAGCTTAAAGGTTTATGTATTAAGTATATAGACGAGAATGGAGTATTTGGTGCTACATTGAGTCATTTCTTAGTAATGTTATAAATAGTAGGCTACTCCATTCCATGCCATATTATTATGGTCTAGGATGGAGTACGTGGATGTATTCATTATTTTTAGTAGAACAGTGTAGCATATAATTGCAAATTCAAACTATATTCTAGTTAACTAAGTATTTCCTAAACAAGTTACTGTAAGATACTATCACAGAAAAATCAAACAACAACAGAAGTAACAAAATCGCTACGGTTATGAATGAAGCCATATTAATGTGAGCAGTTTTACTGTAATGTATAAACGAAAGTTCTTAGTAAAAACTAGCAGCAGTCTCCTAGTAAGCAAGACTAAGCAAGGGTTGAGAAGAAAACTGGCATTATATTGAACCAATCAGAATAGAGAAAAAAGGTGCCTCATTTCATAGCCCCGTCTTCTCTCAGTGAGAGAATCGTGACAAAACTGCAAGCGCAGAGGGACCAGTAGATGTCGGGTTATTTCAGGAAATAGTTTTCCTCCGTATGCAACAAGTCATTTACAACTGGTTTATTTTACACACAGAGATAGATTCTGCGTGATTAATTCATATTTGCCGTTCATGAACGTGTGTTTTTCATTGCACACCACTGTTTGCAGACTTGCAATGCTTTTGGCAGTATTTCAGCGCAAAAACCGTGCCAAAAGTGTAAGCGTGGATAAACTGAGGTCAGATGCATACAGTTCATACTTATTTAGTGTAAATATGAAGTTTCAGTTTTACAAGACATGAATTACACTTACGATTAACAGTAGTATGTTGCAAAACTTATTTTCTTACGCTTGCAACTTGATTTACACCTTTACAAAACTGTTTTTGCACATGCAAATTTATTTTACGCTTGCAATGTTAAGTACATTCTTACAAATTTTATCCTGCGCATGCAAATCTTTTAGGTGCTAAATTACCTTCATATATTTCCCAGTAAAACAGAACAGCATGCAAGGAAAATAGGCTTGTGTTTTCCACTGTGAAAAGCCACTATAAGGGGGCTGAAGTACATTTTCAGATTTTGATTGAAGTTATGAGGGCACATGAATAGAAAAAAGACTTCCACAGATAAATTGTTTATAATAAACACTGCAATATTACATTAGTGGTCACGTTTTTTCTGATCCTATTTTTCAAACTTTAGTTAGTATGTAATGTTGCTGTTAGAGCATAAATAATACCTGTAAAATAATAAAGCTTAAAAGTTCACTGCCAGGCGATATATTTTCTTTGACAGAATTCCCATTTCAAAGCCTACAGCGAACGGCTGGTTTGGACTACAGCCCTCTACTTCCTGCTTTAATGACATCAATAAAAGTTTCTACTAAACTACGCCCACAGGAATACGTCAGTGGCCTCAAACGGCTCTGCTAAGCTAAGCTGCTGTCGAATCACAACAACACGCTAAACAAACTACACAATCAGAACTCGTTACGTATTTCTGAAGGAGGGACTTCATAGAACAATGAAGACATCAGCCTGTTTTTAGTACAGTGAAAACAGCACTATACAGATAAGTAAATTGTGTGAAAAATACAGCGTTTTTTTTACACGTGAAACATGAACACATGTTATATTGCACACTGTAAACGCAATCAAAGCTTCAAAAACACAGAAAGAATGGAACCTTTAAGAAAAAAGTCATAATTATCTGGGATGGGACGATGGCGAGTAAATCATAAATATTCAGCAGGAATAATAACAGGGTTCCCACACCTTAGTTTAACTTCATATCAAGGACCTTTCAAGGACTTTCCAGGTCTAATACCCTCAAATTCAAGGGACACATTTCAAGTGAGAGCAAGGTTACATCGTGTTACCTTTTAAGATACATTGTTACAGTTCCCTTTCGAGGGAACTTGCGCTGCGTCAATGCGGTGACACTTTGGGGACACTTCCAGGGGTAAGTGTGTCTGAATGTGTATATCAAATTCAACCAATGTTGAGGCTTTACGACAAAGACAGGGTGACTGGGGAGCCTGGAAGTATATCGCTATCTGAAATATTGCCAAAGACAGCGTTACAGGGACGCAGGAAGTACGGCAAGGGAGACGCAGTGTCTCGTTCCCTTTTGGGGGAACAACAGTTACATACGTAACCAAAGACGTTTTCATGTGTCAAACACAACTAATGCAAAAAAGCATTTTGGTATGAATCAATGGTATGGTATTCACAAACAGAAGATATAAGCATTTAAAGCGAACAGTTTAGCATGTCTGCTTAAAAGGCTAGAAATGTTATGATATTATCCTACACTACACAGGGAGTAGTAAGTTTTTTTTCCAGAAAACTTCTTGCATAAAATAGATTCAAGCACTTTCAATGACCTGCATCTATGTATATATATTTTCAAAAACTTCCCAGGACCTTGAATTATTTCCCCCAGATTCACAAACTTACACTTTCGAAAAAAGTATGAAACATTGCTTTACCCAGGGTTAACATCAACAATCACCAAAAAAATCCCTTTACATGCTAAAATATCACTCTTACTTGGAGCACTCTTCTAAGGCAAGACACAGGCCCTGTTGGAAAGAAAGTATGTCTTCCAAATTCCCATTCAGGCTGGAACAGTCCGTATTAGACAGCCTGCAGAGAAAGCGACAGAAGAATCATTTTGTGCATTGGTCTTCACTGACCGACCCACTTTCTTAAATGTCAATTTGCTTTGCTAGCAAAGTGTTTCTGTAACCATGGTAACAGATGCGATTTCCTTACTTGTCGCTAGCCTGTAGTGGGCGCAGGTAGCAGCCAAGTAACGTTTGCAGTTCTTTGACAAACTCTCTCTCGTGCTCCAAAATGTCTTGCACAACCTTGTTAAATAAACAGAATTGCAACATTATAAGATAAAAACTTCTTGTAAAGTAATCCTGGGCTAATGTTCAGTTATAAAAAAAAATAACTCACCACGTTATAATAATTTTTTGTTAGCTGAGGGACGTCAAATCCTTTAATTGCCTTCGGAGATGTTGGTTTGTCTAGCCAAAAGAAAGCGAAGCTTTAGGGAAAACATCACTGTTTTTTTGTATATTATTCCCCCTAAGCAACCATTTAGATTCAATTACATCTCCTATCTATCTGAACAGGTAAGAAAATCAATAAGGCAGGACTATAGGTGCCATGCCATGTTTGGCAACAAGTGAACCAATAGTGCTATAACATCTCTTTATTGCTAAATATATGCACATAAGGGTAAATCATTTTTAACTATGCGTACATGTAAGAAAATATCTTGAATTGCCCACTCACCACACGTCTTGACCTCTCGCACATAGTTGCTAGGGAACCAGCCGGTCCTGCCGTTAAGGGTTCCCTCCCACCATCCACCTTCCTCCTGGCGTGTCACATTGATGAGTTCACCCTTGCTAAAAGACAGCTCGTCCTCATTGTTCTGTTTAAAATTGAAGCGTGCCTTTACGACCAGCTGCCCACCACCACCATTCTCCGACATTTCCTGAACAAAACAGCAACAGGTAAAAACCTATGCAGCTACCCAGAGCACAGATCTTGAAAAGCACTTAAAATAAATATTTGCTAAATAAAAAATAAACACCAAACTTGTTCTGCACCCCAAGCAACTTACACAATCCTATACCACTAACACCCAATAATAAAAATCTTAAGGTAATAATAAAATCCCGGACGAGCCCCCAATAATGTGATGACCCGAGCCGTCTAGGTTAAAAGTCTTTCCACCCATGTGGTAATATTTTAAGAAGTTATGGTTATTAAGGAACTGAAATAACTTAAAGTGTTACGTCTGAATGTAGGGTAACTGGTTATCTTATTTTGCTCTTACCAGGGTTTTTATGCACCGCAACACCGTTGCACATACTAAAACAACTTGGTTTGGTTGGTTTCTTTGATATATACATAAAGGTTAGTGCTTAAAGAAAATATCTAATATACTGATGAATGCAATGTAAACCCATATAGTCTGTCAACACGACAAAATTCAAGAGTAACTGTTATCACTCTTACCACAGCTTTTGATTGCCTCCGCAGGTGCCTGCTAGACT